>NW_026844347.1:8281538-8878211 GCF_029955315.1 Cylas formicarius
ATTCATATAATCGAAGCAAAAATTTTGAGCAAAAGTAAAACAGAGAAAAAAGGCGTTGTATGGGCCAAACTATAGCAGCATATTTCACTTAAAAGGAATATTTTTATATAAACATATGTCGGGAAACATCCTCCAACAAAAGCGCAAACAGCAAGGTCAGGTAAATACGGGATTGGGCAAACGGATATTCCTACAAATTTGAAAAAAAAGTAAATCGGCTGAGATAAAATGCTGGAAATTATGTTTGAGGTTCCGAAATATTAATGATACTTAGAGTGAACACTTTCTTAAAACTGAGACAAGTCTAGATTTTTTTTGTTAGACGTTTTTCATTTGACCTCTAAAAGGAAAATGGTGGAGAGTACTCCAGCATTTCCGGAAATGGCTGTGCTCTCAAACGTGCTATGAGTGAGATGATTGCGATTAAGTAACCAGATGGCGCTTTCTAACATAATGACAACAAAAATTCTGAAAAAAAAGTAAATGCAACGATATGATTTTCTTTTGTCATTTGATGGTCATACCAGAGCCCAAAACTCCAGTGAAAACCGGATTTCAATATCTTTAATCTTGCCTAGTGCGACGTTTATACAGTAATAACTCTATCCGAATATTATGGGAAAATCAAATAAATATTTAAAATGCATTTCTACGTAGGAGTGTACCCTGAATTGTATCTTTAATGCGGCTGAACTAATTTCAGATTTTGAAAGGTAATGTAAGTAAGTTTGATAACTAATATATTTTATTCTACCCAAAGGTAAAACTTTAGGACAGTAAGGTCTGGAGATCTGGCCGACTATAGAGACAAAGTGCCCCTCCTATCCAACGGTCTGGATAAGTGCTGTCTAAAATAAACGTTTTCTAATAAAATTGCCAATTTGTTTCTTAAAAATTTCAAATAAATTTGGCCATTAAGCTTCCTATTAAAGAAATGCCACAGACTTAATTGATTTTGATAATCCACTTTACGCATCCACTGAGCAACATCATATTATGCACGATCATATTGTACAAATTAACTCCTCCATTGCTTCTTAATATTCGAGATAAAAAATTCGGATCACCATCTATCATAGAATTCAGCGAATTACAGTGCTTAAAAGAGCGTGATGTGATTCAAAATTATAAGGTGTAGATATGAAAATTGTCTCGAATGACTGATTCCCCTTATTGGTGAAAGGTAAAGATCTGAGTGGTAGTTAAGATTGTTTGGCTGTTTGAAGATTTCTATGGATTCTCAGATTTTTTCTTTGGTAGAAGAATTGATTACATGCAAGAATTTTAGTTTGTTAGAATAAAATTTGATTTGTGGTGATGAGTTTATTCGTCGTAGTCTTAATGCTCCTTTTTTTTGGCACAGATATTTTTCATCCTGTTTCCCCAATGGACGAAAAACGGAGAAACGGGGACATCCGAGAACCAAACTATCTTAACTGAGACTCTGGTCTTTATCTTTCACCAATATGCGAAGCAGTTATACTAGACAATGTTGACATTCCTCGATATTCGAGTTATCAACAACCGTCGCAAGAGGAATCCACAAGAGTTGTAGAATTTCCTTTGAGAAAAAAAAGGTAAAATACTTACCAAACTTCAGAGACCTCAGAAATATAAGCGATAATTGAAAATCTGGTAACAAGGCACAAAATTAATTCTAAAATACTATGGGTGCACCAACTTATAAAACCTATGACATCATCTACAATACACGTAATTTCAGGATTACCAAAAATCTATCGTAGACCAGTTATTACGAAGAATTTTGTTCCAGGATGCATAATCTTTGGATCTGACCAGGAAGTGGCCGAGCTAATGAGAGCAGTACGCAGACTCAACGCGACCGGCTCATTCTCATGGATAGGATCCGATGGATGGAGCGCCCGATGGAGTGTATCTGACGGGAACGAAGCGGAAGTGGAAGGAACTTTATCGGTTCAGCCTCAGGCTAATCCAGTGCGAGGATTTAAGGAGTACTTCTTGTCACTAAATGTCGAAAATAATCCCAGAAATCCTTGGTTTGTCGGTAAGTACGAAGTTCGTTACGTAACTTAGTCAGCATTAACCGACCCACATTAATTTTAAATTCGTAATTATGGGGCAACAATGGTAAATTAGAATGCTTTATTGTCGCGTTTTGCTAATTAGTGAATGCAGCATTGAATAACTTATTAGTAATGATTATAATGTATTGTAATGAAAATATCTTTGATGTGAGTTTGGGAGATCCTCGTCTTCAAAGAGGCATTAGCGCTTCTCTCCTAATAAGTGTTTCTGATCTAAGGTCAAATCATAAAATTTTAAAGCAAACCTTAAATATTTGCTAAATATTACATGTAGTACATATATTAAATGTAGTGAATAATATCATTTTATATAAATAAATTCAAAATAATTTCCCCCATAATGTATTTAAAGTAACAGTATGAAGTAATATGTTGCCCAACTGTAGATCATTATATATATCGCATAATATATGATTATAATAATTCTTAATAAATAAATACACAAAATTCGATACAAAATAAATACTACTTGTCTCAGTAAATGAATAAATAATTGCAAAATTGACAATGTTTAAACAGGGATGCCAGTATTTTTGTACTATAATAAAACTTAAGTCCATTTCAAAACCGTTGGTTAGAAGCATTTTTTCTGCATTAAGTAAGAATAGTAATATCAT
The DNA here is from genome assembly GCF_029955315.1 of Cylas formicarius. Classification (NCBI taxonomy): domain Eukaryota; kingdom Metazoa; phylum Arthropoda; class Insecta; order Coleoptera; family Brentidae; genus Cylas; species Cylas formicarius. The sequence goes on from NW_026844347.1 coordinate 8,284,222, forward strand.
AGTTTCCTTGTTATAACCATATGTACCTCTTCGCACAACCAGGATTTTCTACAAAATATTTACTAAAAACTGCTAATAGAAATGTGTCCATTTTTCGATAAACCTTGATGTTCCGGAAATCCTTGGAACGGCAGTCACTTGGCAGTCATGATTAGCACGAACATCTTTAATATTTAGTATATAATAAAATTAAGAATAATATACAATGGGTTTGTGGCAGCCTTAGATGAGTCCCTAAACCTAGCCAATCAGCGTCGACCATAAAACTCTATTTTTACAATTACACCTAGATGACGCTTCTTGTGTCTCAACCAACAACCCATGCAGCTATCGTGGACCACACTAACATAATCTCTAACCTAACAATAATATATCCGTCCACATGTAACAATATGAAACTCAAAATTGCAAGTAAAAAGCTATCTCGTAAGTGCTCACACCGAAAATTCGCTCTCCATTTTCACTGAGTACACGGATCAACACAAAATTTAGTTTTGATTAAAATTTCGTCGTAATTATATGAAATAAAAAATGACATAGAAACGTATGCTTTTGTATTTAGGAGACCGATTGAATGGCATTTTTCAAATAATTCATAAGTGTACGCTTTTAATTTTTCTTTTATGTTCGTAACTACTTTCTCTCAATAAACCCCAAATATAATCTCTCATCATATTTTCATTGTATTGGCCTTGATAACGTTGTTCGAAACTTCTAATGAAAACGTCCTCCTTGCCCTTCTGCTGTTTTTAAATTTATCTAGTCATATCCTGCAGCCCATAGCCTTAATTTTTTTTAGTATATTCTCAACTAACTTTTTGTAGTTTCCAGGTTCGTTATTTCCTAAAAATCCAACAACTACTGATTTAAAACTCTTTCAAGTTACGTTTTAAATACGATTTAGCAACGTTGGAAGTTTTTCTAATCTGCGGATCAACAAAAACTCCAACTTTTACCTTTGCTTCTGATAACTTCAGAAAAAACTTTTTCTATACTTAAAAGTGTCTGAAGTTTCATCCAGTTTCTTAAAAAATTGTTTCATTAGCCCTAACTTAATGTGCAGTGGTGGTATTAACACTAGCCTTAACATTAACATTAACAATCCGTTCACATTTTTAATTTTGTTTTCGGACACATAGTTCTGTTTTTACAGATTTTGACCGTTGAATATAATGCTTAGCAACCGCTCTGCTATCCGCTCTATAGAGCCATTAAAACTCCCACCATCTTAAAATCTCCGATCAGCTGCCAGTTGTTCTCGCAATACTTTACAGATCTAAGCAACATTTTCATAATTTTCTCTTAAATGTACTGAGTGACCTATAGGAAGAGGTGGGAATTTATCTCCGGCGTGTAATAAAACAGCTTTTAAGCTCTGTGCAGAGCTGTCAATAAATAAACGACATTTGATAGGAAGACATGGTGTGCCAAATTCTTCGAACATACCATTTACATTATTGCAAAATTAAAATCCATCTTCTTTTGTAAAAAACATTGATATTAACATCTTCAAGCAAATTCCATTGTTTTAAGCGAGAGCCTAAAAGTTTTTTTTCAAAGAAACTTCCACAGGCTACTGTTATACTTTTTACAAAACTTCTGGATTCCTCCTGCGTCGGTTTTTGCTGAGTCGAAATTCCTGACGTTTCGCCAATCATCCCGTTGGCTTCTCCAGAGCTTGACTGAAACTGTTTCAGTCAAGCTCTTTTGACAAATAGCACGCAGCAAAAATTTTTTTATTGAATGGAAATACTAAGTAAGACTTAAAAAGTAGTTCCCGTAATGTTTTTAACATAAGTGAAATCTTAACATCGGAATAAATAATTAACAGTTGAACTACACGATTTCCCGCTAAAAGCCTATTGTGCTGTGCTGAGCTGTCGGTGACGTCACGAGGTACGTTTTCGTGTTGCCAGTTATCAGCTTGATATTTTTTCCTCAGTTTTAAGTTATTTTTGAGTCATTCCCATCTGTAAAATACCCAATTATACAAAGATCTAGCGTGCAGGAAGCGTCACTTTATCACGTGAGTTTCTTGTTCCACGGATCCAAGTCACTTCGGACATTTTCGGAGATATTACCGCACGACTTGAATTTTGTCAATCCTGGCGGTCATGTCAATAAATGTGCCAGGTTGTAAAACTACAACCATTTCTGCTCCAATAAAAAACATTATATTAATTATCAGTTCACGAAAAGCAATGTAAAATATGGTTTAAAACCATTTTATTGTCTTTTTTCAGTTGGAGCAGGATATAGAAAATTACATAGAATAGAAAATGACAGCAGTTCGAAAAAGAATGAAAAATACTAGTTTCGCCCATTTTTGATTGCCAAGTTGCAGAGTTTCATTGAAGGCGAAGGCAGTACATCTTCTATTCCTAATAAACCTGCAACTACAAATATTGCTTTATCTCCAATTAAGTGGAATTATCTGTCTCGGACTAGTAATACTGAATGGAACAAGTTATACATAAAGAAAATAAACAGACGTAAACAATTCCTTCTTGGCCTAAAGATTGTGTATGTATAAATCTTTGAGTCATATTGGAAATATGGAAATATTACAAATAACAAACGCACGAATTAACCAAGTAGAATAAAATAGAACACAAACTACAGCTAACCAAACAATATAAAAGGTACGGTAACAATCCGTTGCTTGTCTCGACGTACCTCGTGACGTCATAACCAGTGGAATAGCGTTTTTGTGTCACGTCGGATGGACTTTCTAAGTTCAATTACAGAGTAAATGTATTTTTGTTTTTAGGACTAATATTCTGAAATGTAACTTATTTTTATTTTAGAAGGTAATTAAAAAGTGTTTTAGGTACATCTAATTGCTATTAAAGCCGCTATTCACATTGAGAAAAGTATCGCTTTGCGAAACGTGGCAACACCGCGTATTTTTAATATATTTTAAATTTGATTAAAAGTTAGTAAGCAACCCAACAATGATAATTTAGACATTACCCGAATTCTGAAGATGATCGCTAATAAGTTCTAAACGGTACCTGACAGACTCATACTCATATATATCGTTGAATTTATCTTTGAAAGGGCCATCCAAAAATGCAATAAAATGTAGGGTGTTCTATTTTAAAAAATGTAACTGTGTTTTACCACCCTGTCTATAAAAAAGTGACGATTAGGAAAAAAAAAAAAAAATAATTTTAATAGAAACAACTTTTGTATTCAAATTCTTTTTGTAACCCCCGTAGGTTTCGAGATAAGGCATAGGGCCCTCTTAAACGGGCCACCCGGTAAATACTTTTCCTTTTTTTATCTTAGAAATCTTTCTCCCATATCACACATAAACAAAGATATTTTTTTTATTTTAGTTTATAATCAGGTAAAATTTTGGCGGTCGAAACAGGGACCTAAAAATTTTCTAGTTCGATGGAAATTATTGAACTTAATCCCAATGTTCTCCGTGTACTCGACGGTCCACGAAAAGATGAATTCTATTATGCGAATGGGTTGTGGACCTGCAACGAATTCGCCTACTGTCAAACTATTCGTCTACTGTTCCACGCTATTGCGTTCTATCTAAAGCTCGAAACGGTTAAAATCAGCGTTTCTGTTCGAGCGTCTAAAGTTTGGATTTCAAATCTCTCAATAAAGTCATAACGCGGCTTCCATCGGAATCGAATTTCACTTTAAAAATGAGATTGTCTGGCGATTTTTACTTTCGTTATTCCTGATTTTGATTTTGGTGTTCGGAATGAAAATTTAATTTACGCAGCAGTGTTCTTGGAGTGATTGGGTGACAGATCAAGTCTCGGTGGTTTTTTAGTGGACTATTTCGATTGCTGGTCCGTTTTGGTTAGTTGAATTATTCTTCTGCGGCTAAGACTGCAGTTTTGAGTGGTAGCTTTGTGGAATGAAAGTGGTTGTAATTGGTCTAGTCTGTGTCCTCATATATGGGTAGAGTCTGGTTAAGAATCTTCCTATATACTTTCATAATGGCGTTTTTGCGGGCAAATTTAACTTTCCAGAACCTAAAAATCTTTACTACGGTAATGTAGTGGGTTTACCAGACAAGTCGAAAAACACTGAGTGGTGCTCTAATTCTGAGGATATTTCTATGTTTCTGAAAGTTGAGAATTTAACCTGAGGCACGGGATTCGTTAGGCTTAAGGATCGGGAATAAAAAATTTACTCACGCCTATGGCTGAGACGGAAACTGAGCCGAACTTTACCAAATTTCCTATTTTATTACTCAACACTTTTCTGAAATAGAAATGTTTTAACTTTTTACGACAGTTTATTGGAGAATTGTTTTATTTATAATATGAACCGATAAGATGTTGTCATATGCCAAAAAAATTAGAGTATTGCAAATATCGCCTAAGCCCTATCCTTAACAAAACCTAATCTTTCTAAAAAGAAAATCACTAGCAATTGACAAACTTCGTCGGCATGATTAAAATTTTATTTGGTGCGAGGTATGTGTTGAGTTCCGTTGGCGCCACAACCCTAACGAGACCCAGATCGAGGCCTTATTTTCCGGCTTGTCAATTTTATGATCGAGCGGTTAGACAGAAGTACGATTTGATATTCTACTTGTCACCTCGGATTATAAAAAGCGCGAAAAATGAACTACTAACAAATATTAATTTATCATCTGTCAAATGCAAAGATGCAAAACTGAACGTGAATTTTTAAATTTATTTTCGGACCCGGTAGTTGCTAACTCATATTGCAAAAACTCACTTTAGATCGGTGTGTAATTAGGCTTTTAACTTTTTTAACTTAAAAACTACAATTATAATAAGATGAAAGACGTAAAAAGAGTTATTAAGGACATGTAAAAAAAAATCATTGAAAGGCTACACCAGAGACATGCCATTAGCGTTATTAAAAATTAATGGCAGCCAAAATTAAGAACATCATATCCGCAATCCTCTTTTGAATTGGTTGGTTTGTAATTCCTCCAGAAGGTGCTGCATTTTATAAACGGGAAGCGCTGCTCCCTGACCAGTCAGTCGAAAAGTAGTAGTAGCAGTAGTAGTAGTAGTAGAAGAATGTAAATTTAGTAAATGACTTTGTCACATTTGACAAAATCGAACTTTTTTTGTCGATTTAGGAACTTTTTATTTTGTAAACAGGTATATCCTGTAATGGTTCAATTAAAATTTGTTTTAAAATTTTTATTAATTTGTTTTATGCTATCTTTGAAATACAATTGCAATTTGTTATGAATTACTGTAATATATTGGGAGAAAATATCATTTTCTAGTTATATTATTCAAACTAATACCCTTAAGTTCAAAACATAGAAACAAAAAAACATAAGCATTATTTTGGAATATTAATATTAAACGTACAACTAAGAGCATTATTTATTTGTAAGCAAGGTATTTCAAAGTTATTTGTGTGTCTTCTCTGTCTGCCTTATGAATTTTATCATCAATATCAATCTTATTCTTAACAGAATCCTCAATGTGGCAAAGTAAGATGAATTAACTAACCATCATGTCGTTGTAATTGTATAATTTCATTACCGCGATTAGCTAGCAATGCGCTGTGTATACTTTTGTGTTGGGTAATTCTTAAAAATAAGCTATTTCGCAAGGAAATTTGCCTACTGTATGTTGATAACATTTTCCTTTATAGCAGCGAATAAAGAGATATCGATGAGGAATGTTGGCTGTGCGTCCATTGTAAAATTAGTTTTACTTCTCCGTTAAATAAGAATGAGTTTGAATTATTTATTTTGGTGCTTAGAATGTTAACTTAAAGCATAGTTTGTTCGTCGGTTTTGTCATCAATTCATAAATTAATACATAACAAAATTTTGGTCACAATAAAGTACTGATCGTGCTTCTACTGAAAATTTATCGATATCCATTTAATCCAATACCCTTGATTGCTTCAACTTTTTAAAAAGTTGTATTATTTGAAGAACATTTTAGAAAACGAATTATCGTGTTGAAACTCAAGCCATAATATAATAATATACTATTATGCAACAAGTTTATTTGACACAAGCAGAGCGAATGTTTAATAAACGCTTTAGTTTTTGGGTACATTTTCGCAAAACAACACGAATACATTCACTGACATGACCGTCAGAATTGAGAAACGTCAGAATTCAAGGCGTGGGAAATATCTCCGATTGCTCCCAAACCCGTGCGGTACAATCCCGGAAATGTCTGAAGTAACTCAGATCCGTGGAAAACGAAAGTGGTAAAGTGGCGCTTCCCTCACTTTAGATCGGTGTGTAATTAGGCTTTTTTTGACGGGAGTAGAAAAACGGCATTTGAGTCAAGAGATAATTTGACCAGAGCCGCGAATTATGTTCAAGCGAAGACGAGATGACTTTTTAAAAACTTTATTTTCAAAATACAATCGAAAATTAAGAGTTTTTGCAGCAGCAGTTACAACAAGAATTCTTCATATTACTTAAAACTAAGACTTTATAGGTTCGTATCCGAAAAGCTGACAATGTGAATCTCATGGTCTCTTCATAGTACCATAGTGGCCAAATGCTGACATCGTAGATCTCCCGGTGTCCTATCCTTATTACGTGGAAATCATTGTACATAACTCCTCCCTCCTCAAGAAGCAAACATGAGTTTGCTCCGGCTGATTTGATTTATTGGGTTCGGATTGATTATTTTGACATTTCGGTAGAAGTTTCTTTCTAAAAACGATCATTAGGGCTGCAATGACCGCTAGAAAAAACATAATAACAATTATATTAGTTATTGAACTTGTAGACATAGGCTGGCCAATTCTTCAATCGGTTGCAGTTCATTTGTTATCTGTTTTAATTGATATAAGTCTTACAAGTTAATTTGACTGATGTTCGCTAATCTGTGTGATGTAATTGGTTTCAATTCTTCTATATAGACTTCAGGTAAAAGCAAAGGCTTTCCTTTCATAATTTTGGCATCGTTGTAATAATTTTTCTTGCCCAAGGTAATTGGGCAAGTATCTGGAATTTCTATAAGTATTGGAATATCGATCTTAAGGTATCGATCAATTTTACACTTAGCAAATGCCAATGTATTTTTAACAGGAAAAAACAAGCACTTTTTCTGGCGTTACCTGCTCCTGCAAGAGGTTGTAATAATTCGATATGGTGTTTTCGACAGTTGCTTTCTCTAGTTGGTTTTGATTACGGAGAAGAATCGAAATCGTTAAGTTATAATTATCAAGATATTTGAGAGTTTAAAGTTTTCAATACATTTTTCTGATTTTTCCGCAAGTTATCGATAGCATCGTCATAATTTTTTGCATCATCCGAATCAAGAGTACCGAAAAGCCATTTCTGTACTTTACCTACTACATTAATCAGTCCTCTTTTTGATCTATAATGAGGTTGAAGGTTTTTTAATTTATTTTGTACTAAATTCATTAGGTAATCTATTCTTAATAATAGGCTTTCCGGAAGGCCGTGATAGGACGTAGAGTTATTTGGGTGTTCTTCAGAAATTTGTTTCATAATTATATTCAAGTGGTTTTGCACGTTAATGAATTGGGAATGGACTTCTTTTAATTCAACAAAATAAAGGAAGGTGTGTTTAGTATAAACTAATTTAGAAGGACCAAGATATATAGGGAGAAGGGAATTTTTCAAAGGAATTAGTTTGATATCTTCACTATTTATTGGTCGAAGGGCCAGGGTTGCCAACGTCGATGCCACTAAGATCCTCAGGAGGTTCATTTTCGTGCGAATTTAATTTTTGTTTAAATTTTGGTCGTTTGGCAGAATTTTTATGATACGTTCCCGAATTGGTTTTAATTTTATAGGTTGTTTGATATTTTAAAGTAGTTTTCTTAAATTTAGGTAAAGCTTTATTACCTTTGATTATTTCGAAAGACGTGAATTTCGTGACACTGTGTATGGAGTTGTTATATCCTACCGACTGCGCCAATTATGTTCAAGCGAAAACGAGATGACTTTTTAAAAACTTTATTTTCAAAATACAATCGAAAATTAAGAGTTTCTGCTGCAACAGTTACAACAAGAATCCTTCATATCACTTAAAACTAAGAAATTTTAGGTTCGTATCCGAAAAGCTGACAATGTGAATCTCACGGTCTCTTCATAGTACCATCGTGGCCAAATGCTGACATCGTAGATCTCACGGTGTCCTATCCTTATTACGTTGAAATCATTGTACATAACTCGTGCGAGTATTTAGTAAGTGTCTCAAAAAGTTTACCGAACGTGTTGCATACTATACTTTTTCTACGACGGTTAGTTTTTGGGTACATTTTCGCAAAACAACATCAAAGCGTGGAAAATATCTTGGAAAACATGCGGCTGCTTCCAAATCCGTGCGGTAAAATCCCGGAAATGTCCGAAGTGGCTCGGATTCATGGGAAACAAAACTGACGTGGTAAAGTGACGCTTCCCGCACTCTAGATCGGTGGGTAATTAGGTATTTTACAGACGGAAATACAAAAAAATATTAACGTGAAACATTGAAATCTTGGCTCTGGAGATTTTAATTTTATTATGTAATTGGATAATTTCAATTTATTGACGAATTCGTAAAACAGTTTATTGATTGAACGATGTGGATAAGAGTTGTTGAATGCAATTTGTCCAATTGTCGTCAATTCTACAATTCCATATTACACGATTCTCTTTAAAATGTAATGTTAAAAAAATATTTTTATTTTAGAAAATATATTTTCTCCCTTCCAAATTAATGTCACGTCGAGAAACGGCTACGACAACTCAGACTTTCCTCTCCAAAGTGAAAAAAATAAAAAAACCTTACGAATTCGGCAAGAGTTTGTCGACTGCCATTCCAATGCTTGTGTTCGGACAAAAAAAAAGATTCGCAAACATCCTGTTACTCTGTGAACGAAAGGACTTTAAATATCCAGCAACGAGTTCGGAATACTAAACCTTTGATACGTTTATTTAGAATACAAAGGTTGCTTGAGTTTTCAAATATGCTGCGAACTTTGACCAAACAATCCCCGTCGTGAAAGCAAATTCCAAAAGTTAGACGGCCCTTTATTGTGTCTATTAGGAGCTTTTGCGTCGGGCTCGACTGTCTAGGTTTGTAATTAGAACTTTTATGCGTCGACACAGAGACAATCCCGGGAAAGGTCAAATTTAAGCAACTTGGTTCGCACAAAAGCGACCGACAAATTAGAACCAGGATTTAGATACAAAAGGACATACAAAGCCCTCACGCACACAATTAATTACAAGCTTCCTACTACCTCATATTAACAGCGACAATCATGCCCATAATAACTGAATTTTTTGCTTATAATTATGAATTTAACGAAAATTAACCAAATCTAATCTTTGAAGACACACATTGAGAAAATGTTATTCTATAGGTTATTTCAGAGTAATAAAATGTTAAATTTCGTCCAGTTCCGAGTAATTTGAGTGTCGCCCAAATACGAGGGTCACTTGAAAAGTTCCCGACCTAACAATGATACAAGACATTTTCTTTCTTTTTTTGTGTACGCAGTCTTCTTCTCTGAACGATGGTTCCATCTCTTTAATCCGTTCAAATAGTACCCATCCTAAAAGCTGATTGCCTCCTCATTTGACAAAAATCTTTGTCCTCCGAGCGCAGTTTTCAGATGAGGGAACAAAAAGAAATCGCTTGGGGTAATTCGTAAATTTTCGCCATGGCAACCGCTGAGGTATAAGAGTTGTCTTAGTGAAACAGGATTTTTTTTGCAAATGTGGCCGTTGTTCGGCTATTTCTGACCTCAGCTTGTCAAGTATTGATGCGTAGCACGCTTCTGTAATGTTTTCTCCTTGCTGAAGATAATCGATTAAGATGACTCCATTTTCCCAGCCAAAAAATAATTTTGCTTCATCTACAGTAATTAATCGGAGCCATAACTCGGATTAATTGCGCCTAAACTGCGCTAGCAGAGCATTGGAAACGTTCATTCGATTGCGTTTTTGGTTTTTGGTCTATATTTTCCATTTTCACGAAAACACTCAAACCATTCTCGATTAAGAACCACGCATCCAAAATGGCTCAAACTTTGGTAAGTAACTATCAAGAGCTGTACAACTACGGTTAGTAGTAGCTATACAACTACCTTTAAGTAGCTAGTGCTGCTATCTTCAGGATGAGGTCGGCAACTTTTCAAGTGGCCGTCGTACGCAGGTAAATTTTATGCGATAATAGTATATTATGCAACAAGTGCGGTAAACGGCATTTGACTCGTGAGTTTACTTGGCACGAGCGGAGCGAGTGTTTAATAAACGATTGAGTTAAAAAGTTTACCGAACGTGTTTCATACTATACTTTTTCTACGACCGTTAGTTTGTGGGCACATTTTCGTAAAACAACACCAATACATTCACGGACATGATTGTCAAAATTAACAAACGTCAAAATTCAAGGCGTGGGAAACATCTCCGAAAACATCCGAATGCTCCCAAATCCGTGCGGTAAATTCCCGCACGCCAGATGGGTGTGTAATTAGGTATTTTATAGACGGAATTAGAAAAAATATTTTTCATCCATATTGTAAATCCAATAGTAATAAATAGGCTTTGTTGTTATTTTTGATCACTTACCTGATATGTTGCTTCTCAAAAGGGATATCAACAGGCAGAGCCCAAAGTAATAATGCTGCACGGCTGACAAACTAGTGTCCATATAGCAAACAAATAAATATGTACATATAATTTTATAATTGCTTACAATTAAATCAACACTAACATTTTTCTCTTTTTCTATTTTAATTTTTTGTTTTATTTGTTTGTTTTTAATTTAGTAATATTCTAATATTTGCTGTAATTAATTTGTGTAACTAACAAGGTGTACCTTTTGTAGGTAATCGTTTATTTCTTTCCTTTTTTTTATTATTGCTTTCGTACAATACATTGTAGTCTCTCCAAATAAATAAACTATTGTTATTTCTATTATTATTATTATTTCTCGGTGTATATGTCGCAAGAATGCGACTAACAGATGCGTGTCTACCAAGATTGGTGCGACAAAAAGGCTTGAAAAATAAAGTGTACGTTAAAATTTACGTCAGACAAAAAATCAACAGAGTCTAGATTGTGTTTCAGACTTTTAACAAGACAACGAATGAGATCGAAACTAAAACTGTTATGGTGTTGATCTTCGTTGACCAAGCCTGGAAACGCACTGGTTTTCAAACATATTGAAATCTAGAAATGAGCACCATTTCTCACTCCCTCTCTCTCTCTCTAATTTATTCTAATTTTTGATGGTAGTGTTAAAGTTCAAATTAAAATTGAATTCGGTTTCAGCCTGAGCGAGTCAGTTGAAGCAAATGAATATAAAATAAATCATTAGAAGACAATTTAGATGACTCATCTTAAAAATAAAAACAGATTTACAGATAAAGACAGATTTAAAGCTAGGATGTCGCACGTAACGAAGATAAAATATATATAAATTAAGTTTCGACATTTATAGATATCTTTCATTTAAAGACGTCCACTCAAGCAATTTATCGCGGCCTCAATTTATTTAAAAACTTTTACATCCATTCCTGGTAACACGTGTAACCCAATTTCTGTCCTGCATGTCCCCAACAGTTTCTCCGTACGGAGTGTGTTATCTGGCAAAGATAAATCACCTCAGGAAAGATATGGGCCAACGGTTTCGGAGCACATACTTGTAAGAAGCTTTTAAAGTGCCGAGTAATGTATAATTTCGTTCAGCGGCTTCATTTATTTCGGTGCATTACCGGAAAGAATTTGATTTTCGCAATTGCATTGAATGGGCGTAAACGACTCCATTTTTCACTGGAAAATCTGTGGCGACGAAAATTTTCCAATCTAAACTATAACGCACAAGTAAAACAAGGGATTGCTAAGTTTTTCATGATTGAAACCACAATATACTGTTTAAAGCGACATATTTATCTATTTGACCCCTTTTGAAAACATTAAAAGGTTGGCAGGTTATTAGGCTTTTTCTTCTGAAACAACAAAAAATAATTAAAACTTGGCCTTATGTACAGGGTGGCCAAATAAAATACTGGAAATTCTAAAATACTGAAAATAATTTTCAAGTCAAACGAATATTACCTCATGCCTATAACATAAGTTTAACTCACCATATTTAAGCAAATTAGGTCCCGTTTGAGAGATTAAACCTCGGTTATTAAAAAAATATATACATGTGACAAAGTGGTTTCTACCGCTCCCGGTATGAGACGCCAATTCAAGCAATCAACGTTTTGTTAAAGTTTATTCGAAATTTTGAACAGAATGACAACTATTTCAACAGAAGCAGATAGTAGATCAAATTTGAAAGAAAAAAACGCTATAACTTCACGTATTCAAGAATTATCTCAAGAAAAGCTTTTTCCAACATTTGAACTAACAAATTATGTTGGCAGTTTTTATGGTCAAGAATGCTGTAACTAAGGTAATAAATGTTTTATTACGACAAATAAATATTAAACAAATTTTCGAATCGATATCAAATAAAACACTTCAATTTTAATGCATTATGTGTTCAAAGGGTCTTCCGTGAGATTGGGTGAAGTAAATTACCTTTCCGATTAAAGCCGCCAAATTCTACTTTCCATGTCTATCATTGTTGTTGGTTGAGTTTGATGAACAATGTCCTTTCTGCGACCCCATAATTAAAAGTCGAGGCAGGTCAAATTGGACGACCTAGCCGGCCTCCCTCTTTCCTATACAGCGCCCCTGAAATTTTTCGTTGAGTGCTGATATTTTAATTTATAAGAAATATAACCAAACTATTCATAGTGAAGCCTGAGATTAGCTGCGTTAAAAAAGTTCCACCAAATTCTTGAAATATTTGGAGCAGTAGTAAGCCCGCTTTTTGACAAATATTTTTATATTAACATAGCTGAAACGAATACCGATGGAAATCTAAGATAAGTTCGATGCCATTTTTGTTAAATAGTTTTTGCTATCTTTTTTTGTTTTTGAAAGAAACTTCCACAGGCTACTGTAATGCTTTTTACAAAACTTCTGGATTCCTCCTGCGTCGGTTTTTGCTGACGTTTCGCCAATCATGGCTTCTTCAGAGCTTGACTGAAACTGGCTCGTATTTTACTCTGTATCTGCTTATATATTGCTTGAGGGGGGGGGCTAATTAGGGGTATAGTATTAATATTAATCGCGACTCAGGTCTCTACCTGAGTCGCGTCATCGGAGACGATGTTTATACCCCTAATTAGGGCCCCCTCCCCCAAGCAATATATAAGCAGATACAGAGTAAAATACGAGCCAGTTTCAGTCAAGCTCTGAAGAAGCCATGATTGGCGAAACGTCAGCAAAAACCGACGCAGGAGGAATCCAGAATTTTTGTAAAAAGCATTACAGTAGCCTGCGGAAGTTTCTTTTAAAAATTAACAAGCCTTTATGGAGAGGACATCAAGCGCAAATGCAGAAAGTTAGAAGATCACCGACTGTAACTGGTAAGATTACTCTGTACACTGACACTTTTGTTACGTTGTAGAGACCATAATGTTATCCCCAATTTTCTTAAAATATCTCACCACATTACTTACAACCTCATCCGCTTATAAAATTTTTAGAAAATCTAGTTTCGCTTTACTTCGAGAAAGAATTCATCATACCCGTAAGGAAATAGACCAAGTCAATAAGGCTCTTCTGTCTCTACACCTTGAAATTTCTTCTATTTTGTCCCCATCTGAGTTCGATACCCTTTCAAACATGATTCATGACAAAGTTTTAAATCTTCATTTGTCTACTACCCAGAATCACATTCAGAAATTTGAAAAACTAAAGACAACACTAGGAAAACCATCAAACTCTTCTAAACTACCAAACATTGTAATAAATTTATCATCGCACCAACTTTCGGAAAAGGAAAAATTAGTTCTTTCGAAAGGTTCCAACTTCGTCCTTGCCCCACGTATTATCCCAAAAGAGGAAATTATTTCAAATGTCGAGTCTATCCTAAACAAACTGCCATCTCAAACAGCTAATGAAATTCGATTTGAAACCGCAAAAATCCTTAAAAAATCAAAACCTCCTAAATCCAAATTTGCAAAGCCTGAACGCATCGCCCTAAAATCTCTAAAATCCAATCCAGACATCGTGATCCTAAAAGCAGATAAAGGAAATGCTACGGTAGTCATGGACACAAATCAATATCAGGAAAATATTCAAGATATTCTTACAGACGGATCATATCGTCAACTTAAAACATTTCCAAACAGATCCTACGTCATCTATGGATCGCAACCTTAAATCTGTTATTAAGGCTTCTTCTCTATCAGATTCCGTGACAAAATCTGTTACCCCTCACGACTCTAAAATTCCTCGTCTCTACGGACTTCCAAAGATTCACAAACCAGGATTACCGCTTCGACCTACTGTCAGCACCAAAAATTATCGGTTATCGACTCTCTTGTTTACAGAACCTTAAAACTATCTCAGCCCGAGTCACTAAAAACAGAATTAAAACACCTTACCTGTGCTCTACTCTCGAATAATTTCCACATCAAAGATATTAAACGTTCCATCAAAAAATACACTTTGCCACAACCTTCCAATAGCAATGAGACCGAAAGCAATCCTACACTTGCCACTGTGGTCCTTCCTTACATTCAAAACATCACTGACCATATATCAAAAGTTCTAAAGAAGTATAACGTCAAAACCAGATTTACCACTTGTCCAAAAATCTCTCAACATCTGCGGTCCGTCAAAGACAAAATGTCATTTGAGACACCAGGAGTTTACAGCATTCCATGCATATGCGGCAAAGAATACATTGGAGAGACCGGACGAAAAATATCAACTAGGTTGAAAAAACACGCAAGAGCATTATTAAGACAGAGAAACTCATCAGCTGTTGCCGAACACACTCATGAACCCGGACATAAAATTTTATTTGATAAAACTAAAATTCTTGCATGTAATCAGTTCTTCTACCAACGAAAAATCCGAGAGTCTATAGAAATCTATAAATATAAGAAGCCAACAGGATGAATGGCGAAACGTCAGCAATTTCGACTAAGCAAAAACCGACGCAGGAGGAATCCAAAAGTTTTGTAAAAAGCAGTTTTTGCTATCTCTTTTAAGGGAAAATGCTGGGGGCATTCGAACTTTTTTTAAAGTAGATATCAACACTTTTACAATGGCTAAATACCCTGACTGGATTGATTTAAGTTGCTTGTATCGCTGCTAGAGAGCGCTTTGCGACGTCACTATCACTATAGAGAAAAATATTTTTTGAAATGGCCATCAGGGGACGTAATTACTATTTTCATTTTTAAATACTTAATTTCAACAAAAATTTATAATATTAACAGCAGGGAAAATTGTGAGGCGTGTTTGGACATTTTCGGAAATAAATGCCAATAACTACAAAAAGCATTTTAATAAATTTGAAGAAGTTGAAAAGGGTTTTTCATGAACGGATTGATTTGGATTGCTTATATCGCCACTAGAAGGTGTTTTGCGACCTCAATACAAATTACATTAATTTTCTCATTCAAATTAAATGCCACGATATCACTGTTATTTCAAAATTTCGAATGATGCACGCTAGTGCAAACAGCATTTCGACATCTTTTTTTAACCTACAATATCAGTCAAGGAAACAAAAACTCGAAGTAATGTCGCATCTTTGTCTTGGACCATCCTTTTCGCTAATAACTCGTTGCACACCGCTCTATTGCGTTACCAAATAGCTATATGGGTGTATGGTCCATGTGTATTTTACAGTACTTCAAGTTCGACGAAAGTTTACTATTAGAGAAGACTCCAGCAACGCCTGGGAATTTTATTAAAATTTCATTTCAACTAAGTCACTCATTATTAGTTAGAAACAGACTTCGTATATCGTGCACATAAATACGTTAATATTAATATAAGCTTAATTGCGGAGTAAACGTTTATTAAATGTAATCTCGAACCCGAGCAGATTCCGTTATAATTTATTATTTTGACGCTCTCAAGATTGGCTAGTAAGGACGCAAATAATCTCCCGAGAAATTAACGTGCTAATTTTACTTTGAATCTTCGACAGAGGAGCTTTCCAGTAGCCTATTTACCACGTAACATTTTGCACTTTCATTATACCAATCAAGATACAAAAAGGGACTGCGTTAGATAAGTTGGCAGAAATACTGCTTCTTATTTGAATATCGTATACCGAACGCTCTGGATATGCAAATACGGGTCATATATATTAGCTCTGTGCTTGCACATTAAGCTCGCCCATTGGCGGACGAAATTGCCTTTAATATTATACGATAAATGTGCAATACGAATGCTAGTTTGGTTATTATTTATCGCGTTGAGTAATTACCTTAGCCGATGTTACGATACATTTTTCACAAAATAATATAAAGTGGTGGAAAATGTTAAATTATAGTTCTGCTTATATAATTATAATCTTTTTTAAAAAAGTATTTCGTCCCTTTGCACAAAATTATTATTATTATTATTGTTATTACGTTTTTTCATAACAATCAATTTTTGTAGAGTTTCTCTCTAAATCATTCTTAATTTGGATGCGTGTTTCGATTCATTGTTCCAATGAAATCGCCAACGCAATAGTATATCTTTTATCGGAAGATATAGAGAATGTATACCTCTTTGTATGCAAATCGGTCTATTTTACCTGTAGTTGAATAATTACAAAATGTCCATGATTCCATGATAATTTGATTAAACGAGTTCTTACCGTTCTTAGGCCAAATTATTACTAGTTTGCGTTTTTAATTTATGTAGATAACTTCCTGGGATGAAGTTTCTATATTTTTAAAATGGTTTTATCAATTCTGGAAGTAAATTTACGGCATCTTCCCAAACTTGGAGATGGTTCTCACATCACCACGTCTTTCATATTTTTCTCATATTTTCGGCTTTTTGTAGAAATATTAAAAGACGTTGCAATTTCTGACTTTGTTCCCATTTTAAGTAAATCTACAATTTTTTGCATGAAATCAGATGGAAAGTAGTATGATAAATAACTATTTAGAATAATTTAGAACACAATAGTTTAGTAACAAATGCTAGTGCGTTAAACTAAACAAATATGCGCTACCATAAATATGTTTTAATTTCTCTATCATTAAAATGTCTTTCATATTATTTAACTTTAACTTCAAAGATCTTGAAAACTAAAAATTAAAAAAAAAGAATAATTAAAAAGCATTACTTTAGATCCACAGGATATTCTATTCTGTTTTCATATTAGTTTGGACCTAGAATCCCTCTTTAATATAGTCCCTATTCCTGAAACTTTCAACATTATTTCAGATATATTAAATCTGGAACCGAACTTTTTCATCTTAATTGAAAAATGCTTATCTGGAACATATTTTTCTTATTAACGGTCATCGCAAATATATTTAGTGAAGCCTTTGAGGAGAAAGCCCTCGAGATCTTCCATCTAAAACCAAAACTATACGCTACGTTGATGATACTTTTGTTATCGTGGTCAAAAATTCCTACGAGAATTTCTTAGTCATTTAAACTCTATACACGCTAACATATATTTGACCATTGAATTAGAAACTAATAATAATCTCCCATTCTTAGATATTCTTATTAAGGGTTTTACAAAATACTTACGGACACAGAACGATACCCTAATGCATCACAATCCGACCCAAAAATCATCGGTTATCAACTCTGTTTACAGAGCCATTAAACTATCTCAACCCGAATCATTGAACCAAGAATTAAAGCACTTTACATCTGCTCTTCTCTCTAATAATTTCCCCATTCCAGATATTAAGCGCCGCAAAATACACTTCACCCCAATCTTCCAAAGACAATGAGTCCGAAAGCAACCCATACCACTATTGTCCTTCCTTACATTCAAAACATTACTTACATCATATCAAAAGTTCTTAAAAAATATAACGTCAAAACCAGATTTACCACATATCTAAAAATCTATCAACAAAAAAAAACTGCAACTACATGCATAGACGGCAAAGAATACATTGGAGAGACCGGACGAAAAAAATTAACTGGACTCAAGGAACATGAAAGAGCTTTAAGGCTACGACAAATAAACTCAGCAGAAATTGCCGAAAACAATCACGGAACCGGACATAAAATTTTCTTCGATAAAACTAAAATTCTTGCATGTAATCAATTCTTCTACCAACAAAAAATCCGAGAATCGATAGAAATCTATAAGCAACCAATCAATCTACCAATCATCCGAGATAATATTTATGCACCTCCTTTAGGCCCATCCGCCCTCAAACAATATTTAAGCAGGTACGGCGTAGACAGGATAACAGCATGATTGGCGAAAAAACAGCAAGTCCGATTCAAAATAGTGTGGTAAAAATGGTCAAAAATAGCAGCAAACCATTTGTATTAGTATCTAATTTACAATATCGACTCTATACTACACACTTTAACAGATTTAATAAAACTTCAGAATTCATATTTAATTATATTATTATTATATTTAATTAATATTAATTAGTTAATTGATGGAAAATAGCTAATAACAAAAATAAATAATTAAAGTTTACAGGTTAACTAAACAAGGTAACAAATTTGCATAAATAAATCTATAAAACAAAAATTTAACTAAAAAGAGTTCGACAATTCGGTCTATAAAGTTTAGTTAAAACTGTTAAGGTATAAACAAACTTTGAAATTTCCGTTTTTGTTCTTTTTCATATAACTGTTTAAACAGTTCATAGTTGTCAATAGAAATAACTATACAGTTAATGACCTTAAGGAAAAAATTAGACAACAGATTCTTGCTTTAAATGATAGCGATGCGGTTAGAAATGCGATCTCCAGCATTATGACACGCTATACAATGTGTATTGCAGAGAATGGACAATCTATTGAAAATATATTACACTATCACCATATTTAAGTTTTTTTTATAGTTATTTGTTTCTGTTTTTGTTTTATAGATTTATATATTCAAATTTGTTACCTTGTTTAGTTAGCCTATATTCTTTAATTATTTATTTTTATTATTAGGTATTTTCAATAAAGCTAAATAATTAACTATTAAATGTTTCTTTAAATATGAATTCTAAAGTTTTATTCAAGTTTTGTTAAAGTGTGTACTATAGAGTCGATTTTTTTCAAAATTTCGACGTATTAATGGACACCTTGGATTGTTAGCAACAGGTTTCGTTCGTATATCTGGAGTATTATATGTTTAAAAGAAGTAGTATCATGCCTTTGCCAACAATTCATACTTTATTTATCTTAAACTTCGAATTGATATATGAATAAAAATATAGGGTGTTCCATTTGAAAATCTTGCCGCCTATTTGGAACACCCTGTATAACCTGAGGCGGATCTGTCAAACTGATTGAGTAGTGCATCAACCTTTTAGTCTGTTGTTAAATTTTCATTGCAATACTTGGATCAGTAGCGTCACAACACAATTTTATATGGGCCATTCGAATTATGAAAAAAAAAACACGTAACCTCAATTTCTGTCTATGCAAAATTCGAATGGGAATTTCTTGAGAAAGTGACCAAAGAGTTCAAAAATGTCGAAGTATACAATGTGTTCTAATTAAAGTAACAAAGTTGATGTCGGTGGGACAGTTTTCGCACACCCTGTATCATCAAAATTATAATATTTCAAATCTTCAAGAGAGTCCAAGAATCTTTTGTTCGAGACTTTGTTCGTATTTCCAATGGGTTTCCAGATCGTATAGTGGATCTTTTTATTTGGTGTACGTTTGCCTATGGCCGATACCGAGATTGAGCGGAACTCGTCATTATTTTGTATTTCATTAATCTGAAATTTTCTAAAACCTGAAGAAAATTAAATTCCCTATCAAAATATGAAAGGAAAAGTTACGACAATTACTGAGTGCAATAAACCTTAAACTTTTCCAAATATTTGGAATTTTTTTTCTCCACTGTTACAGTAACCTTCATAACTCAGATTCACTCAATTGAAGAACTTAATCATATTACTTTTTTATACGACTTTCTACATACGGAGTAAATATCGGATTCCCTACAGAAGAAAGGACGAGTCGGGGTAGCTCATGGGTTTCAAGATTTAATTATTTTAAGGGGCTTGATTTGAATATCCGATAAATTTCTATATTAGGTTCATCGGATTTTTTCCATTGAGTAATTACTTTCTAAAAAGTCGTCGATCTTTTAATCTCTTAATAATTATATTAAAATAAAAAATAATTAAAAAGCAAGTTGATTCATCGACAACCGACGCAGGAGTCATCCAGAAGATTTGCAGCGGGTGATCATTTATAATATATATAATAAAAAACTTTTTAATTTAACGTTTAGGAAAAAATGTCAAATACATTCATGTTAAAAAGTTGTTCCAAAAATAGTAAGCTATTTGCAAATAACCCACAGATGAAAGGTAATGGTGTATCGTGTATAGTATACGCTTAATAAAATCGCCTTGAAATTCTGCACACTCCTTGTATGATATGTCCTTTACCCAAATCCAATGTGAGACTTTGAACATAAAGGCAACGTTCAAAAATTAAATAATACTCTAGAATTAGGTGGCTGTGAAATAGGTCCTCACCAAAAAACAAAATGTTTGCTTATAACTGACAGTGATAGTTACACATTGAGCAAAACTATGCTACTGTTATCATATATTAAATGTCTTACTCGCAAAGAAAAAAAAAGAATTTTGGAAACGTTTATTAGACCAAATAAGAGGGCTAACTTGGCTCAAAGGGAATTACGTGTAATTAACCCGCGATGCCACGTTTCAAACAAAAAGCTTTCATCGGACCTACGAAAGATTTCAACAACCAGAAAGAAGAGAATATTTCGTATAATAATACTAATACCGAAGTATCTGTATCCTATACCTAAATTCAATAGTTTTGGAAGTATTTGTTAACTTAAACGCAACATTAAAAAATATTCTAGAACTAATAGGTATAATAAGGGGTGTTTTTTTTTCGATGTATAGAACTTTAAGTTGCAATAAAACAACAATGGATTATTCGATTGGCAAGAATTTTATTTATCCGAAAGATAATCTTGTGGCATTACATTTTAAATATGATTTCTGGCATATGACCGCCACGGCTGGCGCGGATATAGTCCAATCTGGATGTCCAATTTTCGATGACTTTTTCCAACATTTGTGGCCGTATATCGGCAATAACACGGCGAATGTTGTCTTCCAAATGGTCAAGCGTCTGTGGTTTATCCGTATAGACCAATGACTTTACATAGCCCCACAGAAAGTAGTGAAATTAGGCGGTAACCATACGTGTCTTTCAATAAATCGATTGTGGCACGAGCTGTGTGACATGTTACCCCGTCTTGTTGAAACCACATCTCCTGGACATCATGGTTATTCAATTCAGGAATGAAAGAGTTAGTAATCATAGCTCTATACCGATCACCACTGACTGTAACTTTCTGGCCATCATCGTTTTTGAAGAAGCACGAACCAATGATTCCACCAGCCCATAAAGCGCACCAAACAGTCAGTTTTTCTGGATGTAGTGTTTCGACATACACTTGAGGATTAGCTTCGCTCCAAATGCGGCAGTTTTGTTTTTTGGCGTAGCCATTCAACCAGAAGTGGGCTTCATCACTAAACAAAATTCGCTTATGAAAATCGGGAACAACGGCAATCTCGTTTTAGGCCCATTCGACGAATCTACGCCTCACTTGATGATCGTTTGGCTTCAATTCTTGCACGAGTTGAATTTTGTAAGCACGTAAACCAAGATCCTTCCGCAAAATCTTCCATAAAGTAGATGGACACAGATCTAATTCCTGTGCTCGATGGCGGATGGACTCATTCGGGTCTTCCTCAATGCTACGCTCTACAGCAGCAATAGCTGCTTCTGTACGCACCGTACGGCGTCTCTGGGGATGCGAGTTATCAATAAGAGTAAACGTGGTGCGAAAACGTTCCATGGTTAATCAAATTAACTGCTCTGCTGGACGATTTTGTCGACGATAAAATGGACGTAGTGCGCGATACGTATTCCGCACAGAACCGTTATTTTCGAAATAAAATTGCACTATTTGCAAGCGTTGTTCAGGCGTGAGTGTATTCATGATGAATTGCCAAACCAAACTGAGAATAAATCACATGACAGCTGTTAAATCGGTAGCCATCTTGAACAGTAATGCCAACTTAAAGTTCTATACATCGAAAATAATAACCCTATATAATATGTAGGTAATTGTAAATAGAATTGTCCAACTGATCCCCCATTTTCTTCAATTCATCTGTTGTATGTTCTCCGTAATCGTTCTAAAGCGACAGTGATAGATTGGGACTATTCTTCATTTAGAATTTGAACTTCTGTTCTAATCATGTTTTTTAGATGGTTTCTGTTTTCGATGGCATTTGCGTTTACACAATGTTTTAGAGTTCCTCATAAAGATGCATCTATCGGCGTCAGGTCAGAACTGTTGGGTGACCTTTTTATTGTTCCAATTCCAATTGTTCCCAATCCATTCAATAAATCTTTGATTTAAATAGTCTTTAACAAATACTATACGATGAGGAAAACACCGTCTTGTTGAAAGACTAGGTTCTTTAGTTCAGTTCAGGTCAATATTTTTTCGATTATATATTATATTATATAGCACTGGTTGAAAACGATGACTAGCATGATATCTTGCAAAAAGCTTAGTTAGCTTAAAAAACTGTTATAGGTGTAAGAATAGCTAAGCTCAACTTCGCTTTAGGGCTAACAAGACAATATAATTCAAGCTGATTTTTGAGAAACCTTTCCAGATTTCCAGATGTGGTAGAAAAGGCGAAAAATGCTAATCCGGGGCTAATATCGTCCAGTTGGTTTTCTCATTCAAATAGTCACAAAGCAACACGAACTAAAAATATAAAGATGGTCGTTTTCCATTCCCCCTACAACTGCGCTAAAGGTTGCTTAAATACCAGGAATGCTACAGTCCTGGCAACAGAAAGCCAGTTATTGTTGACTTATTTATTATATACAATTTTATAAAATGAGTCAACATTTTTCTTCTTGATTCTAGAATTTTGGGAACATCACTTTTCCTGTCGCTACCCCAACAGCTCGAAGACACCCTACAACATTAGATATACAAAGAACTGCACGGGCAAGGAAAAGCTCACCGAGGAAAATATCGTATTTGAGGATCAACTTCAGTTTGTCTCAGATGCCGTCATGGCGTTCGCTTACGCCATAAGGTAAATTTTATCTCCTTTTCTTCCATATTTGTTGAGATAAGAAGTACTATTAAACATTTTTGTCTCACAATTACTAAAAGAAAAGACCATCTTGTGCTTTTCATGCCATATATGATCAAGGTTTTTATTAATTCCATACATTCCTTTGAGGTAATGAAGAAATTTAACTGCATGCTCTCTTTGTTCCTCGCGGACTTTAATGACTAGAGGGTAGTTTCTAGAAAGTTTTCAGTACTTTATTATAACGTTTCAGCAAGATCTAAATTTTTTAAGTAAAGAGTAAGTATTTTGTTACAAAAAGAATTCACAATTTCAATTGCGAACTGAAGTGACTGTAGTCCAATAAATTTAAAAAAATGCCAGTAAAATCTGGGCCCTAACTTGGCTAAGGTAAAGAAGTTATAAATAGGTACGAATCTGTAAAATGTTATATATAAATAATTTTTATTTTTAAAATTATTTTTAGAAATTGTATTGATAATATAATAATTTTCTATGATGTAGAATACGAATTTGATCCATTGAGTTAAAAGAAAATTGTGGAATAAACGAAAAAAAAAAACAAATATTTCATTTTTTCTTCAAGTTCAATCTTGATAAACTGTTTAAAAAATAACATAAAATATTAAGAGACCTTTCTTGTAGATCATTAAATTCCCTTTAAAAATTGCAAAAATAAAAAAGTTAATTCAAAAAGATTTATTAATGTCTAAGGCTTTATTTATTGGAAATAACTTGTCTGTTTTTTTATAGAGAATTTAATTTCCTACCAAAATATATTCCGAGAGATATTTTTACCTCATTGGTTTGGTTATTTTGACGCAATAATGGACTAAAAAATCCAAAATATATATAATAGACTTCTCATAAATATTAAAGGCTCACATTTTTTGCGTTTTTCTGAATTAGTATAGTCAAAATTAATTCCAGTATTCCAGTTGTAAATATATTAAAGCTCTTTTTAATACCAACACAAAAATATTTTCTCTGTAACACTTTAGTTCTTTCGCTGTTTGATTACGCCAATGTGGTGAACGGAGAATGGCTTTCTTGCACAAAGTAAAAAATCAATTCAAAAACTCTAAAATTCCTGTCTGCTATTTGCTTTTAACGCACCTTACCGTAGTGATATATCCATCTCCTTTTCTAAATAAATTCAATATTTTAAACATGAGCAATCAAAGGAAACTACGTATGCATAATTTGATTATAGAATTATGAAATCAGGTAAACCGATTTATCTAAATGAGCTTTTCAAACTTCTTCCAC
The DNA here is from genome assembly GCF_029955315.1 of Cylas formicarius. Classification (NCBI taxonomy): domain Eukaryota; kingdom Metazoa; phylum Arthropoda; class Insecta; order Coleoptera; family Brentidae; genus Cylas; species Cylas formicarius. The sequence continues at coordinate 8,308,585 of NW_026844347.1, forward strand.
ATTCCCAAAGAACAAGTAATAATTCAACTGACATGATAGGTCGTTGTAGAACGTCAGCATTTCAGAGATCATTTAATGTGGCAATGAAGATTTGGAATAGTGTTACTAATTAGATAAAAAAATGAGGGATGTTTGACTACACTAAATTAAAAAAATAAATAAATTACTTACAGAACAAAATCTGTTTTCACAATAATCGAATTAAATTTAAAAAATGTTGTCGTAATATGTTTAAACTCCCACATCAGCGTCGTCGTCGATTGGGGTTTTGGGTCTCTTTTTTCTCCGTTACTATTAACACTTGAAATATCCATTTTTTCCATTGTCCTTCTCGTTTTTCGCTTTTGTATTTCTTAGAAAGTTTGTCAGATGTATATTTTTTCTCGAATATTAGTCTTGCAATATTCTCGTATTCTTCTAGGCTTCGATGCTATGTTAGAACTGGATATGATTTTGATTAGCATGAGTATATAGGGTTTTCTCGCACACGAGTGTTTGTGACGGCGGCTACAATCGAGAGGAGCTCTTTTTATCACAATTTGGTACTTATGAAATTGTTTTTCTTCTTGGACAAACAAAGAGAATTATTATTATTACTAAGAGTTGTGTACTCTTGGTGCAAAATAATTCTACAGAGCGTTGTGAAACGGTTTTTGATACGAAGCTAAACTCAAAGTTGATATTGCTTATTGTTGGGTAATTTTTTATTCTCTGTTTTTTTTTTAACAATATACTTTCGAATATACAATATTTCCGTTTCTTGGAATGGTACTAACTAACCAAAACGAACCAAAACTTACCAATACTAAATGCTAGCAATTTTACATCATCCCAAAATTTCATACGACAGATGGGACTGTACTAAGGAGACATGGAGTTAGTTGATTTTTTCTAAACATTTACCAAGGCATTTAAATTTAAGCACCAACCCCCGTATTTTGTTGTATATATTCTTTGCTTGTACTATTTCATGTGTATTATTTATTCTTAAGAAATAAGGTTTGGTGAATGAGTTTTATAGATTGCAAAGGGTAGTATTCAGATTTTCTAAAATATTGAGTTTATTTATTTTAATCCAGCATTTTATGATTTAGAAATCTTTTTGAAATGTAGTTTTAAATTCTTTCCAAGTATATGCCGTGAAGAAAAGTGTAGTGTCATCAGCAAAACCTATTTACTAATAGATTTTCATTCTAACAAGTCATATACCAAAATATCACCGACACCATCAAATATTTTGCCTTGATTATTTTGCCCAAACGTAGAGCACAAAACAACACTCTCTTGCTCATTTGGACTAAAAAGTTTGTCTGTGCGTATGACTAACCAAAAAACCCAAATATATTGAAAAATATCATACATACCATTGTTGGCAATATAACTCCTATTTTATCAGCGATGGAACAATTACAATCGATGTCTTCTTTTCGCCGTTTCACCGACAGCGGTTCTATTTTATTTATAGACGCCGGGCCATGTCGCACCATTAAAATATAAGAAAAGGAAAACGGTACAGGATTCGATAGACATGCAGTTCAGTCCTGACGATAATATATAGAGCTTATATAGCTGGGTTACACCGATGGCCATTTATTTTAGATTAAACTTTCAATGGGAATTACATTTCGGAGTAAAGCTTTCTGCTTTGCAAATGCACTGAATATATGCCCCTATAAATGCAATATGAGATCGCCGGAATATGCCGCTGGAAAGAATATAATATCCAGTTTATTTTTATAGCACAACATTTAATGGAACTAGTACTAGACGTCTACTATGAAGTAATAACCTATAAATGGGAAGTTCCACTCTTTATCAAGTTTTGTAAAAATCAATAGACTTTACGCTATAGTAACCGTAGAGACCATAAAAATGATTCAAAATAATTATTAAACTAAATTATTGCAAAAATAAAAAATGAGAAACGTACCAAGGATATAAAATTTGGCGCCGTGCATTTGTCAAAGGAAAGGTCCGAATTTCGTCTAAACCGAGTTCAGAAAAACGTTAACAACTTGTGAGCCCTTAAGTAAACAAATGAAGGTTTGGTTTATTTTAAAAGAAATAATATAGAAGTGACTGGCTATAAAAAAGTCAAATAATTCCACATGATTTTCATCTTTTTATGAGACTCTTCAGCACTGATAATATGTTCTTAGGATTTTCCTACTTTTTATTAAATTAAACGTTAAAATAAACGTTAAAAATATGAACAAAACTGGTTAAAAAATTATTAGGTTGTTGCATAAGATCAAGTATAATGGAGAAATGTGAGATTGATTATTTAAACAACCAAGTTGTAAATTTGTAAAATTTTTTCAAGTAGATCTACGTGCAAACGTACCGCCGATCAAATCGCATGCAAGTCCTGTCATTTATTTCAGTTCTCTTTTAATTTAGGGGTGTAAAATGAATTAGGTTCGACGAGCCAAGCTTTTACTCATATAAACTAATTACCAAATTTGGCAATAAAAAGAAGTCTACTACAAGAGGCTCAGAATGGAATTCAAGATAAAAGAGAAAATATAAAAGGGAACGAGTAAAAGAGATAGCATTGGAAAATTAAATCAAATCAAGCCTCATATTGACTCTTTTCATTTTACTCAGTGGCACTATAAATTGGCACATGCACCCGAAAGAACATACTCCCAAAACGATTTCCAGCATCAAGCTAGTGTCTTATGAAATACATACAAAAGTATTTGCTTTACAAGATGACTGCCTGTTATACGAAAATCGCATGCATGAAGTAAATGGGAGCATTGTAAAGTAACCATTTGTAAACTATGATTAATGAAAAAAGGCAGCCAAACACATTCTTTATTCCTGCTCCTCAAGTGTAACAGGAAACAAGGAGTACCTACTATACAAAATTTGCATCTGCAATCAGCGTTCGTCTTGTCAATTCAGGCAGGATCAAAAAAAAGAATGGAAAGCGTCTCAAATTTTCAATGCGATGCAAAAGAAATATTAAAAAAATCTGTTCGGTTTGATAGTGGGAAAATATAAATAAAGATCCATAAATGTCCGTGCGTTATTGATCTTTGATCTTTGAGCTTTGGACGAAACGTCAAACTTTAAAATGATTACATAAATAAATTACTAAATTGTATATAAAAATACAGATTTGCTTGTCGAAAAATAATATTTAAAATTCATAACTAATGTGACAAGTATGAAAATGTTTCGCTGCTTGTGCGACTGCTCACTGACTCTCAACCAATGGTCAATGAAAGCACTAAGACTGAAGCATTAAAATTATTTTATTATACCGGCATACCCACTAAAAGAGTGCTTTTTTGTCTATTTGTCGCCCTCTTTCCTGCTCTTGACCTTCTCGTGACTAATTTTCTTCATTTTCGACCATCTTCGACACCAACGTGTTTGAATCTTCTGCTATATATATGCCCGTGTAGTAATATATGCTGCGATGATCACAATATGGACAAGCCTGAAAGACTGATATGAGCTTTTTCGTCCACAGGACAATCCTGACTGCCAGATGGTCAGTGCATTTTCACACCTGCAGCCAAATGACTAAGTTGATCTTCGTCTCTATGAAAAAAGTCAATTGAAAAAACATTTGCAACCACCGACGGTTCTTTCGTAAACTGAAGTTACTTGCCAAAATAAGAAGCTCTCCTTTTAGCGGGTGTTTATAGAAAAATGTTGTACATATCTTTCGCATGGTATGACTATTATTTTCAGTCTGTGTTGGACTCTATTTTGCCAAGATGGAAATGTTTCCTTTAGTTCTTTGTCTTGAATAGTGCCTAAATATCTGGCACTCCTTTCACGTTCAAGGTCATGGAGTTATAGGGCTGAAATTCCAAGCTTATGAAATATTATTTGATTGTGTTATCTTTATTTTTTTTGTTCTATTCCCACTTTAACTGATGAGGAGTGCTCAAAATGTCATATTAAGACGTCAGCTTCGTTTAATTCTGGTAATGATAATAACTTTATAGTTCTTCTATGACATTATCCACCTCCATCGAATCAAAGAAATTTTATTGTAATGACGTTATCATTAGTACCACAATGTATTCAACTTTCCAAAAAATAACAAAATATAGTATACTTCTCACGCCGTAACAAACTCGTGACTAAAGTGTTCATTACGCTTGTTGCATAACATACTCGTTCAAACGCTATAGCTGGTTTCAAAGATAAAAAAGTGTCTACCTAATTAATGCTTTTTTTATTTCCACGCCCTAATTTCTTAAATGGTTTTAAGTTGCGAAGCATTTAGGTTATGAAACTAACCGAAATGTCACGATTGACATAAACTTGCTTAGCTCTAATGTTGTAATTCTTAGTAATGTTCTGTAATCTTAACAACAATTAAATAATAATAAGAATTTTTCAGGGATATGCACGACGACTTGTGTAATGGCCGAGCAGGTCTGTGCGATGAAATGAAACCCACGAAGGGACCTGAACTACTGAAATACCTTAGGAAGGTTCATTTTGAAGGTGAGGAACAATAATTTATATAAAGTATCAACATGTTCTATTTGGAATTCATAATTCCCTATTGGTTTCTGCTTTTTCATGGTTTCATGCATTTTAATAAGACAATCAGCTCCAATCACTTTGTATAATCAGCTTTAAATAAGTCAAGTACCTATATTCAGTCTAACAGATCCGAGTTTTCTTTGACCCCACTACATTCACAAAATGAGAACAAAAAGTACATTTTATTTTGCGAGAAAAAGAAGAGACAAAAACATTCGACGAAAATTCGGACCCTTGGCTGCTTTTCCGACTTCTTCTTTAGTGCCCGTAATCATTAGTTGCATCGTCGAAAAGTAAAAGTTAAGAAAATAAATTACCCATGTTAATGGACGTATAAAATCCGTTCCTGTAAAACACAACTTCCTTAAACTGAAAAAGTGAAACAAGGTAAAAAAGTGTTTATTCTATGTTTTTTAGGCTTTCATTCATCACAGAACTTAGATTTAAAAATTATAAATTAAAATATTTGCTTACTTTTGACACATTATTCCCTTTCATTTTTGAAGATGTGCATGATATCTCATTGCCTCACTGCTGATTGAATTTAGTCACGTAGGGAGACTGTTCTCCATCGAACTCAAATATTTTCAGTGTCACAGAGGCTTCTCCGAAAAGTAGTAACAACTTTGATTTCTACATATAATGTTACTTTCAAAACATTTTTGTAAAACATTTCTTGATACCTATATCTATGGGTTGTCTATTTTATAAAGATGTAGAGTATTAAAACCTCATTAGTCATTTACATTGGACAACAGAGTGACCCAACGAATGCTTATGGCCGCTTTCATTGTTTACCACTCGGATTTATGCCATTTTGCCTAATGTAATCCATTCACCAACATTTAAAATGGTGTATCAAAGACCCCGGTAATAAAATAAAAAAGTTTAGCGTTACGTGCATTCTTTATTAAACATACAAACAAAAACTAACATAATTAAGTTATCAAAATCCATAATATCTTTCGTCATCTGAGGAATATTGTGATCCACTTGACATTATATATAAAGAGTCGACGCAGCAGAACGATCAATCAAGTAGTCAAGATCCTATATTTTCTCCTATTCGTTAATCCAATGAGTAATGTAGTTAAAGTGCATGTTAAACGAGTAATTGTAATCTAGGCTCTCCTTACCTGATGGAGCATGAGGCCCGCAGAGCGGACCTTAGATTGCAGGTTATCGGAAACTGGAAGCCAGGAACGGAAGGGCAAGGACAACTGCTACCTGTCTCAGAGGGAAATCAAAATAGCCACTCTATGAGGACGGATAGGATTTAGCCTACTTTATGGTTCCATTCGCTACAGAGAACGTGGACTAGTCTGGTACACGAATGGGTTTAAAACAAACACTGAATCATACACATCGCAGTTCTCCTAGAGCACAAATATCTGTGCCTCTTTGGATCTATCTCAGTATATTCCTATGTGATATTGGCGACAACACTGCATGCTCAAAAGCGTGCTGTATAAAGATTTTGGGAGGCATTTCGCTCTGCACTGGGATATTTTGCTGGATTGCAAGCGCAGTCTGAGTCCCGCTACTACGAATACTGCTGAGAACCGAAACAGGATATTGCCATCTAAGAACGTCATATATGGGGTGGACGACACTACATCCAGGCTCTGTTGGGAAGACAAGGAAACACCATTTCATTTACTAACCAGCTGCGTCCCACCGGAGATTAAAAGTAGTAGAAGCTCAATTCATTGAGCCCTAGAAACTACCAGAAACTATCCAAACTCCCCATGTACTGCCACTTAAAGGGCGAAGATGTGCGGGCATAATGGATCGAAAGGTCTGAATATAGCGCCCTGGGTATAAAGGACAGGGACGCGTCCCAGATGGAATAGTAATCTAAACTCAATAAACGTTAAAAAAACAAGTGTCACGTCCTGAAGACAAAATTCATACTGGACTACTGGTTCGCTGGTATCACTTCCTTGGTAATAATTTCTTGATTTCTCCAAGATGAAGTGGGCGTCTTCTCTATGCATCTTGAATGATAGCTTGCTTTATCTGTCCAATTACCACTGAATCAGCCTGAAGAAACTTTATCCTTCTGCGCTTCTAATATGGAGGATTATGTGTCTTCCCCTTTTCTCAAGGCACCATAATAACCATTGACAGGCCAATATCACATTCATTAATCAATTTTTCATCAACATAAACAATTTTCTTTTGCTCTCTTGGGTACTGCTTGGTCGTCAGCAAGCAATGTAATTCCTTTCCAATAAAAGTTTTCTAGTTATAAACGGAATAACTGTCATCCTGGTCCATATACAGTGGTCAAAAATGGCAAAGGTGAGTAGTTACGCAGTGACAATTTTATTGCACAAAATTTGACATGACAGACGCCGTAATTGAGCGGAAGTGGACGGAATTTCCTATTTTATTGTTGTGACCTTTTCTCTCGACGTTATTTTCCATATTTTTCGCATAAAATAAAACCGCAATCTAAATTAATAAGGTTTGGTTGAATATTTAAAAAATTAAAATTTTACCTGCAATTTACCTATTTCCTAGAAAGTAATGGCTTCTGCAATGTACGGAGTTTTTACAAAATTCTGATCTTCCTTACCCAAAATTGGCAAAATTATTATAAATATTTATATTTATTATAAAGTACTGAGAGGTTGTCAACAACTTTTTTAATTTCACATATCACCTAAAGGGTAAGATTTTCAATATAAAGCAGATTTGGATAGTTTCGATATATTTTAGATGAAAGTAATTCCTTTTATAAACAGAACACTGTTCAGGAATCCCTAGATTTTAAACCCGCAGTTTTTATGAGTTTGTTAACTTTAAGTGAGTAGACGACACACAATATTTCAGTTTGTATTTATCTATTTCTGTCTGTTTTTTTAATGTTGTTTTGTAGTAGATTCTATTTATTTTTACCTGTATTATTCTATTTTCAACTTTGTACATATGTGTATGTATAGAAATATGTTTTGGATAATAATTATTTTAAAACAGTTTATGGTAGGTCCTCTTTTTCTTCTTCTTGTAGTGCCGTAACCCTTGACGACTGTTGGCTATCATGCTGGTTATCATATTGAGGATTCGTGTCTTGTTTACCTGTGCCCAGTACAATTCCACGAAGGACTGAGCATTCCATTGACGTAAGTTTTTCAACCAGTATGTTCTTCTTCGTTCGAGGCCTCTTCTGCTGTTTATCTTTCCTCTAGTGATTAGATGTAGCAGTCCATACTTTTCGGGGTGTCGTATGATGTGTCCAAAATATTGTAGCTTACGTATTTTAATAACCACACTTACTTCTGTTTATTCGCATAGTCATCAAGGCTCCATGTCTCCATACCATACCACAAGACGGGAGCACTGGACCATCCTCATTCTAGGATTCAAATTGGTTTCCCATTTACACTGTTGCCTTTTGGTTCCAACACAGGTTTACAATTATTTCGATGTCTTTGTCATCTATTCCCATTGTTTTGAGTATTGCAATCATTTTTTCATGCTGAACTCTATCAAACGCCTTTTCAAAGCCAATGGCACAAGCGTACACATTGTAGTTAACTTATTGTAGGTACGGGTTACTAATCTATTGATTATTATAATATCTGAAAAACTGTGAAACCTACAAATAAAGTTTTGAACGTCGTCTACTACTTGCGAGGTTTCTATTAATTTCACCTAGTTTATTTTAAAAGGACAATTTTTGTTTGGGCTCGTAATATTGCACTACTAGAGGCGATATAACAATATAATGTGTAAACACCAGCTGGTGGATTCGAATCTTCGCCGTCCCGAGCAATCCATTTTGTTGTTACTTCGCTTCCTTCAGTTCAGTTTGATTAAAAATTCGACACAAAAATCAATCGGTTTGTGATCTTAGGAATTAAAGGCGTTGCGAAGACATTTCGTTTAATATCCTGTATATATATATATATATATATATATATATATATATATATATATATATATATATATATATATATATATATATATATATATATATATATATATGAAATGAGAGCAATCGTTAATTATAAAATTTAATATAGAAATAAAGAAAAATAGAATTTCATTATAAAAACTTTGTTTTATACTTGGCAACACAGAAAATAAATGGCAATTCTGACCAGTGTTAGATTACTTAATTAAAATTTACTTAAATTACTTAAATTTTTATTTAATTAAAATTTTCCGACTAGTTACTTTAATTTTCTTCAATCACTAAGTTAGGCTGTGAAAGTAGTTCCGTTCCAAATTTCTCATTTTAATTACTTGACCATGTATTTTTGATATGTAAGTACATATTTCTTTTCAAATATTGATATCTTTTTTAACTCAACTGTGGTATAGTCTTATCATGCGAGTCTTACGATTTCTTAACAAAAATATTAATGTTTGTTTTTCTTTTGTCTTGTTTAAATGTACCCTTTATTTTTAAGCGGTTTCAAAAGTTTTGATATACTGCTGTCAGTTTTGAGACTTCTTATAATTTTATGAAGCAATATGCTAAATAAAAAAACAATTTTGGCAACAAATCGCCAACTTGTATCCAAGAAATAGTAGCGAACAATTGAAGGAAGGAAGAAAAATAGAAGCTGGAAATGTGATGTACATAGATAAAAAAGTCTTGCAGTTTTGAAAGAAACTTTAAAAAGTCATAGTGTTTTGGTTATAATATAAAAATAAAAATAATATATTTTCTGTACACCCTAATAACTTAAGATTCTGATTAGGTAAGCTATTAGTTGCAAGTGTTTAATTTTATTTGTATGTAGATGAAATCTGTCTTAGAATGTTGTTGAGATGTTGTTATTACTTGTAATCTGCACATTATTGAAAGAAGCGATTATAAAAAAGGTCTGAAATCAGCAACTTCGTATAACTGTCTAAATATGTTTCTGGCTATTTCAACTTAGTTGGTGTTTGCTACTGCATTTGTGAACAACATAGCCTTCGTGTAGTCATTCTGCTATGCAGGAAGAGGTTGCAAAAAAAGTCTTTTTATCCCAATTCATGTTTCTTGCTTTTATTTTGGGTTGAGTGGAAATGTGTGCATGTTTTTTTGGAGACAAATAGTTCGTCAGGTAAAGAAGGAAATCTTTTCACTCTGCGTGGTTCCTATTTTGATCAGGGCAGTATCCAAGAATATGTGCAGTTTTTTGATATTTTCCCTAAAAAGTTATATAACTAGTAAATATATATTATAGAGAAAACTTCATACATTTCTTTTCATTAGTCATAAACGTGTAATAATATGGGTTTCAGAACCCCTGAAAGTCACATAATTTTGAAAAAGAAAACAGTAAACATTGACTTTGTTTACTAACAGGTATTATATCCAGTCATAAGACAAATGCTAAGCTTCATAATTAAAAGGACATTCAGTGCGATCATTACTTGTTTATATAAATAATAATATATAAAAAATAATTTTATATTTACTATTTCGTTTGCAACATTTTATTTTTAAAGGTAACAATTTACGAGAATCGTGAAAATATCCACATTGGCAAAATATGAATTGCGATGGCAAATAATCAACATATCTGCCTCACAAAGACTCCTTTGTGGTGATTGTAAACAAAGGAAAATTCAAAAAGAGAATCAAATAGTTTCGGAGAGTACAAGGAATTATAAGAAAGCGGCATCCGAAGCGTAAGAGATAAACTGCCGTCAAACTTGGGAATAAACTCAGATTAATTTCATTCATAGAATTACAACACAAAACAATGTACAGGATGCGCTATTGATGAGTTCATCAAGATGAATTCTATATTTTCTTTTTAATTTTTATCTGATCAAAATTGACCTTATCCATACACATTTGCTACTGCTTCTTCATTGAGAAAGTATTAACAATATTTGATAACCACAACACTCTTTAGTCAATTAATATAGTCCTTTAATGTTACAATCACACGTGGATAGGTGTGATTGTATGACTCTTCCTACAGCTTGCCATAGCAATTTTCATTTCCACTTAACTTAAGCCGATCTAGCATGGGGTCATTCATGTCATATGAAAATGTGTTCGTATTACCTCTGAGCTTGGTTACAGGGAGGTCTGTAGGGAGGCCTTTCCGTATTATAAAATATAAATCTATCTCTCTATTAAGAAACTCAGGCATCCGAAAAATGCAGCATCATCTTCTTATGGAATCTCTACTATATCATTTTCATTTGGTTGTCCAAGAAAACATTGATCTTCATGTACTTAAAGGCTCGTGTTGATTGGTCGAAGGAAATGCTAAAAAAATACGATCTCGGTGCTTCCAAACACGTCTATGATATCGTGACAGGTGATGAATCATGGATCTATGCATATGGACCCGAAAGTAAGCAGCAGTCGACTGCGGATCTTTCAGAATGAGACAAAGCCCACAAAAGTTGTTCGTGCGCGAAGCGCCTCGAAAGGTAAAACTGTCAATTCTGAATGGTACACAACCATTTGTTGGCCGAAAGTCTTCGAAGAAATTAGAAAAACCAACTGCCGCAGTGCAAGCAAAGAACTTTTTGAGCATTAAAAACGTTGATTTATGGAATATGGAATATGCCTATGGAATACGGCGTAGTATGTAAAGCAGACCACTAAGCTTTGCAGTTCAATTAGGGTATATAACTGTTTCGCTTTAATAAAAAGAGCCTAATAACTCAATTACCGGTCCCTTTGCCTATGAGCTTATATTGGTTTCCTTTCCTTTCCTACCTTTCTAAAATAGGACTTAATAAATGATGTTATAGAAGGAAAGTCTTATTACTTCCTTTTTTTGATTCCATATAGAAGTTAATTAGAAAATCTGCTGACTCTAAATTTTTAGCACTTTTTTTATTTTCTTATATTAAACTGTAAAAACACTTCGAAATTAGTGTTTTTTTTATTTTAAGAGAAACGCCCTAACTATGTATCATTTATATAGGGCAATCGCAAACCTTTTTACAGGTATATGAAGTCGTTATTTTTTACAAAAGCAAAATAGGGCAATTCGCTGGAAGCGAGTTCGATCCCAATTTATATTCAAATGCGCATTTGGCAAAAATCGGTAGGGCCCAAACTCAGAAGAGAACAAAGTTAGTGTAGCTAAACACGTATTTTGATAAAACCCAAACACGATCTGTTTTCAGGTCGGGAATTTTTTGTTGCCATTCCAATATTTTCACCCAATTAAAATAGAAAAACATTTTTATGTCAGCCCGGCGATGCCAATGTATCCAAAAAACGTTTCGCAAGTGATGTAGTGCTATGGTAATATTTTTATTTTAAATTAAATTAATAATTAAATGAAATTAAATAAATATTCATAATTATTTATATTAAACATGTTGTGATTTGATTTTTCAATACAGTAAGAAACACCATTTTTTGAAATATTTATTTTTTAGTTAGTTAAAATGATGTATACAGGCTGGCCCGTTTATTATGAGATGATAACTTTTCTCAGCATCTATAAAATACTAATACTAGTAGTCGCAAAACAGGTACAGGTTTGATAAAATTTTTAAGTAACTAGTTTATTAAGCACTGGCTCCGCTGCGTGTCAAAACAAAACGAGTGACTCAAATGCCAGTTGCCAAATTTGTTGCATAATATACTATCAAAATATTATATTATTATATATACAGGTTCTTTGTATTTTCGTGGACAAGTAACTTTCTAATTTTAAATATAACACCTGTATATTGAACAATTTTTGAATTATTCATAAAATTCTAGAGGTATTTCATATACAATTTCTTACCGTTTCTGACATATTTTGAATTTTTAGTGATATGTATTTTAAGAATAGATAAATAGTAAATAACATTAAAATATAATGAGCTCACTTTCAACTTCAAAGGTCAACAGAAACGTCACAGTCTCAGAAGGTCAAATTATAAACAACCAAAATCAACACCTAGAAAGAATGCCTACAAAAACTGTTTGAGGATCAAAGAATCAAACACTTTGACATATTCTGAAGATTCTAAGCGAACAAATAACATCCAAACAGAACTAACCACATCTAACTAACTAACCAAAACTATTTGATGAAAGAACATTCACGCTTGTTACACAAATGGAAACATTCCATCCGAATGACTGAAATCTGAATTTGTTGCTATTCCTAAGAAAAAAAAAAGAGCAACGAGGTGTAAAAAGTATCCCATAAAAAGTCTTGTGAGCCACTTCTAAAAAGTATTCTTTAACGTCGTCGACAGTGTAATAGCCAAATATCTCCAAGAAGAACTAGAGCAGCACTATTTGCAGTGCAAGTCTTATTTCAAAGATGAATTGCGACGTATACGCATGCCTGATGGACTACCAAAAGACATTTGGCACAGTAAAACACAAAATGATGGTCAAAATACTGAAAGCAGCAGGTATCGATGACAAAACTTGAGAATAGCTGGGAACCTTTGGTGCAACCTTGCAAACTTGTGGAGTTGAAGGAGAACACACAGATGACGTAAAAGTAAAGCGAAGGGTTCGACAGAGTTGCATATTTTCACCACTTACTTTCAACCTCTACTCGGAATACACCTTCAATAAAGCCCTAGACAGGATGGACAAGGGAATGCTGATAAACGGACAGGTTTACCGATGATATTATCATCTTTGCTGACTGTACGATCTTGAAGTTAACGCAAATAGGAAGCTGACTATTCATAAACCAAGTCGAAAGAGTTGATCATTAAAACTATCTAGGAACTATTATTAATGTAGACTGCAGCAACGCACAGGAAATAAAAGCACGCATAGAAAAAGACAGAGCAACTTTTAACAGCCCTGAGCGTCTTATTTAGAAGTCATAACCTCCCTTAGACACCTATAATGCTATGTCGTCTTCATTCTTCTTTAGGGTACAGAATCATTAACGCTTAATGACACTACAACCAAAAAAACTCAATACTTCCTATACAGCAGAATGCTGAAAATCCCTTGGACGGTAAAAGCGACAAACGACGAAGTTCTGAGGAAGTTCTGAGGATGAAGACCTGGAATTGACGAGCATAATTAAAGTAGAATACGATGCGAAGAGAGATACGGTTTACTACAGAAAATCGTACACCCAAAAATCTTTGGACGAAAAGGATCGGGAAAACGTAGGACATCGTGGCTTAAAACGTCAGAATCTGCTTTAACAAAAAAACTACACGACGCTTCCAGATTGCTTCAGAGAAAGTACGGATCGGTATGATGCTCGCCAACATTCGGATCGGCATCCTAGTCACACAGTCGGTGTTGAAGGTATCATGTCAGTGGGCAAGCAATGCAGTCAAAGCTTAAACTGCGATTAAAAGGGTTGTTGGCCCAGTCGGAGTTGTTCTATGTTCTATGTTCTATGAAAAAATGAACGATCAATTGTGATATACTTCAAACAGGGTTAATTTATATATAGTGTAATATAATTCAAACCAGCGGATTCTAATTAACTAGGTCATGCGGTGCTGAACAAACCCCATGCTTCATCATTAGTGCCATGTCCATTCAGGGGAGATCGGCAACAATACTGCCAAATTGCTCTCAATTTTTGCCCTTCTCAACAACGTGTGTGAGTTCAAGTCGGTCCAGTCTACGATGTTCTTTAACCAGGAACATTGCCGACATACAGAACCGCGTTATCGCTCAATCATACTTTCTATTATAAACTGAAGGAATTCATACTTCTTCTGCCTCATTAGAACCCTGATAGGTTATTTTCCTACTACCTGCACTAGATAATAATTTAATCAATAATTAATCAATGCCAATCAATGGCTTAAGAATTCGTTGTGTCGTTCCGGAGTCCCGATGCATACCAAATTAGGCTTTGTTACACACCTTTCTAAAACAGACTATAACTGACATAAATATCTAAATAAATGGTATATTGCGTATAATTACACTGTTTTCATTCATTTAACCTGCCCCAATTCAGGATAAAAATGGTCTTCCGAAACTTATTCAGAATTGATGAACGCTTCTATTGCTAAAAAATTCTTGAGATTCTTAGTACCCAAACTATGCATAAGCCACATTGCGACTCAGGAATAATTTTTTTGTTAATGGCATTACCCAATAACAACAGGTAATAATATTGTTAAAGTTTTATTGGGGAGGGTCCGTTCAAAGCCAACACGATGAAGATTGAGACAGACTGTACCTATACAAATATTTCATAATTTTAGAAATCAAATTAAGTGGTTTTAGCAGCACTGAAACTCGACAAAATTATTCGAAAACAACTGGAACTGAAAACAAAATGGGCATAAGAAAATCCTGGATATGAGCTCCTCCTTTTATCACAAATTACAATTTGGTAACAATGTTAGAAAGCCTAAAAAAACTCTGGAAACGTGTAAAAATGAACTTTTTGAAGTATAAGAGGTGCACACAATTTCAATGCGCTATATTAGTGTGAGGTAGGCAAGACAATCATATATTTTTTTAAAGCTGTCAAAGGTTTGCGTCCAAAATTCCACTTTACACAGTTGTTTCAGATTAGTGTCATTTTTCATTATTGTAGACTATTTAACAGAGTTCGTGATCATTTTTCCTTTGTGCACTATTTCATTCTTCTTCTTGTATCAGCTTCTCCTTTGGTGGTTGCTGATCATCACGGCTACCTTCACTTTTGATACTGCTGATCTAAATAATTCAATTGAAGATAGACTAAACCATTCTCGAAGATTGTGCAACTAAGAGATTCTTCGGCGTCCCACACTTCGTCTACCTACAATTTTGCCCTCCATAATGAATTTCAGCAGCTCATATCTTGTACCGCGTGATATATGTCCAACTTTGCGTTTTTTAATGATAAAGATAAAGACTCTCAGCATGCGTCTAAGTCCACATTTCAAAAGCTTCCAACCTCCTTGTGGTTTCTCTATTCAGCCTTCCAAGCCATAAAGTAACACGGGAAATACATAGCATTGGACCATTTTTGTTTTTACTATTAGCGATAGGTCCGGAGTCGTCAATAGATTTTTCATTTTATGAAGACTTTTCTTACGTCTTCATTAATTATGGTGCCAAGATACTTTTAGTGTTTTACATGTTCAATTGTTTTCCCGTCTACCTGTTGCTTAATTCCTTTTTGTTATCACCATCATTTTAGTCTTGTTGATGTTCATGTTGAGACCGTAATCTTTGCTAGCTTTCACTACTTTGTTTAATAGTCTCTGTAAATCCTAGGAAGAACCTGAAGACAAGACAGTGTTAATATTATTAAGGATTTTCCCATTTATTTATATCCCATTAAAATGTATATATTAAAAATTATACCACAATAAAGTTTTTGATACTTTCAAAAAAATATTTTTCACAATGCATGAATTCAAAAGTCCATGTTTGAGCTGTCGTTCGATAACATACCGCGTTCTCGCGGAAATCGTTAAAACACAACCGACTTTTTTCTTTCGCGATTTCTCATCGGTAATCCTTAAACTTGTTACAGGTTTGAGTGGAGATAGCTTCCACTTCGATAGCAACGGAGATGCTCCTGCCAGATACAATATCATCCATTTCAAGCAAGTTGCGGCTGGGAAATATCAGTGGGTGCGTGTAGGAGAATATGTGGAAGGGAAAATCAGGTTGAACATGTCAGGTAAGAGAAATCGTCTGTGATTGATGGAATCGAGCTGATGCGTAAACTCACAGGGTGTCCACAAAGCAACAGGTATTGCTATAAATCAATATAGAAAGTCGTTTTTAATAGATGATTTGGAAAATATGTCCTATTTAAGAGATTCAAAATGAAAGGTTTGTAAAAATTAAATTAACTTTAAAACAGAAAAAATTATCGAAATCATTTTGCCCTTAAAGTTTTTTCTCACTTTCAGGAAAAAGCTAATACAAAAATTTTTAATTGAACTCGCTAATCCGCTTTAAGATTAATGTAATTTTCCATGTCAAATTAAGCCTTCCATTCAGTAGGTACTCTGCATATTTTTTATTGATCTTATCGATCTGTTGCTCTATGATGAATAAGATATGATATAAATATTTATATAAATTTCAATCCGTGCGGTAAAATCTCCGAAAACATCCGCTTTCTCCCAAAAACCCGTTCCGTAATATGCCGGAAATGTCTGAAGTGGCTCGGGTTGGTGGTACAAGAAAGTCACGTGGTAAAGTGACGCTTTCTGAACTCTCAGAAAGCAGTAGGCAGCATACAGGGCTGTCGAAAATTTGATGCGTTTTCTTTTTATTATTAACATGTGGCAAACGATATTCCTAAGTAAGTTTTTTTACTTTGTATCCATTTCAAACTTTTCAATTAGTTCACAAAATGATGATAATTATTATTACTCTACTAGGCGGGCCAACGATAGAGTAAAGTACGCTATGTCAATGGCTTTTAGATTTATAAGAAAATGGTAAATACAAAAGTTGTATAGATTGTTAAGATATACAAATTAAAATTGACTTGAAAAAGCGTGACGAATAAAACGTACACCCGATTTTTAAATTGTCTTTTGAAATCCTTTTAAAATTCTTCAACTTTCTTATTAAAATTAGTACATACCTAAACCTAATAGATGATGTCAAAAACGTGTTCAAAATAAATATATTTGGATCATTTAAATTGAAAAATCTCAATCTTCTTAAATAGCACACCATGTATATTGTTATTTTTTATGAAAGATTGTACAAAATCCACAACTTTTATCAAGTATTTTAATTTTTAATACTCTGCGATTTATTTTAACTTTTCCAATATTTACCCCTCTTTCTCTCTAAGACTATAACATTTATGTATAAAATTTATTGTGGTGTCGCTAAATTAAAGAAAAAACTAAGTACGGATTTTCCTAAATATGAATTAATTGATATGCTTTATATACTGGGTGAGCTGAAAAAAAATACTTCATTGGCAGTAAGACTTTACAAGAAGTAGTAATAGAGGTATACTAACTAGACAATCTCTTCAGTGTTTAATGGAAAGAATTGGAAATTTTTCTTCAAGTTCAAGGTAATCTCCAGGTGAATAACCGTCAAATAACTAGCGTATGCGATACATCCCAATCTACTGCTAATCGCACCACTAGAAATCGCAAACATTATCACTTCCATATAAAACTTCTGCAACGTTGGCAATAGAGGTCTATCCAAATTTTTTGTCTAAAATAATGTTTTCCGATGAATCTATTTTTCGCAGTAATGGTGTAGTTAATCCATTCTGGGTACGGGAAGTGCAAGTGGTGTGGAATAAAACACTTTGAAGTTATTGGATCAAATTTTTTTCGCGAAATACTTAACGGAAGAATGATTTCCCTCAACATCTTCAAAAGATTCATTGAATGGATCTCGTGATCATTATTAGATTGCTTTTAGTGGGGATATGTTAAAGATAGTATTTCGTGAATCCCCCTACAACACCAGAAGTTATGTAAAATAGGATTCGGAAAGCGTACAGGAGAATAACACCATTTATGCTAAGGAACGTCGAAGAAAACATACGAAAAAGACGAAACATGTGTATCCGGGTAGAAGGACATATTTTTGAACATTTTATTGAGCCATAAAAACAATTGAAAATGAAATAGGTAGAAACAGGTATTTAATTTCATTCACTTTTTCTGTGAATTTAAAATTCCGTCATTTTTTAAGCTTAACAGAGCCCTATCGGTTAATAGTTTCATGGCCAGCCAATATTCTACCAATAGTGTTGGACAGAAAGAAAGGTAAATATTGGAAAATGTAAAACAAAGTATTACAAATAGGTGTATGATATAATTAATAAGAGATGCAGGTTTGTGTACGGTGTTTTAGAAAAAATAATAAGATAAATGGTGTGTCATTTAAGAGAATCGAGAAATTTCAATTTAAAATGATCCGAATATAATCCTTTTTTTTAACACCCTGTAGCATATAATTCCAATTCCGTTGGACATATCTTCGAATAACGCTAATATTAAATATGGCTTAAATAAGGCCGCCTGGGATTTTTTTTAGAAGTGTGAAAACTAGTATTTTTTAGAAAAATTAAAATATTTAAAAGCTATTTGAAGAATTTTAAAACGACTTAAAAATAAATTTAAAAATAGGGTGTTCCATTTCAAAAATTTATGTTTTATTCATCGCGCTTTTTTGAGTCACCCTGTATACTTTAAAATAATTTTAAATTGTGCATCCTTACAATCTCTACAACTTTGCATTTACTCATATCTTTGGAAAACCAGTGAGATAAACTTTACTCTATCTTTGACTCACCTACCTAAATGAAAGCGACATACGAGAAAACTAAAAAACAATGAAATTAGATAAGAAAAAAATGCTTCAATGCTGGCCAAACTCGTATTAATTATTAATAAAAAGAAAACGCATTATATTTTATTTTTTCAATATCAATATTTTTTCAATACCCTGTAATGCATTATTTATAGCACATTTCGTCTCAAAATTAAGTGTAATTTTCCCCTTTTCTTTTGCCAGAAAGGTTGAAAAATACACCGCACGAAATGTTTGTTTAGACCTTTCCCCCTCCATCAAACCCAAACTAGGATTAGCCCTCTACAGTCATTTTAAAATACTCCAACTCTAAATTATCTTTAAAATAAAAAAACGCAATAATTTTTTAAAGATTTTGTAAGACTTTGTACATTAGTGAAACACATTTCATCTCAAATTATAAAACCATCAGTAACCAATAGCATTTGAAAATCATTGGTCCAATTGTAATTTGTGGTGGTATTTTTCAAAATAAAGAAAGTTCTTTAAAACTATTAAAAATATTATCGATCTTACTAAAATCTAATTAGCTGCCTTTTGCATTGTAACACAGTCAACAGAAATAAATGTACCCCTGTAATACTTTTTACAAAACTTCTGGATTCCTCCTGCGTAGGTTTTGGTAAGTCGAACTTGCTGACGTTTCGAAAATCATTCTGTTGGCTTCTTCAGAGCTTGACTGAAACTGGCGATCGGCGAAACGTCAGCAAGTTCGACTCAGCAAAAACCGACGCAGGAGGAAACCAGAAATTTTGTAAAAAGTATTACAGTAGCCTGTGGAAATTTCTTTGAAAAATTAAATGTATTCCTATTGTTATAATTCAGCAGTGCACGTAGTTAGTTAAAGTTCGTCTAAACACGTAGACACAAACCACCGGCAGATCTTAACATGCATGATACTGCAACGAATAGAGATATGATCACTTGTCATTTTATTTTTTCATTTAACAGTATACAGATGGTATAAATTATGCACACATCCTATTCCAACTTCTCTGTATAGCATAAAGCATTTAATAACAACTAGGTATGCTGTGTCTCAATTGTTGAAACAACAATTATTTTCTGCGGCATTACCATCATTTCTGGTAGGTGCGGAACAGAAGCCAAAATGGTACCCTTAAAGTTATGACCAGGATAAAAAAAGATGAACAACACTTTTGACAAACTAAACTTATATTTGTGTAACATAGTATGTTTTCGTTCAGTATCATATTAAACATAAATGAAAATAAACAAGTACGGTTTATTTAAAACAATACATCATAAAGCTACATTATTTCGATTTTGCCTTCATAGGAAGGTACAACGGCACCCTCATGAAGGCATAATGGACCTTAATAAAAAACATTGAGTCCTTGCATGTTTCGCAAGTAAAAACCGTTTTTTCGTGTTCATCTTCAGCGCCAGCACAGGAACAGTGAGCCCAACGTTTATATGAGAGGCACTGGAGCCTTCCGTTGACGTTGAATATAAATAGTGACAATACAAACACTCTGCGTTTTCTTCTTTACTAGAAGAAGACCCGTTTTTCTTTGAAAACTTCTCAGCCTTCTTTTTTTTTATCTTATTTTACACCTGCAACCGATTTTTCGTTTGACTTGTGAAGCGTTTAATCATCACTTTCGTTCTGGTTCCTATTTGGAACCACAGTATCAGGAAAATTTAGTGACTTTGAACAACAAGGTTGGTTTCTTAGGTTTGCAAATGAATCATCAGAATATCTGCTTCTATCGTCGTTAGGTCCAGGTTTTAAAGTGAAAAGAAACTTGGATTAAACCCTGCAGCTTAACAAGTACAAGCTTTGTTTAAAAGAAGTTGTTTAGGCAAAACGGAGCGGGAAAAATGAACCACTTGGATCATTTTGCCTGGTCCGTTTTGTCTTTTTGCTATATTCTAGAACACGTGCCTATCTGGAGGTTATGTCAACATAGAACATCAAAGAAATATGATCTAGTTGGAAGCTAATATCTTGAACTTAAAGACTATAGTATCTACGGACCTTATTATTGAGGTAAAGAGTACAGTCATTCAAATATTGTTTCATTTTTATATTAGATTCTAGCAAATATAGCTTACATTGTAAAAATTTCGTAGGTCATTCTTGCTGGCTTGTGGCTAACTGTCTGATGCTTGTTCCGTGCAGCAAAATTTCATGTTAACAATTTTGTAAAGATCGTGCAAATAGTATTTAAAGGATTTTAAAGGACCGTTTCACCTGAAAGGTCCCTTTTCCCTACAGCTAATTCGAACTCGCCTCTAGCTGAGCCAATTAATTAAAATGACCACAACATCAAAACCAAAATGACAGCGAAAATGTAACTATAATTTAAGGCACACGGTAAGTTTTAATTAAACAGTTATCTACGCATACGCTTTTTAATTAAATCCCTTTTCTTTTCGGTGCAGTGTCTCGGTCCTTTTGATTTTGGAGTTTTCGCCAGGTTAAGTGAAGTCACCGCAGCACTTTACAGAAAAAAATCGACTGATTAAAATATATAAACGGGCAAAAATATAGAATATAAAAAATGGCTAGAACTTTATAAAAACTTATAAATCATAACCTGTGCTTTATTAAAATAATTGAATTTAACCAATCTATTTTTTTTTGGTCTTCAATTTCTGTCCAAATGAAAAATGAGAAATGAAATAAAGAAATACATTTTCTCAATTATTACTTATTCGATACCTATAATTATAGATCGCGTGACAAATTTAATATTTAATATAAATTTATTCCATAACTGCCTCAGTGTAATGTTATTATATGCAACTTAAATAGCGCAATTATGCACACGTATTTAAAAATTCCTTGCAATAATGCAATTGAGCGGCATACAAAAAATTCAAAAAATTTGCTAATACTCGGCAATAAATCTAAAGCAAGAGTAAGAAAAGGTATTTCCTTAAAATTCGTTTCAGTGCCGACGATATATTTTTACAATGTTGCAATTGCATAGTATCTCAATTATGAGTTGTTTTTGGCTGTTCTTTCTGCGTTGGATGTATTACAAAAATAGGGCTTTAAGACTCATATTAAATTGTGACAGATATATTATTCGAGTTAATATGTTAAATTATGCATATGTATTACGTGTATTCTTTAACATACATTAAATCTTTTTTTCTACTCCCTTCTGTAAAATACCTAATTAAACATCGATCTGGCGTGCGAGAAGTGTAACTTTAAAACATGAGTTTCTTGTCCCACGGATCCGAGCGACTTCGGACATTTCCGGGATCTTACAGAACTGGATTGGGAGTAATCGGATGTTTTCAGAGTTTTTACAGCACGGCTTGAATTTTGACGTTTGTCAATTCTGACAGTTATATCAGTTATGTTAGTGTCACGGTCGTAGAAAATGTATAGTATGCCATCCGTTTGGTAAACTTTTTAGGTCACTCGTTTATTAAACACTCGCTCCTCTGTGCTATGAATGTAAATCATCAAAATAATAATAATTATACAATAAAATACGAACAAAATTATACAAATAATTATACGAAGCGGAAGCTTGGCTTAACCTATTTTCCTAATTTAACCTAACCTAATGGCCACCTTGTACTTGTACTGAAACCAGTGTCAATGATCTTAGCAGCCTTTTTACACTGGTTGCAGCATTGCGAGCAATCGTGTTTCCAATTTTCCCTTAGACTCTCGTAGATCTATTATCCCACCTCGTTCTATCTGTTTTATAAGGATTTCAAACTTAAATAGCAATACATTAGGGAAACAGTGCATTTTTAGGAATGAGAAGAACGATTTTCTGTATATATTGTTAATACGTTGAAAATCTATTAGTTTATTTTGTTTTATCTGTACCTGTATTTTGGCTATCCTAACGGTGTTAATAAAGATCATTATTAATATTCTTAATTTTATAAAACCATGCCAATCTCGAAAGATGCCGCAAACATAATTATCATATTTCCCTTAGTTTGTGAACTCCATGGCGATATTGATAATATTGCATTTTCAGCTATATTATGCTTTCACTTTCTTTTATCTATTGAGTCTGAACTGTGGTAAAATATACGTCAGACCAGTCCTTTTTCATCATTTAAATACTCATTTTCAGCTTTATTTCCGGTGGAAATTCTTGTGCAACATTTTCGTCACCGTCCATCTAATTTTCTGTCTGTACCCTTCGTGGAATAATCAATCTCCAATTAATTTTCAACCGCCTTACTAAAGCCAGATTAATTGCTTGTCTCGGCACACATGCAGGGCTCGTATTCCGACTCATCGACCGTTGACTAATTTTTTAATATTATTCGATACTGTGGCGTGGGATAATTAAATACCCTCATCAATTCGAATAACTGTTAGGAAAAATTCAGTAAATAACATTGTTGTAATTCCATATCCGGACACATACATTTTTGCGGTGTTTGTTTCTTTCTGGAGCTCCTAGGTCTAATGGATAGTTGTAGTTTTACTTGTAGCAGCTTATTATTATCAAAGATATCAGCTGCATTCTTTTATTCTTTTATATGCACCGTGCGTTCAATTTATCTTGATAACAATTTAATTGGCTGTAACTTTTTTAGAGATACAAAGGTAAACAAAAAAACCAAATGTACCAACCCTACAGCCACGTTTTTTTCGAAGTGACGTATAAAACAAAACACCCTGTATGTTATATATGTGTTTCATAGAATAACTTATTTCGATTAGAATGATGTAACACACTTTGTATTTTAGTCTACTCATTTTTGACAAATCGGCAAAAATAGGAAATTTTTATATAATTTCCAAAAGTGCCCCGACTGACAAATAAAAATATGTTTGTTTGACAAATTAGTAATCAACGTTGATGGTTGAATTATTGTCCAAGTCATTATTGTTTTTTGCGAATTTAGCATCCGTCAAAGAAGTGAATAATAAAAGTGCAACCGCACCTCGTCGTCGGTATATTAGACTTTATCCAGAGCGCCGAGCTCCTTCAAAACAGATATTTCAAAATGGCAAAAAAATTTGCAGAAAACGGTAACCTATTAAATGCTGACAAGATATGCCGGAATCATAATATTTAAAATGAAGAAAATAAGGCAAACACATTTAGATTCTATGAAGCACATGCAGTTTCCTCTAGTACTAGAGTATATGAAGAGACAAGTATTTCTCGCGGATTAATCGAATCAGTTTTGAAATAATATCAAAATAATAGATTTAAATTTCCTAAAACTCAAAAGCTAAGTGCAGAACAACGTCAAAGGAGGATTTGTTTGAATTTTTGAAAAAGACATAATGAGAATAATAATTTTTTGAAAAACATTTTATGGACTGATGAAAGTTCGTTCACTACAAGAAAAGGTTGTAATAGACAAAATACGCGATATTGGTCTATAGATAATCCTAGACAAATATACGAAATAAAAACCCAGGGGTATCAATCTATTAATGTATGGATGGTGTGGTGTCATAGATGGGCTTATTTTGGGTCGGATATTTATATATCAAATTTTATTAACTTTAACTTAACTTAACTTAACTTTAATGGAACACCCCATATATTATTTAATTTCTAGATCTCTGAGAAAGTTTCATAAAGGGTTCATTCAAGTTTTTCTATACTTCATCCCAGTAACTTCTTAGATATCTTGATTAAGTAAAAATTTTGAAAGATTAACATTTTTTAACATTTTTAATTCGTGGTGTGCGTTGGCAAGTATGGCAAACGCAAACACAAGAATCGTCTTTTTGAAACTGGTATTGACAATTTATTTATCGCTTAACAGGCGTTCAACATTTACCAGAAAATTAATTTTCAAACATGCAAAACAATATAATTCTACATCCCCTTCTCCTATGTCCCTTTTTAACGGTTTTCTTGCTATTTCGTATTTTCGATTGAAAGTCAATCAAACTTCAAAGTTCTTTCTAGTTATCATTGATTTTGACTAAGTTGGATATGTTTTTGGATTTATTTACTTCACAAGAGTTAAGGAACTCTGGATTTAACTCGATTTGTACCCATTCTATTTTCTACTCCGTGACTGTAGAATTATCGAATTGTATTGACGATTTTTTGTATTCTACATGTTGTACATATATTGTACATGTGTACATGTATTCCGTTTTTGAAGTAATCGTAATAAGGTCTTCCGTTTCCTATTAAGATACAGGGTGTGTAAAATACAATGGATAACTGAAATGGCCAAATTTTCTATTTAACTCTGTATTAACAACAAAAATAGACATACTGTACAAGAACGTAACAAAATCGACTAAGTTTAGATATCAATTAACGACAAGTAATTTATTTTCAGAGGTTCAATTTAAATTAGGTCAGCCTAAGCCACCCGAATCAGTATGCAGCCTAGAGTGTGATTTGGGTCAGGCAAAGAAATACGTCGAAGGGGAGAGTTGCTGCTGGCATTGCTTCAACTGCACTCAGTATCAGGTAAATCTTATTTTCAATTTTTTTGGCACATAAATATGACAATCGCTATGGCGGATTTTTTATCTTCAAAAATCTAAATTCATGAAAAATAATATTATTCGCTGATAGTTCAAAGGAACATCTCTAGGCGAAGGCAATTACAAAAGTAGTCGTACATACAACTTTTAAAAAGT
Organism: Cylas formicarius; assembly: GCF_029955315.1. Lineage (NCBI taxonomy): Eukaryota > Metazoa > Arthropoda > Insecta > Coleoptera > Brentidae > Cylas > Cylas formicarius. Next base: position 8,333,856 of record NW_026844347.1, read on the forward strand.
CATTTCAAGAAATATCCAAATTACAGCAACTTTTTTGAAAGCTTTCAGTAAATTTGCTCCACTGTCCGTCAATGTTGGGCTATTTTTTGTATCGACTTTTCCAAACACCCCGTATACACAATGTGTCCAGTTAAATCAGCACCATATGGAAAACTTTTATTTTTAGCTTTATGGAAAGAAGTTATTCCTCATAAAATATTCTGCGTACCCTAGAACTTAAAATACAACAATCGAATATAAAATTTATTGAACTGTATAAAAGTTTTAACTAAACATATAAATCTTTGCAAATTTTATCATTGAAAATATCGGAATTGATGACCAAAATTGAACTATTACATTCCAATATTATTTCGCCATAATTACGCAAATTTTGTAAATTACAGTTTATTAAAAAACTAGATAACCTTCCGGTTAATGAACTTCTATAATCACATCCTATTATATTTCAATAATTAGTGCATACATATCATAATATTCTATTTTGCAAATGAAAAGCTCAGTAACACGTAACAAGCAACATTCTCAAAAATATTTGTATTTTATTTCAATTTAATAAAGCCTCCATATATCCATATCCAATTCCCTTAATACACTTAATGCACAAAATACAAACTTCAAGTCTCTAGTCAGTTTTTAGTTAGATTTTAGCTATTATTTATTGTTGTTTTGATAACTACATTGAAGATGGTTGGACCTTGAACTGCAAAGTATTTTTATACAGGGTGTTCGAATATATGTCAAATTATTACATGTGATAACTCTAAAATTCATCGCATTTGTGCAAAAAATAATAAAATCCAACATAAAATGGCGAATAATCAGAAAGGGTTCTTTGTTTCCCTAAACCACCTAGACCCCTGCATTCAGCATCATTAGATTTTTACTTGTGAGGCCGCTAGACAGTCTATATCAGTCTATGTCAAGAGCTGAAATTGAAACAGCGGTTTACACAACTATTGATAACTACATTTTCCAAAATGAAGGTCTTTTCACTTTTTCGTTAAAAACATTAATACTTAATACGATTGCTACAGTTTTTTTGGCCTGCAAACTTATAACATTTTACTTGTGTATGAAAGGGATATAACAAATTAAAACTAATTGTCGCTAATCCTAGTTACAAAGTTTTGACTACGAAAACTATTTTTAAAAAATCAAAGTGTTAAAAAGTATTGCTGATATCTTTTCTCGATCTTCAGGTTCAGTACATTTGGAAATAAAAAGCTATAAAAAACAAGGTTCAAAAATGTGCCTTTTCTAAAAAACAAAGCTCGGATGAATTGAACTTAGTCTAGATACATCTTCATAGAGGGTTGGATTCTCCAATTTTTCAATTATAATTACTTCTCTCAACAACAATTTTCGTTACAGATTCGGCATCCGTCGGATCCCACTCAATGCATCGTGTGTCCTCAAGGAACCGTCCCAGATCCGCGTCACATTCGATGTAACCCGATTCCAGAAGAGTACCTTCAGCCGGATAGCGGATGGGCCATTGGTGCGATGGCACTTAGTTCGACCGGAGTTTTGGTTACTCTGTTCGTACTGGGGGTTTTCATTAAGTACAATACTACCCCCGTCGTAAGAGCGTCTGGAAGGGAATTAAGCTACACCCTACTCGCAGGAATACTGATGTGCTACTGCGTCACTTATGCTTTGATCCTAAGACCCAGTGATATTGCGTGCGGTGTGCAAAGGTAATTTTCCATTCAAGTCTTCTGTTGTTGATTAGAATTCGTATCAAACTAACGCGTCCAATCAATATTAAGATCAAGAAATACTTCTTGGCCTAAAAAAACTCCCAATAAAGAACAATCAAACTCGTTATAGCTAGTTCTCCAACTGTTGTGGATGATCACGCTACTTGCATCAACAACCGCAAATAAACAGCATTGTAACTATTATATTCTGGACATAAATGAACAAAATCTTTTAAATAACTACATTCAGCCCGATATCGGTAGAAAAAATTTAATGGGTAACCAAATAAGGTCTACTGCCTTAACTTTGTTTCTAAATGGTTTGGAGTAGTAAAATGTAAAAAAAAAAAAACATAATAAGCAAGTCTTTGCCCTAAGAGGATGAAGTTATTTGCGGTTGGTTATACGGATGTGATAATTTATGTCATATTGTTTTAAATGGAACATTTTGTATATAATTTCATAATTCGATTTCTGAGGAAATTTCATGGTAGGTTACTTCAGGTTTTCCTATATTAAAACAATTCGCCTTTTAACCATTTTCAATTCGTGGTAATCGTTGAAAACACAAGAACCATCCTTTCGAAATTGGTATTGAAAATTGATTTATCGCTTACGGAATATCCCAAATTTAACAACAAATTACATTTTCTAGGCGTGTACAAAATAGATATGAATTATTGAATTGTATAGACAATGACAAATACACATCGAACGTTTATAAAGTCTTTGTAGAATTGTAATTGTTTCTTATGTTTAAAATTTGTTGTGTTTGATTATTACATTCAATTTTGGCCGTTTGCCCTATTCCTTTCATTTATTAAAACAAAGTTATCTTTCAGTGTTGGCCAAGTATCACATTAAAAATATCACAAAAAAAGAATATATAGAAAAACAAAAAAAACAGTTGAATCTAATGAGCGCAATATGCATCCGACCATAATTAATATACAGGGTGCATATTTCTTTTTCTTACTACGCACGGTCCTTGCGAAGGTTAGCGATCCAAATGGCTATTGTAGCTCGGGAAACTGTATCCTGAAATCATTTTTCTCTACTTTATTAAAACTTGTAATCTCTTTTGGGTTTGAGTATCGAGTGTCCAGCTCTCACTTCCATAAAGCAAGATAAAAATGATGTAAAAAGTACCCTCATGCTCATGGTCATAAATGGTTTCTTCGACATGATTTCTATTTTTCTATTTCTACGGATATTGCTTCCGAGGTATTTTGTTCTTCTTGTTCAATTAGCTTGTCATTATCACTCAGGTGTCAGGTTTCAGAGCGATCTAAAATTTATCTCGAGAACTATGAGTTGTTTTCAGTAAAATGATATTTAATTTTTTGGTATTATTTCAATTGTTACTCAATTATATATAGGGTGGTTAAATAAGTTTCTTTTTATAGGAACACTTGTTACATTTTTAAATACCCATTTAAATGCCGAATCCAATCATCAATATATCGGTCTCTAATGCGACGTTATTAGTAAATATCTCCGGGATTCAGGTTAGTTTGAAAGCATTTCTCTCCGTAACATATCTTAGAATAATAATTTTTCTCAGACAATATTCAAAATTGGAATATTTTATAGCTCTAAACAAGTACTACGAAAATATTGACGATTTTTATCAATTCCGATATTAACTTTCTCTATTAATTCTAACAGCGTTTACAATATTTTTTATGAAATTGCTGGTTATTATTATTATTAGAAATATTATTATTTATTAGAAAATAAATAAATGAAAAAAAAATTATTAAGTTTAATTTAACCGTCTGTTTGACGACTGTGTAGGCGAAGATATCATAATTTGCATTGTTTAATTAATTAAGATTAAGTAGTATTGAATATATGTTAGCTAATTCTGATTTTCTTTTATAAGAATCAAGTTTCCCTAAGCAAGAACGAAACATTATGGCGGGTGCGGCGATGTATTAACCAACTGCCAACAACAAACTATTTTTCAACTATCAAATCCGATATTGGTTTAAGGCAAATAACAATTCGGCAAAAGTAAGTCGTAGCGAAATCCGATCGCTTTTGAAATTATTGACGCTTGTAATCAATCGCCGCGAACAAGTTACTTCGAACTAAGTAATTTCTCGATTCTAAATAAACCAATTCGCACACGTAATCAATTATTGCGGAAAATGAGAGGCGGTTATTAATCCCTCGACGAGTCGAAGAATTTTAACAGATTTTGTGTTTCCGAAGTGCCAATTAAACTTCTCGTTTTGGGATTTATTAAAAGTTGTCGATTAGTTTCAGGAAAACTCTCTACCTTCCAGTATACGATCTGCATTAAAAAGGACGACCGTAATTAAAAATTTTAGGTTTAAACGTGTCTTCTTATAAAATAATACCTTATGAAAAAGTTTGATAAGCGACCCTTTAGTCACGGGTTTGTTTTGTCACGAGCAGAGTGAGTGTTTAATAAACGAGTGATAGAAGAGTGAATAGAAGTGTGTCAACGTATTCTGAGAGTCAGTAAATCAACCGACCCAAAAACAGAGCTCTATCTATGTTCATCTCTCTGGTTAGATTTCATATTGGATTGGATTCTCTCTGGTGTGGTTACGTGTAGCAAATGCAAATACAATCTCGAGAGCATAACATCTGTATGGCAGTTTCATCCTCGTCCTAACAGAATATTATATCTTCTTCGACTCCCATGAAATTAGGAATCACCTTAATCAGGCAGTGTTCTTTCAGTAAACCGTCAGTAAACCTGCCATTATTCTTAGGGCCTTCCTTTTGAAGCTCCGCAGGTCTGCTGTAAATTTAGCCGATGGACTTCCCCTGTCTTTCTCGTGACTTGTCTCTACGCCATTGCGGAGGACTAACCCAAAAAATAATTTAATTATACAATTTGGTTTGTCTTTGCGGGACACATGCTCCCCGCTTTCGTTACGTTGGTGGCCTTCGTATCCTGGTACTCATGAAAGCGCTACTTTGTTCTGACTTGATCCCTGGTATAATATCGTTTAACTAACCGAAATTATTCATTATGAATTTTTCTCGTTTTTATTTCTCATGCACTGTTCTAGTGCGGAAATTTATGATTGAACACTGTTGAGAGCTGGCCTATTGAAATAGAAATTGTAATCTTTGTCAAACTTCAAAATACCACCAGTATCCAAAATCAACCGAACACATCCGATCGTTCCCAAGTCCTCGACTAAAGTACTGGAAATGGCTCACCATGGAAGTAAGGTTACCTCTTAATAGCAAAATATTTCCTATGATTGTCAAGGAACCCGAGAACGGCAGGTAGACGAACAGGTAACTGACCTATCTGTGCTTTAGTGTTTGAAACTAAAAACTTGAAACCTGCGCTTTCTAAAAATAAGAAAATTATTATTATTCAACCGAAACTCAATATTCGGAGTTTCAAAAATATTGGGAATATGACTGTAGCTGTCAGTCAACAATGTACAGACTTCTTCACGAAAGAGGAATAGAGGACGAAAAGAAACAGTAATAAATGAGTATGAAAAGACTACCATCAGTAATTACAATACAGTTGTTTTACTTAGAAAAAGAAATATGTACATTTGACAAAATATCTGAAACGAAAGTGACTGATCTCATAGCACTTACAGTTACGTAAGAAAACCTGTATAGAAATCCTATACATTAAAAAAAATTGCAACTTATTAATCTTAATTTTTCTCTATAACCAGGTGTTTCGAAAATGTTACCCGACGAGGCATTATTAGTTCTCCATGAAGAATATGCCTGTGTTTTCGGTTGGCCACTCTGTGGAGGTACCGGTAACCTCGTGGTTCATAACTAAAACCAATTTTACAGTATTTAAATTGAAGATTGCATTCAATTTTTTTAGAAGAAATTTAGAAAATACCAAAAATTTCTCTCAACTAACAACATTTTGTCATAAAAAGGATGACCATAAAATTTTATAAAAATAGCTGCACTGCATTTCGATTTACTAGTGGCAATAAATTTGCCTGAGCTTCCTTAACGTGTTGCCGGTTTCTTAAAGAATAACGCACTAGCAAGCGATGTTTAAGTTCACCTTGAAGGTGCTTAATTGGATTTAAATCGGTAGTAACAGTTAGTGAATCCTAGTTCGTTCTCATTTTCACCCTGCATCTTTTCAGTGAATGAAACAATAGGTGACTCTACAAAGACCTCCTGGCGATACACCGCACGTCAACAGTACGCTCAGTTAGAATTATGCCATCAAACCTCAAATGGGCCACGTTCAGAGGGATTTCTTTTTTGAACTGTACTATCTAAATAGCGCCCCATACGCGAAATAGCGTCTCCATACGCTTAACATCGCGAGCAACATGTTTAAAAGAAATCTGAACTCATGTGTAAACATTGTGTCAAACCAATGATTGTGGGCTCTACGATGTGCAGAGCTAAATAGTCTTCTTGTGTGTAACTGAAGTCCACGAAATATATATAATTTGAGTACTCAACTTTGACCCCTAGCTCGTGCCGATTCCTTTTGAAGCCTTCTGATAGAACCATGACGTTCTAGACGTTTTTGCACCACTCCATGAATATGAAATCTTATCCAAGCTCTATCACAGCACGACTTGATATTGACATGACGTTTTGAATAATATCCGCTTCGAAGTTCCCAAAAATAAGATCAAACTTACGAATGTTTACGAATAGAACTATAGAACAACTACAAACATGTTTATTTCTATGAAGTATATTTATTTAGGAGAATTGATTTGAGATAAGGTTGTTTTTGATTTTCAGGTTTGGGGCAGGCTTCTGCTTCACGGTAGTGTACGCTGCGTTACTGACGAAAACCAACAGAATATCGCGTATCTTCAAAGCCGGTAAACATTCAGCGAAGCGACCCAATTTCATTTCGCCCAGGTCGCAGATCATCATATGTACAGGATTAGTGGGGGTTCAGGTAAATAATAATATTGAGATTGCTCTTTCCACTCTCGCTTCTGCTCGTTTAAAATTAAATTTGCAAGGAGATTTTGGATAGGGGTCCTCTGTTATCATCGCGAAGAGAATCTCCCCTGTGATAATACATTTCCGTTATACATGACGTACATTTTATTGCGAAATTTAATAGAGAGGATGCGTATTCATGTGATGGAACATTTTTCATAATAGTTGGAATATTATTTATTACGGTAATTTATATTGTAAGGGGCAACGACGTATTATGAAAGCGAGTGGTCTTGGAAATTTAAAAAAAAAACTTAAATCGGCCAAGAGAAATTACTGAAAATTATTGAATCTTGAATGTTTAAACAATTTTTCTAATATTAACCATGGTTAAAGTGGCTAGGCTTATCATTCTTCTTACCTTTCTACCAAGTGGCATTTTCTGACAAAATCACAAAAAAAATCTACAAAAAAAAAACAAGACTCTACCTGTTAACTGCTATTTAACCTGAATTAACATTAAAAGACTTTGACGCGCAAAAAAAGTTGGATTTTGGTTAAAATTTCCACATTTAGGGTTGTTATTAATGTCTAATATAATAGCACTTTATTTTCAATAGGGAACATTAAAGAAAATGTTAAATATATATACACAGGGGACATAAAAACTAATCATAAATCTATTAATCTTATAACTAAAAAAAAAGAAGAAGAAAGAAAAGGATAAGAGACTTGTCAGTACGGATCATCCTACGCGAATCGAAGTTACCGAAGTATCGCCTGGAGACCATCATAATATAAATCACAGTGCGATGAAAGTTTGTTGAAGGTAATACACATATTGTAAATAAGGTTTGGAAAATGGATATTGGATCTGGGAAACTGTGGTAAGAAAGTTGATTGATGTCTCCCTTCTAATCTAGTACCTCTTAGAAATCTAAGCGTTAGGAATGAAGAATAATACCGATTGTTACACATTTTACTACTTAAATTATCCATAAATTAATAAAATTGATTAGTATTCAACAATTTATTAGTTTCTGTTGGTTGAATAAACCAAATTATTAATGAAAAAATTGATTGAAAGCAGGCAAAAATAGCGAAAAGTAATAATGTCTGCAACTGGATAATTTTGTAAGGTAAGGGTGTTTTTTTTTTTTATAAAATTTGACATTTTGCGAATTATATCAGAAAACGCCAGTAGTGGCAAAGTAAACCATCTAGGAAAACCATTTTTAACGATTTAACTTTAACAACATAAGTTGACATCTAAAGCCTAATCTAAAATTAATTTTCCAATTTAAAAGATATGGGCTAAAAAAAACAAGAATAATAATAATTTGAGAATATTTAAAAAAGTATAATGAAGACCTAAAATGGATACCCTTAAGGCATCATGTATATTTAAATAAATACAGGGTGTGTCAATTAACATTTTGAAGGTGGCATCAGTCCTTGTCAACGGTCCTTTGGTTATTCAAATTTATGCCAATCAAAACTAGTGAACTTTCAAATAATTCATGGAGTTTGTACATACAAGTTCGATAAACTCATTGCTTCCGTGTTTTTTTTCACAATAGTAAAATAGGGTTGGGTTGTATATATACGCTCGTTGCTCACCACAAAAATTGAATATTTGTTTTAATTTTAGATTCTAATCAATGGCGTTTGGATGATCATCTCTCCCGCCAAGGCAATCCACCATTACCCTACGCGGGAAGACAATCTACTTGTGTGCTCGTCGTATATAGACGCGTCATATATGATAGCATTTACATATCCCATTTTTCTCATAATAGTTTGCACGGTCTACGCGGTACTGACGCGGAAAATCCCAGAAGCATTCAACGAATCCAAACATATTGGTAAGTGCAATCAAATTTGCTTGAAAGATACATTGGCCAATTCTAGAGCGAATCCGAACTACTCGTGGCGAGAAAAAAATGCGGCAGTAACAAATTTAGCAGGCGCCTCGATCAACGAGGCGGACAAACGAGTAGAAAACGGTATTAGAGTTTTCAGACTATTTCGACCAGTTGCAATTACTGCAGTTCGTACCGATTAATTCGCAACTACTGCGAAAACTAAATGAATGTCCGACTAATGTGATATAAACGATAGTCTCCGTCAATTATGAAGTTCTGCAAGAGGCGGTGTAACGACGTCGTAAATTCTCAACGAAACCTCACTTCCCAGATATGATATCCTCCTTATATCGGTGAAAGAATTATAGTCCGTTTCGAAATTGCACAGAGTAATAAAATGGGGAATTGCGTCCATTTTGCCTGCAGTTAAAGTAATGTTTGCATTTTGCATGCCTGTGGAACTTGATGTCTTAAATATATTGGTATTTGTCGTTCGCCATGGTGTCAACAGTATTATAAAAAAAAAATTATATAGTTTCTCCGATGGCGTTCTAGTAATTCAGTGCATAAAAAGTTTTTATTTTATTTTATTTTAAGTCTACTCTGTGTGCCATTTTTGGTCGTTTCATAGCGTACCTCCCTTATTAATAAAACTAAGCTGTTGGGCCAACTATTTTATGAAATGGAAGATGACACAAACTTGGATTTTTAGATACAGGGTGACAATATTGCTTTATTGTACGGCTGTGCATTAACGCATCGCAAAAATAACAACGAATTGATATGTTTTTTTTTTTACTTTTTACTAACAATTTTTTATATATAAACTAATCTCGTAATTTATTTAAAGCAACACTCCGTATAACTTTTATTAATTTTATTAGGATTGTTATGATATTTAGAAAAATATATAACATATAACAACTATTTGATACACTATACTTGCCAAATTGACTTGTGTGTGTGCTATATTAAATGGCCCTTGGTAATACACCCCCCATTATGTCCAATTTTTGGCTTGATTGTTATATTTTGGCTTCGGTATTAACCCCACTTCAATAACTTTGCTCTATGAGGTATTGATATTAGACCATTCTTCTGATAAGCAAAACATATTACCAGGGGAAAAACGCGTTTAATCCGGTCAAAGCGATACGTAATAAAAAAAGGATTCATCTCCGCGGTCCAACATCGAATTAGAATTGAGCGAAAATAGGGTCAAGCATACAAGCTCCACAAACTGCATTGCCTTGAAAGGACGATTGTTCTCGATCTGATCAAACTGCATTTACGGGTGCTTCATTAAAGAGAAGCATCGACAGCAGCGAAACATGCGGACTAAAGAACAATGAAAATTAAGCCGCCCTTTTTGTATGCAAATTCGGATTACGAGGGCTTTTAATAACTTAATTAGAGATCCTTGCTCTCTATAGATTAATGGATTTAACATTACTTTTTGCACAGAAGATGGAAAAATTTAAGCAAAATGTAAAGGTAACAGATACAAAAAAATGCACATTCAAAAGTCTCACGATTTTATTATTGAATATTAGTTTGCCACTATAAAGTCACTCTCAACGAGTAAACCAATAGTAAAAAATAGACATTTATATCAACATTAAATACCGTCATTTCGAAGAAAGTTTCGCATATGGACAGAATAAACTTCATAAAACCTTATTTTCATTTAATTTTAATTTCTTTTCAACTCTTTCGCCGTTTTTCGGCATCAGCTTCAATTATAATAATCTAAACTTAAATGATAATGCAATAGAGCATGACATAATATAATTTGGTACTTATCATCAATCAATCCTCTTAGTCACCCCAAAATGAACATTCTACTGTTAAGTCAAATAACTCAAGCCCCCCGACTTTTTTTTAACAATTTTTTTTGCGAATAAGGGTAATAATAAATTTGTAGTGGATAATAGTTCAGATTCATTGGTAATAAAAAAAAAGAAATATTCTGTCCGATGATGGTATTCTCTGAATTATCGTATTTAGTTCTAACGGGTCAATTTTCAGCAATAGTTGATAATTTGATCAGCTGTGAAGCAGGATTAATAATTATTTTGAGGCTTAGAATTCCTCTCATAGTTTATTAGTCTTTAGGCTTATTTTTAGATAAGAATCTTCCTTGTGTTCCGAACCAGTTGTTATAACTTGTATACCTTGACAGGAAGGAATCTTCTGACTTGATTGGTTGATTATTGACTTTCAATAGAAAGATAGAAACTAAAATTAAATGAAAATAAGGTTTTAGGACGTTCATTCTCTCTATGTGAGACACTTTCTTCGCAATAATTCTAGATTCTACGTACAAATCATGAACATTAATTTTTATTTCAAAGTCGGTAAGAGATAGGTATATGGAAGCTTGAACGCAATTTATTTAAAAAACTCAATATACTGTCTTCCCATAACTCACGTACAAAATCTTGTTTTTGAAACGCATGTTCCATCTGAAATGGAAAGAATGCCTGAGCCGAAACGTTTGGAAAATTACGACTTTCTATTTAATTAAATCACGGAACCATTAAGAATTTTCCAAGGGTTTGAACTGTATAAAAATGGAGGAAATTATTTTTTATTTTGATAACGGTAAGACATTGATAAAGGGAAACCCGAATAGATCTACTTTATTTATTGCGCAGAATCTAGAAATTAAATAATATACAGCAATTTATACTAACCAATATGTTGCCATGTTTATATTGAACAGGCAAAACTGCATAGGGGAAACTCGGGTAAGTTGGCGATGGTAACGAAATTAATTTTTTTATAGCTTCCGGGCATAACGTTTTTTCATCTTTTGATCTTTTAATTAACTGACTTATTTTCTTGTTCGTGGTTCCATTTTTCTTATAGCACTTGAGCTTTTTCAGCCTTTTAATCTTCTCTTTCTACTTCTCAACCTCTAATTTTGCCACTCTTTTCAACAACGATATCATATCTCCCGTTTTATTATTTTTATTGTCATTGCTCGCAATTTTAACTCTTGACACCTCAAGGTGTGTAGAGCGTCGCGATTATTTGTTATCATAAAGCTACGAGCCTGCACGTGTTTATTATTTCCCGCCCCTTGGAGGGGCAAACACAATTTTCCTCAGATTTATTATTATTAATTAAAAGCAATTCATCTTCCCACGAATATTCCAGTTATTTGGTGCCTGTCCGTGAATTAAATTGCTATTGACACAGTTTCATTTGAAGAAAATTGTTTTTCTGATGTTTCAGCTGCGGCGTAATCTGCTTCGCCAAAAATTTATGGATCAAACAGCACTTCCAACCGTTGCGCCCTTCAAATACGCTTTAGTAAAAATTCGGCTAATTTTTTTATCAGTCACGCCTTGACCAGGATTACTGACAATAAATGAGTCGCATTCTTTTAAAAAATATATTTTCAGAGATCCAAAAAAGGACACGCCTCAAGGCTGGAACCTGTCAGTAGCCCGGGGTAAGTATCCCACCATGACGATTCCGTTTTCTCAGCAAGAATTTATGCCATCGAATGAAATGTGGGAGGAATGATTATCGACTAGTAAAATAACTGATCTTTCTGGCGTAGATTTAGTATGCCGTGGAAAATGATTTAAATATTTCAAAAATATCTTAGTAGACATCCAGCGGTTCCATTGAGCTCTACCCGTGGAGGTACTCCAGGAGGGACATCATTCCATAATTCATTGACGGAACAGACAAAGGTGGCATTTTTACGACGCTCTGACGTAACTATTCTTGCAACGCGTCAAGATCCGCTCTCATCTGCATTATAAATTCGGCTTGCATCAAAATTATGCTTTTCGTGAATTTATTTCAGAATTGGACCGCGACTTTACTAAAACCCATTGACATATCTATGAGGTATATTGCTCTGTTCTGCATAGGCAAAAGCAAATCTGGTAAGTTGGGTTTTTGTAAGTCCACTTTGGATCTCGGTATTTTTCGCCATGTTTGGTAGACACTCCCCTTCGCGTTTCGCGTTTTTCATTACGGGGCAAGGTAGCTTCAGGAATTTTGTAACGTGGAGGAACAGCATTGCAAAATTTTCTTTCATCAACAGCACTTAAGGCTACAGTTAAGTTTGTCTTTCTCCAAGATCGTCTATTAGTCTTTCTAGTACTGCTCTGGCATTAAAGTTATGTTCAACTCCCCTAACAATATTTTTACAATAAACGAAATGTCAACAAAAATTATACTCTCATGCAATAAACAACAACTGCCACTAGTAATTCAACACAATTTTATAATTTGTTACCACGAAAAACTGGTGGAAAACTTTATTAAACACAACGATAATATTCTAACACAACACAAATTGTAAAAAATAAAAAAGAAGGCAAACGGCACATCCAAGCAATATTCAACTTAACTCAATAAACTCGAATTTAATCAATATCATGATCCCTGCAAAATAAAACGTTAAGTACATTTGTCGAACCAATTTCCAATTCATTCTATAATTATTAGTGACCTTCCTATACTAACCGAAACAAAATTTCAGAATCGGGGTAATAGTATATTACGAGTCCCGTTATTTGTTCCCGTCTCTTGTGTATACACTCCTTCGTAACAGCTACAGGAGATCAATATTTTCGACATTGACACAGTTTCAGTTTCGTAATGCATATGATATTTATGGTCATTCCAGTCCAATAGTACACGTTTCGCGGACCCTGTAATCTGAAAACGTGGTTGATCCGCATCGTAGATAAAAATACGCGTGACATTCGATTTTTCCGTTGGGCGATGATGGTGGTACAGTTTCACACTTAATGAATCAAATTCTATCTCCATTAAATTTATCGATAGATCTCAGGCAACAAAATGATGGGATATGCGTTGTCTCTTATGATAAATAGCCGATTTTCAACAGCACGACGCGCATACGCTGAAATTACTTTTACGCCGCATAGATGGAAGCAATTAAAGTTCTGTTTTTTCTTATAGAACCCAGTATACATTTATTAATATTTGAATTCCACCATCAGTTCCGAACATATTGTCTTCAAGATTAAGCTATGGCTACACTTAGGTTTTCTAAATAAAGGGTTATTATTTTCGATGTATAGAACTTTAAATTATCATTACTGTTCAAGATGGCGACAGATTTAACAGCTGTCAAGTGATTTATTCTCAGTTTGGTTTGGCAATTGATCATGAATAGACTCAAGCCTGAACAACGCTTGCAAATAGTGCAATTTTATTTCAAAAATTATGGTTCTATGCGGAATACGTATCGTGCACTACGTCCATTTTATCGTCGACAAAATCGTCCATCAGAGCAGTTCATTCGATTAACCATGGAACGTTTTCGCACCACGTTTATTCTTATTGAAAACTCGCATCTTGGTTTACGTGCTTACAAAATCCAACTCCTACAAGAATTGAAGCCAAACGATCATCAAGTAAGGCGTAGATTCGTCGAGTGGGCAGAAAACGAGATTGCCGTTGTTCCCGATTTTCATAAGCGAATTTTGTTTAGCGATGAAGCGCACTTTTGGTTGAATGGCTACATCAACAAACAAAACTGCCCCATTTGGAGCGAAGCTAATCCTCAAGTGTATGTCGAAACACCGTTACATCCAGAAAAACTGACTGTTTGGCGCGCTTTATGGGCTGATGGAATCATTGGTCCGTACTTCTTCAAAAATGATGATGGTCAGAACGTTACAGTCAATGGTGATCGGTATAAAGTCGGTATAGAGCCATGATTACTAACTCTTTCATTCCTGAATTGAATAACCATGATGTCCAGGAGATGTGGTTTCAACAAGACGGCGCAACATGTCACACAGCTCGTGCCACAATCGATTTATTGAAAGACACGTTTGGTGACCGCCTAATTTCACCTTTTAGACCTGTGAATTTGCCTCCAAGATCTTGTGATTTAACACCGCTAGACTACTTTCTGTGGGGCTATGTAAAGTCATTGGTCTATGCGGATAAGCCACAAACGCTTGACCATCTGGAAGACAACATTCACCGTATTATTGCCGATATACGGCCACAAATGTTGGAAAAAGTCATCGAAAATTGGACGTCCAGATTGGACTGCATCCGCGCCAGCCGTGGCGGTCATATGCCAGAAATCATAATTAAAATGTAATGCCACAAGATTATCTTTCGGATAAATAAAATTCATGTCAATCGAGTAATCCATCGTTGTTTTATTGCAACTTAAAGTTCTATACATCGAAAAAAAACACCCTTTATTTTCCATTTTGCAGAAACTACACTCACCAGCAAAAAAAAAAAACGGCCTCTAAAAACTAGACAAGTTTTTGTTATTGAAGTTTTTTTTCAAAAGTTTGAAAGCAAATTCTTTTCTAAACGTTCGCTGTTTTTATTGGAAATGCACTGTTTCAAAGCAAACGTCTCGGATTAAGCTGTAAAAACGTAACCAAATAAACATCAATTTAGTTTAAAGTTTAATTTAAAAATACTAAATAGAACATTAAGATTAAAAAAAAACTTTTAATTAAAAAGTTTGTTTTTGTTGGAATGAGAGCAATTGTTCATTTTTACGGTAAGAAACGTTTTTTTAGTATCATTGTCTTTTTTATTTAATTAAACAATAATATAGTATATATGTATAATAATGAATATTTTTCGTATTTCGTGTATGTTCGTATGGGCTCTCTCAAATTAAACCCCAAATGTAATCTCCCATCATATTTTCGTTGTACTGCCGTTTAAAGTCTTGGTGAAAACATCCACGTTATCTTTAAATTCGTCTACATGACAATTTAGCATACGAAGTTTATGAGACACTCTGCTTTGAAGCAAGTTTTGGTTAGTTGGTTAGTTTTCCATCAATTGTTTATAAATGTCAGCTCTACGATTTCCTAGGAAGCCATCAACTACTGCTTTAACACTCTTTCATGCTCGTTTTTCACAACCACTAAGAACTTTAGTAAAGTCATCATTTTTCATTATTTGTTTCATTTGTGCTCCAACAAAAAGAACCCCTTAAACTTTAGCTTCAGATAACTAACGAAAAATTCTCTCAAAGTCGGATTAAGAGCTTTCACAAATTGCTTCATTAAGCCTAATTTTATATGTAATAACGGCAAAATGCAGGCAAAGTGTACCCAATTTTCATCCTGATAACTGATTTTTAGTTTAAAATAGGCTTCATAGGCTCCGCAAAGTTTTAAATTTCTTGACAAAGCAAATTTTTTACTTCTAACTTTAATTCATTCACCATAAATAAAATCAAAAGAATCAACTTCATATTTACACTGTCTTGATGCCATTTTCTAACAGAGTAATACACAACTACAGTTGTTTCAGCTGAGATAGGCGAGTTACTACTAACTTTGATGCTACTTACATAGTTTATTTTCAAGTCAATCTTTGGCTTATAAAATAAATTAAAGTATACTGACCGACGTAAATCAGACAAAAGAAAACTTTGTGAAATAAAAATGGAAATTTGGATTTTCTTTCATGTCCAAAATTAGAATTTACGCATGAGAACAGGAACCCAAAAAAAATTGTTTTTTTGTTGACCGGTGTATCCAGTGTGGTCTCTTTATGTAAAACTAGCAAACTCTTGTTGAATGGCATGATGTTCTTCCTAAAGAGTAATTAGCAGATCATGAAGGCTGTTGCGTAAAGCAAGTTGAATACCCACGTCGTCCAAATATTCATTAACCACTCGTCCCTTGAAATTCCTGCCCACACCTTCACAGAACCCCATTGGCAGCCTTCATGATCTGCAAATTGTACAACCTGAAGCATTTCGTGCCATTGCACAATTTTTTTTTTCCAAAGTTACGTCCGAGCATTCCAAATTAGATATTTCCAGCCATAAAATGTTTTTATTTTATAAATCTTTATGTTCTTTTTGTCACATTGCAATTTTAAATATTGTAAAAAAAAACAGTTTTAGAAAAGACTATGGCCTACTGTTTCCAGTTGACAATAGCTACCGGCGCTTTTGGATTCTACGGCGTGTTTCAAATTTCTCGAAAAATTCATTGGTGCACCCGGCATATCAATCAAATTCAAATCTAATCAGTTTTTAGTGGCCGATTTTGTGAATGTGAATGTATATCTATTGCAACGTCTCTGTAAAAATAATAGTTTCAAGAACTATTTAAATTAATACAGCAAGTCAAGGTTCGACAGGGTGTCTCAAATATTTAAGAACAATGAAGAAATATCAAAACATTATATTTCAATTTATTTTTATGTAATGTCCCTTTTTTATTTCATGCTGTCCCTGTTAATCCAGGGATAATTGCTCAGAAAAGTTGACGCTATTGATCCGTTTTCCATTAAAAAATAGTAATGAAATAAAAACCATGTCATTTGTCATTTAAATTGTTATTTTAGTCCATTCAAGCCAATATAAGATATTTTGAAATTTCCTTCTTTCTCTTTAGATACCCTATATAACGCAGACTAACTAACTTAACTAACTTAAACAGTTCAGTAGTAATTTGAACAATGTTGCTGCCAAAAATCATGATTATGAACTAACATTTCTCAGAAAACCTTGCAAGACCTTCGCCTAAATATTAGGGAACAAATTTTATAATTACCTTTTAATATATACGACTTCTGCCTTTCCAAAATTAAAGTGCAACCAGAAAAGGACATTTCATAAATCATATTGACAGTAAAAACTTTTTTTTGTTATATTTTTTTCCTAGAAACATCTCAATGTTTGGAGACCAGTACGTAAAAATAACAAATTCTCTTTTATTATTTATTTATAAATTATTTCCTCTTCTTTCAGGTTTCACAATGTATACTACGTGCGTTATTTGGTTGGCATTTGTACCACTGTACTTTGGAACGGCTAACCACGTAGCACTGAGGATCACCAGCATGTCTGTTACGATAAGCCTTTCTGCGAGCGTAACGTTGGCTTGTTTGTTTTCTCCCAAGGTAATGCATTGTTGTTGTATGTTGTGTTTTAAGCAAGTGTGTAATAAAATATTTCCTGGGTAGGTTGGGACGAAAATTTACTTGCTAATAGTATTTTTCCTATCCTTTAAATGCCCTTCTTCAAATGGTCCCATACACAAGATGTATGTTCATGTGAGCTGTCTCACTTCTTCATGCCTTGGGTTTACTCTACACTCGATTGTTACACAGTCAGTGATGTCGTTTTCTGCGGTGACTACGCTTCCCCTCTATCTTAACTTCGATAATAAGCTTCGGCATCAAATAACGATTTCTTCTTGAAACACATTCATCTGTTTTACGATGTTCAACAGGTTTCTACTGCAAGTCATATTAGTGTAGGATGGTAGACCTTCTGCACCATACAGGAGAACACAGCAATGCAGAAACGAGAAGGTTCTTAAGTTTTGAAAATGTGTTTTTCGCCATTACAATTCACATCTTGACTCCTTCGTCGCTGATGTTCACAATCAGACTCTGCTACTATTTACAAAAATTCTGGTTTCCTCCTGCATTGATTTTTGTTGGCTTCTTCAACCGAGGAGGAGGAATCCAGAAGTTTTGTAAACAGTATTGTAGTAACCTGTGAAAAATTATTCAGACTCTGCCTTATTAAGCATATTGGGCAGATCTAGATATCTTATTGAATATAACTTACGATTGTATGCCTTTTTGTTGCATTTAAAAAGTTAGTTGGAAAATCTTCTCTATAAATAGACATGGGTGACAAAATACAACCATGTCTAACACCAACTGAAAAAGTTCTGTTGGCAGGGTTTTGATTAGGTACTGATTGCTTTTTTAGCTATACATCATTCTTATAAGGCCCGAACGGAACGTGAGACAAAGCATGATGCCGATGAGGTACAGTGCCATAAACAAAAGTTCGGTTACTGCGGGTTCGGGGAGCATGATGGCGGCTGTGGTGGTGACAGCCGCTACCTGCGACCAAAACCAAAAAATCCAACAAGCCGTTACGCCTGTGGAACAAGGTAAGTTAAGAGAATGCAAACTTTTCGATTACGGCCCAAAATAAGTTTCACCTTAATCTTGCCCTTCGAAGCCATTTGAAGGTCAATTAGTTGTTTTTAAATGGGCAATTGGACATCAACATTGTTGAGTAATGCTAAAAGTGGTGAAGACTATTAAAAGTTTTGATTCCTTCACACGCATGCTTTTTCGAAATTAATTTGTTGCTTAGAGTAGTCTCTACTTTGAAGGTTTAAACAAGGTCCAGGCGATATTTGAAATAAAATGTTCAGATAGAGAAAGACGACTTTGAGAGCAATTATGTAGACACTTTTGAAGGGAACACGGAAATATGGCTAAATAAAGAATATACAGTTGGTAAAAAATGGTAGGATAATAATTTAAAAAGCACGAGGCACACTTTCAAAGAATTGGTATGGGCATATGTAAAAAGGTAAATTAAGGGGCCTCCAAACCCTCCTGCGAGAAGGAATCAAGACAGTGGATTGTGAAAATGAAGTAAGTGATGTGATTTCAATAGAAAAAAGAATGAAAAAAGAATTTCAATTAATGCAGACTAGAGACAACCACTAAAACATGAATGCTGATGTTGGAGATTGTAAATTTGAATAAATTTTTGTACTTGGCATTCCACCATATTACTGTGAATTAAAAACCCCCTAGAATTGGTATAAGCGCCAGTATGGGTTTGTAGTAAGGCATAACATCGATTTTAAAATAGAGAGAGAGAGAGAATAAATACAGTGGATTTTGAAAAATGGACTAAGTGCGTCGAACATATGAGTGAAATAGAAAAAAGAACGTGGAAAGCTAATAATATGCCAAAAAATACTGATTCCATTATCCATTTAACAAATTCGTCTTTCTAGTGTATGCAAATTAGTGTGACCCTAGGAACAATTTGAGGTATTTCTTAAAAACTGAAAACTATACTCTATTAATCTTAATTATTGAAGACTATTATTATGGCATTTTCTTTAATTACCATTTAGGTACTTATTTCCAAACCTTTGAATAATTTACACATACTTTATTACATATTACGTAAAGTATACCTAGTTCATAAATAAGTTGTAGTGAATGGTCAATCCTCAAAACTGCCCAGCAACGGCAACATCGCGAGCACCGTAAAAAAAAGGTTGCCTGCAAAAAAGGGATCGGCGCTGCCGACCCTTAAGAGAGACCACGGGACGCTGGGTCTCGACATTACAACCCGTGCTAGCAAACGTTAAGCTTCGTTATTCATTTTCATATGTTTTTTCCTTTGTTTGTTAGTTGTAAAAGTTTGTTAAGTTGTAAAAGTTAAAAAATAAAGTTATCGAAAAATACAGTCCACTCAATCGAACAACAATCAGCGCAGCAAATAACGTGGACCTACGTTAAAACCCACCATTTTGGTCCTACGAACCGGATTGAAATATCGTTTAGAAGTCTTCTAGTCCCAGCGAGTGGAGAAGACAAACATTAGAGGTTCCTGCGAAATTACGTCGAATAGAATTGAAGCGAGTACAGCGGTTGGCAACCAGCAGACGGCAGGTGTCGACAAAGAGCAAGTAGGTCCATTCCATTTTCCAAAAATTCCATTTCACTCTCGAATATTTTCAATTTATTAGTTAGTTTTTTCCTAGTTTGTCATTCGGATTTGTACGTGCGCAGTATTAAATTTCGAGAAAAATGACGGAAGCTAACGAATCATTAAACGCGAAATCTCTCATAAATAAAAGGGGTATTCTAAAAGCTAGGCTAACAAAATTCGAGTCGCGAATTTCCCAATTTGAGCAACAAGAAATATCTTTATCCGAATTAAAATTACGCCTAAAAAAGATAGAAGAAACATGGGAAGAGTTCGATAAAATTCAATCAGAATTAGAAATACTAGATGCTTCGCAAGTCAACGAACGCGATGTATTTGAAGACAACTATTTCAGGGTAGTTTCTAAAGCTTCTGCAATGACAGAGTCACTAGAAAAGCTTGCGATGGCAAGCAGACAAACCGAAAGTCCAATTCAACAAGTAAGCAATTCTAATAATGTACTTCCAAATTTACCAACAATGAATGTTCCATTTTTTTCGGGATCTTACGAGGGTTGGATACCATTTTTCAAAATATATGAGTCAGTCATACATAACAGAATCGACCTGTCAAATGTTCAAAAATTTTACTATTTGCAGTCATATTTGAAAGGTGAGGCAGCGCAACTCTTACACTCATTAGAGCTAAGCGAAACTAATTATGACGTCGCGATCGAACTTTTAAAAGAGCGTTTTGAAAACAAAAAAATGTTAATTCACAATCATATGAAAAATCTTTTTGATTTAGCTCCGGTGCCTAGGGAGTCGCACGTAGCAACACGTAAGCTAATCGATACGATTCAGCGAAATACTCGCGCGCTACAAAATTTAAATGAACCGGTAAATCATTGGGACACTCCAATAATATTCGTAACAATAAGCAAATTAGATAATCAAACTCGCAAAGAGTGGGAAGCTTCCACTACCAAGATAACAAGCCCGAAACTAGAAGATTTATTGAATTTTCTTAAAAATAAATGTCAATTATTAGAAACAATAGACAATAAATCTGCTAGCAAGGACAAAACGCATTCTCACGTTGTAACTAATAACGAAAAGCATTCAAACCAATCCAAATTTAAATTCAGATGCTCTTTTTGTAAACAGGACACGCATGTCACATATAGGTGTCGCAAATTGCTTGCCATGTCAATTAAAAAGAGATTAAGCGAATTAAAAAGGGCTCAAATATGCACAAACTGCTTGCAAATCGGCCACAAAGCGGATGATTGCAAGGGAAAAACATGTCAAATTTGCAATAAACGCCATAACACCATGTTGCATGATCCTGACTTTAAACTCGAAATCAAAATAAATGAAAATGTCAAAAACAACGAACCACAAATCGATAATATAAGCGAAGACAAAACGGTCGCCTTAACATCCAATTTTTATTTGCCAAATAAAAATCAGGTATTATTAGCCACCGCGGTTATTAAAGTTCTTGACAGCGACAATAAATTTATTTCCTGTCGGGCGCTATTAGACTCAGGGAGTCAATCTAACTTTTGTACTAAAGAATTTTTTGAGCGACTTAAGTTACCAGGGAAACGTTTGGACTTGTCAATTTCAGGTATAAACGGATCACCCTCCAACATCTGTTTTCAAGTGGATACGCAGTTAATTTCTACTGACAATAAATACCAGGCATCGTTGCCACTTCTAGTTGTCGACCAGATAACATCTGAATTGCCACAATATTCTTTAGATGTTACTAGACTAAGTATTCCAAGCCATTTACATTTAGCTGATGATTGCTTTAACATTTCGCAAGGCATTGACGTTTTACTCGGCGCAACTATATTTTTTGACATTTTAAATTATGGTCAAATGAAACTGGGAAAGAAAAATCCCATATTGCAAAATACAAAACTTGGATGGGTATTAGCTGGTCCAATGCAATGTAACGGCTTTGACAATAAATCGGATAGTAAATGTTTTCTTAATGTTGACAAGTTAAGTCGACAAATTGAAAAGTTTTGGCAACTCGAAAACGTCGATAATCCACATTCAAAATTGTCTAACGAGGAACTCGATTGTGAAATCCATTTCCGTGAAAATACGCGAGTCAATTCGAATGGACAATACGAGGTAAAATTACCGCTGAAAGATTCTTATGTCGAATTAGGTCAATCACTGCCGACGGCGATTAAACGTTTACATTTTCTTGAAAAGCGGCTAGCCAGGGCACCCGACACAAAGGCTCAGTATATTTCCTTTTTACGGGAGTATGAAAAAATGGGTCACATGACTCGCTTAACTGAAAGGGAAGTAAATGAACCCGCCTTATTATATTATATTCCACATCATGTAGTTTTTAAGGATCAAAGTTGCACCACCCGCGCTCGCGTAGTTTTCGATGCCTCGTGCGTTACCTCAACAGGCTTAAGTTTAAACGAAGTAATGAAATTAGGGCCGAAGGTGCAGAGTGATTTATTTGATATTATTGTCCGAATGCGTACTCACAAGATAGCTCTTACGGCGGACATCGAGAAAATGTATCGGATGGTTTCAGTAAACAAAATTCATAGACCTTTGCAAAGAATTATTTGGCGCGAGGATCCCTCGCACAAAATAGCTCATTTTAATTTAAATACGGTTACATATGGACTAAAAAGTTCAAGTTTTTTAGCAACGCGTACACTCAATGAAATCGGGAGAAATTCAACAGATCCAAAAATCCGAAAAATCATAATGGAAGATTTTTATATTGACGATCTTATTTCGGGCGCAGAAAATGTTTCTGACGCGATAAAACTTAAGCAAAATGTTTCGGCTACCTTGTTAAAATCAGGTTTTAATTTACGTAAGTGGAGATCGAATGATCTAAGTGTTCTAGAAAATGATAATTTTAACACAAATTCAGAATTTTGCATAAGGAGCAGCGAGGAGACCAAAACTCTAGGGGTTATTTGGGATCCGATTAGTGATACGCTTTGTTATGCTTTTAATTTATCTATTAAAGCCGATCTAATTACAAAGCGAAGTATACTTTCCGGTGTTGCACAATTATTCGATCCTTTAGGCCTCATTAACCCGTGTGTGGTGAAGGCAAAATTAATTCTACAACAACTTTGGCAAATCCAAGCAGATTGGGATTCCGAAGTACCGCAAGGCATAAAAGAAAATTGGTCAAATTTTTTGGAAAACTTGCACTCGTTGAATGACATAAAGATTGATCGCAAAATTTTTAGCCCGGACTACACTAAAATTGCTTTACACGGTTTCTGCGATTCATCCATGCACGCGTACGGCGCATGCATCTATGCATTGTCCGAAAATTCCTATGGGGAAAGAAAATCAAATTTAATTTGTGCAAAATCGAAACTTGCACCTTTAAAAACACAAACACTACCTAGACTAGAATTATCAAGCGCATTACTTTTATCCCAGTTAATGTCGAAAGTAGTACGCATTTTACGAGTCCCAATTTCCTCAGTTACCTGTTGGACAGATTCTATGATAACACTTTCATGGATTAATTCGGAACCGAACAAGTGGAAAACATTTGTTTCGAATCGGGTTTCGGAAATACAAATATTAAGTGAAAATTCATCGTGGAAACACATTGAATCGGAAAATAACCCAGCTGATATTATTTCACGTGGTTTAAACCCATCGGAGTTAAAGAATTGCCAAAAATGGTTTCAAGGTCCTACCTTTCTTATCGAGGAAGAAAGCTCCTTTCCTAAAACGCATATTGTTAATATGCCCGACTTACCTGAGGCGCGAAAAGAAAACATCATTTTATCTTTTACTTTATTAAATAATCTTGGCTTAATAGAACGTTTTTCAACTTATCGAAAATTGATTCGTATCACCGCATATGTATTGCGATTTGGCTACAATTTAAGGCACAAAAAGGCAAGGCGATTTGATACACTGCTTCAATGTGAGCTTGACAATGCAATTACCAAATTATGTATCAATATTCAACATCAAGTTTTTCAGACGGAAATTAAATGTTTAAATTCAAATCAAAACATTCCAAGAGGCAGCAAGTTGCTTGCTTTAAGTCCATTTATCGACGAAATTGGTTTACTGCGCGTAGGAGGACGTTTGAAAAATTCTCATCTTGCTTTTAATCATAAGCATCCAATTGTTTTGCCCAGCAAACATCATTTCACTAGGCTTTTAATTGAACATTATCACAGAAAATATTTACACGCTGGTACCCAATTTATTCTCGCGCAAATAAGAGAGGATTTCTGGCCGCTGAACGCAAAAAACCAGATCCGCAGCGTTTTGAGAAAATGCATGGTATGCTTTCGTGTAAAACCTTTTAACATAAGTCAACAAATGGGTTCATTGCCTCAACCTCGCGTTACTCCCTCTAGACCATTTACATTCACCGGAATTGATCTAGCTGGACCTTATTTTACTAAGGCATCCAAAACTCGAACAAAAATTTTGATCAAAACTTACTTGACGGTGTTTGTTTGTTTGTCATCAAAAGCGGTTCACATAGAGATAATCACAGGTCTTACTTCTGAAGCCTTTATGGACGCGTTTAAGCGTGTCGTATCCCGTCGAGGACTTCCAAAGCATCTTTACAGCGATAACGCTAAAAACTTTGTGGGTACGAATAACATTTTTCACAAATTCTACGAAAGCGTTGCTCAAACTGCTAACAATGAAACTCAAAGTAATTATTTCTTGGAAAATCGCATTACTTGGCATTTTATACCCGCGAGATCTCCGCATCACGGTGGAATTTGGGAATCCGCTATAAAGTCATTTAAGAATCATTTACAAAAGGTAATTGGTGAAACAAAGTTAAATTACGAACAACTATATACAGTCGTTGTACAAATTGAAGCTATCTTAAATTCGAGACCTCTCCTTCCCTTATCAAGTGATCCCACGGACCTACAATCTCTGACGCCAGGGCACCTATTAATAGGTGGAAATTTATTAACCACACCTCAACATGACGTAACCGAAATTCCCAGCAATCGTTTGAAAAATTTCCATCAGTTGCAGCAATTGGTTCAAAATTTTTGGAAGCTTTGGAGTCATTCCTACCTCCATACTTTGCAGCAGCGTGGAAAATGGCACGTAAAATGCGAAAACATCAAAGTGGATGCGTTAGTTCTACTCAAGGACGAAAATTTGCCGCCGTTACAATGGTCAATGGGTCGCGTTGTAGCAGTCCATCCTGGAACCGACAACTTGGTGCGAGTGGTTTCCATACGCACAAGGAACGGAATAGTCAAGCGGTCAATCAACAAGATATGCCCGTTACCCGTGGACGAGATCAATACTTCTGCGCTTTGAAGTCCGCTGGACATTTCAAGGCCGGCGGGATGGTCAATCCTCAAAACTGCCCAGCAACGGCAACATCGCGAGCACCGTAAAAAAAAGGTTGCCTGCAAAAAAGGGATCGGCGCTGCCGACCCTTAAGAGAGACCACGGGACGCTGGGTCTCGACATTACAACCCGTGCTAGCAAACGTTAAGCTTCGTTATTCATTTTCATATGTTTTTTCCTTTGTTTGTTAGTTGTAAAAGTTTGTTAAGTTGTAAAAGTTAAAAAATAAAGTTATCGAAAAATACAGTCCACTCAATCGAACAACAATCAGCGCAGCAAATAACGTGGACCTACGTTAAAACCCACCAGTGAATGTTTGAAAACTTATTTCAGATTCCATGGAAGCTAAAACGAAAATCGAAACCAAAGACTCAGGCACCCAAACCACGCCGACCAACGGTCTAAACAGTTGCTCAGTAGAAAACATAGGAAAATTTAACAATAACTGCAGTATTAACGGACCAGTACTCCCCGCACAGATCAAAGAGTTGTCTTTATAGCAGCGTCCGGTCAGTAGAACTTCCAGTTTAAAGGTTAGACGGGATCCGGTGCAGGTGTAAAACATGTTTTATACGTCTTCTTAACAGAGAGTAGATATATTCGTAAAATAGGTATGGTAATGTAATATCTAAATAACCGTTCATGTTAATATTACGGCTTGAACGTTTCGTTAATCACATTCGCTCGGGAGAATAACAGATCAGCAGTAAATTTTAATCATAAATATTTTTTTTACTATAAATGTGATTTTGGTCATTTTCGTTGGATGCGGTGTGGATAAATCGACTTTTCTGAAAAAAAAATCAAAAGTCGTCTGAGCCCGTTCCAATAAGAAGAAGCAGAAGACTTATTGACAATTTCACTCACGATTGAAAACAATGAAATTGTTAAAATGGAAAAAGTATTAATCACAACCCAATAACATCCAGAAGACAAGAATCATTGGTTTCTGGTGTTTTTCAAAGAGACTTCCACAGGCTACTGTAACACTATTTACAAATCTTCTGGATGCCTCCTGTGTCGGTTCTTGATAAATCGAACTTGCTCACGTTTCGCTAATCATCTTGTTGGCTTCTTCAGATCTTAACTGAAACTGGTCTGCATTCTACTCTGTACCTGTTTATATACTGTTTAAGGATAGCGGAGCTAAAGGAGGTACACCGACATTGCCTAGAATGACCATATTAGTGAAAGATTCTGGGATTTTTCTTTGGCAGACGAGTTAATTATATACAAGAATTGTAGTTTGATCTAAAAAGAGTTAGTGTCCGGTTTCATGATTATATTCGGCAATTGTTTAGTCTTAAGGGTCTTTGATGTTCTGTTAGCATTATTGATATTTATCGTCCTACCTCTTCAATGAATTATTTGTCGCATATGCGTAAAATGTTGTAAACTCCTGGTACATCAAACGGAACTTTGTCTGACAGATCGAAGATATTGAGAGATTTTTGGAAAAGTAGGAAATCTGATTTTAACTTTATAGTTCTTAAACACTTTTGATAGGTGGTCATTAATGTTTTGAATGTAAGGAAGGACCACAGTGGCCAGTGTGGGATAGCTTTCGGGTCCATTTTCTTTGGGAGGTTTTTTAAAAATACTCTTATTAAGATGAAGTCACTTTAAACTCATAGGGAAAATAATATACGACAAAATATTATCCTGAAGAAATGTCTGCTAAATATATACAATAAATTCATAGCTAGAAATATCTATACATAATTACATTATACATTACATCGTCGTTGAAATTAATTATAATAGGATTTATGTTGTTTTGTATAGAAATGTAAGAGTCCTCAATTTTTATAATGTGTTGTACTCAATTTTTCCAGCTCTCAATTAGTATATTGTTCGTTACCTTTTCTATCAAATTTATAACACTGGGACTTAAAGTAGGAGTAACATTTTCTGCTCGGACCTGTGATTTTTTTAGGTGCTTTCGTCTGACAGTTTTGAGTAGAATCCTTTGGAAACAGTGTCGTGTGTATCGAACCATATTTCATCAAGGTAAATTATGGATCTGTTGTCCAATCTATATCTGCGTAACCTGTGTGATTCCATTACTACTTGCCTTTTGTCTATTTTGCAGTACTTAAATCCCATTTTACAAACAACTCTATGGAGGTTCGCACGGCTTATATTTATATTCATCTTCTTCTAGCTTTTTTTTTCAGTTTATCCAAGGTAGGAACAACTTCGCTTTGAAAAAGACAATATATTTTGCTTCTTATTGGGTCCTGATCACTAATGTCTAAACGGTGAATTGGAAAATCACTGCGTTTATTCCATTTCTTCAATTCTTCACTATTAATAATATTGATATTGGGGTTTGGCGTCTCACACATTTTCCGCAACCTGTTTTTCATCGAACGACAAATTCAACACGACATAAACGCACAGTAAAAAACGATTATGCCCACCCCTCCCTTGTCACTCAAGTAACATTAAATTTTTGTTAATGGTTTCACCCAATAACAATAATAATAACACCGTTAAAGTTTTAGTGAGGAGGGTCCGTCGAAAGCCACTACGATTAAGATTGAGATAGACTATACAAAAAAATATCCACTGGTTAGGGTACACCAACGAAAGCAATTTGTAGAATCGTTGATCATCCAGCAGCTAAATTACTGCGCACTTGATGGGATATCTTCCCAGTATTTTGGTACAAAATAAGAAAAGGATTGTTGAAATGAAGCAGTTTTATGTTGTGAAATCTTAAATTTTCCTTCATTTCTGATATTGTGGGTGCGACTATACCGTTTTAGAAGCTATCGACGGCTGGATTTTATAAATAAATGTAAAAATATGATTCTTTCTCCAAATTTTCTTATTTAAAATTGAATATTGATTTAGATATAGTAATTGTTTATATGCTTTCGGTCCCCATTTCCCATAAAAAAATTTTCATTTCAAACAGATATAAATTTAAGATCAAAATTTATAAACATTGTTGATAAATCTATTATTTTCCCAGCGAACGTATTTATTATATATCAACGAAGGGTCCTGAAATCTTCCATTTACTTAATGTTATTATTATATTAATATAATTAATTAATATTATACGGTGTTGGGGCGGACTTATCGTGGTGGGCAAAAATTGCTAAATATTGGTAAGCGGTCCAACACAAGTATTTATCTTTCCATTCGTAAGAAATTCCAAAAAGTGTCAATGGTTTACGTTGGGAAAGCGAAAACACTTTTCGATTCGTTTGCTGAGTAAGATATTGTTGTAAATTGTTATTGTTTATAGTTGTTAATTATTTTTAATGTTATATAAGTGCCGCGCAATTATTTATCGAATTTTATTAGCGCTCCGTTCTACAGCTACATCCATTTATGTAAGGTAAAATACTCAATACAAGGTGGAAGCATAGCATTTTTTTAAGATATTTTGTTTTGATTTAAACAAAGCAAAACGAGCGCCATGGTCGGAAATGATTGTGTGTTTACTGTGATTGACTGGTCGATAAAATAAAACAACCTAAATTATAAACAAATTTAACCAATAACCAAACAAGTTATCCTATAGCCAGTATTCTCTCGCTTCTCGCAAGATTCATCAACATTTATCATATATAATAATAAATATAATAAAGATTTTTTACAATGACATGATGAATTGCGCGGGAGCCAACGAATACTTAAGTCACTTTCATTATTTGCCATGCCAGTCCTAGTGCGGTGTGGGTCAATTTACGTGTTTTGCCATCATCATTTCTTCAACACTAAAAATAGCGTATCAAACATGTCCCGGTAGTATACTCGTAAAAACGAAAGAATTTTATTTCAACAGAATAAAAATTAGGCATTATGTATTAGGTGCCCCGGGAAAGTTATAAAAAGCCATAATCGACCGAACAAGTAGTCAAGATCTCCTAATCTTATCTATATGCTTGCATTATTTTTAGCTACTACTGAAGGAACTGAAAGATATTTTATCATTTGACCAAAATATTCTTCAGAAACATTCAAATTCATGTCTTGGTGCTATTGACATATTTTCTTATAGATTCTACAATCTACATTAACATTTTCAAATTTGTCGCAAATGCAAAAAATTTAATATAAATCAACGAAATGAACTAGGGGGAGAATGAGGTTTAAAAAAAAGGTTTAGAAAAAAGGGAGTCATAACTGCTAACATAAATCCCCAAATCAAAACAGTGCCGGTAAACTTAACATTCTTTTTAATACAGTAGTCATACTTCTCCAGTATTACCAACGCATACTTCACTTCCAAATAATGGAATCTCATTGATGCGGAGAACATAATTTATGTTCCTTTGCCCGCGCTTAGTCTATTTTTCTTTGGAATCTTTCTCTTTTATCCATAAAGATCTCAATTATATATCAAACAAAAGCAAAATAATTATTCGAACTTATTTTGTAAGTTTTGCTCTTGAAAAATTATTTTTCTACTCCTTTCTCTTAAATGCCCAAGTACCCACTGATCTAGGGTGCGGAAAGTGTTATTTTACCACGCTAGTTTCGTTTCCCACAGATTAAGACCCAATAAGGACATCGCAATTAGCGATAGGATGTTTTCGGAGATTTTTCCCACAGCTTGAATTTTCACGTTTACTAATTCTGAGGGTCATGTCACTGTCAAAATGTATCCAAAAACTAAAGGTCGTAGAAAAAGTATGGCCATTTACCACACTAGTTTCATAATATACTATTGTGGTTGCCTGATTCTTTTTTAAATCATCTAACTCGATATTGAAATAATACTACCGACTTCGAGTTCCCTATAAACAAACCAAATATCTTGAAAAATATCAAAAATATACTAAATGTTTACGTGATTGCTCAGTTTGATGCAGAATAGAATTAATTAGTTTCACAAATTTAATAATTCTTTTATCTCTAAAAACGATAAGCTTCACATACCATAAGTCTTTATAAGCCGGTAATTTAGTTTCAGCGTATTTTTGAACCTTGGCACTGTTAAAAACGGTAAGGCAATTATGATTATGGATCCTTGTAAAATCCACTATAGCGGGCGAATTATTAAAACTGCCTGGTGATGACGTATAGAAAGAATAATATCAGACATTTTTAAGCACAACAGAAAACGAATTTTTTTCAGACGGTTTGTAAGAAACATTCAGGTGCTCTAACCCTAAAACCATTAAGATTTTATCGTTTTGTAAAATTACCCTATCCAGTGTGCCCAATATGTGGGAGATTGGAGATATGGCGATATTCTTTAAAACTTTCCTAACTTAAAAGGAGATAGAGATCTTCTATAGTTTCCGATATTCCCGTGCTATCCCATAGTGGACACATTCACTATATATTACTTTACAGTTAAATTAAGTATAAAAGACAATTTCAACTAAATAATAATAGGGGTCTATAATAAAAGTTTTAAAATAATGAAGCATCGTACTTATTTACTTTATTTTATTGCCAAAAATCAAAAACGGAAAAAAAGTATATTACGCCTTTAGACTTTGTTTAACCAGCCAAATAAAAGCTAAATTAATAAATAAAATGATATTAATATATTTATAAGCTTAGACCCCTACCATTATATGTAGTTTAAATTATCTTTTAATGTTCAATTACAAGTTACGACACATACAGGGGGTGCCATTTAAAAAATAGTGTAAATATACAAAACGCGAATCGTGGCAACATCGTCGAATGGTTATCACTTAAAAATTTCCTTTTGTAGCATAACACAACATAAACTTGGGTCCTTTATTCGGTATATATAAAAATTGAAAGGTATTCAAAATATTCTAAAATAAATAAAACAGTTTATGGCGACGAAAAGTCGCGTCACAGGCATCCACTATCACTTTGAATAAGTCTTGAAACATACTCTCCGAATGTGCATCAACATATAGGTTGTTCAACTGAAAATGAGGAAATGTGTCATTGTTTTTGTAGATATTACTATTTCTCAGATTGGATAGTAGGTCATCTTACATGGATCACGCTGTACAAAAATACCTTAACGCTATTTAGTAATATAAAATTTTCTCTTTTATTTTATTATTTCTATATATAAATTAGTTTATGACAAAAAATCTTAAATACCTCAAGATTTAATAATGTCATTACCAATATTTCATTGAGGATTTTTCCTTTGACGTTGCGATATTTTGCAAAACTTTTTTTTATTTTGAATTTGATTAAAATAGGTAGCTGCCAAAAATCCATCGATATTGTTCTACTAAACAAAAAAATGTGTTTATTTTTAACTTATTTATTTATTTTTAATTTATTTATTATTTACCTGCAAAACATAAGCCATTAAACAACAATATTGTTTACCCAAATTAATAGTAATCAAATCAAGAATAAATTATAATGAGGACTACTTTTAAAACTTGCATCTCCTGGTAATTGCGATGAAAAGAGACGAATAATAAATTTTCCACACAATCGCGTCAAATTGGACCGGTTTAAAGAAAAAACGTGATTGTTCTGAAACGGCTGTAGAAATACGAAAAATAATGTTAATTAGTTTTGTAATTACTCTGACAGGGTATAAGTTTTATCGATTGTAAGTTAGACTTAAGAGTAGATTTAATACCAACTAGAAATCCATAAATTACGAAATTTTAATGGTGCTGTGAAATACATTAAACTGTACATAAAATACGAAATAAGTAATTTGTCGAATTGTGAAAAACGAAAATATTTATTCAAGCAAAATATTGTTGTTATTAATGTAAATGTACGAACATAGGGCCGGATCGAACCAATTAGCCAAAAGTTTATTTAAATAAAACAGATAATGACTTTGCAATGTGACAGCTTGTTGCAAATTTTTTTTTCAATGCAAACCCGTATTCTGTTCGGCTAAGGCACGCAAATTTTTCCAGTATCAAGGGAAAATAAAACTGGTAATACAAATTTAATTAAAACCCGTCTAACAAAACTGTCCTCTCGAAGAGCTCTAGTCGAGAACCAAAATACTCGATATTTATCTAACACTTTATTGTAACAAATAATCGAAAACAAAACACGGAAAAATAAATTAAAAGCTATGCGGTCTATCTATACACGTTTCGGGAAAAAAATATGACCTTAACCTGTCATTGAATGAGCCCCAATGCAGGAATTCTGGTCATATTAGCGGCGAAATGTTATACCTAGAAAGTAAAAAGATATTTTGTCAAGGTAGCGATAAGTGATACTATTAACACCTTGACTTTATTGTAATATAGCCTCCAATTAATGTGCGAATAACGTGTACCTGTCTTATTTAGTGTTTGAGACATTATACTCAATAAAGTTATTCGAAGAAGAAGAAGACTTTGTTTAAGAAACTCGCGTTTGAACCTTCTGATTGTTGTCAAAAAACATTTCCCGTTAGATTATTTAGTAATGATTGAATTATTGAATGAATTAATATAGCTGCAAAACTTATTTTTGTAGCTTTTAAAGATTCACAAAAAACACAAATTTATTTCTTAAATTTAAAGATAAATACTTTTGTGATGATCAAAAAATGTTAAATATTGCGCTAGATTTTTTACTAGTAATTCAATTAGTTAAAGAATTAACTTTGCTACTAAATTTATTTTTTAACATTTAAAGATTCAAATAAAATGAAACTCAAAAAATATTTTGCATGATACGACTTAATGATTTAAGGAATTAATTTTTTAATAAAGAAAAACATTATTAATTATTTAATGACTAACTTTGATACTAAATTTATTTTTTAACATTCCCTGTTTTACTTTGATGTCTTACTTCTAGGTCACCCAATATAAACCACTACAACACTGAAAATTAACACTATTTTTAAAAATACCGAAATCCTGTGTAGGACAGTCTTTTTGGAGTTGGTTATTCCGGTAAAAATAATGCAAAAAATAAATACCCTAAAGTCAAATCGAAAAATACGCTTGGGTATAAATTTTGGTTAGTTACGAAATAACCGGAGAAATTTTCTAAATTTGTTTTTTTTTACCCTTATTTATTTAAAAAAGGTTAGAGGAAAATTTAACTACCTACCAAAAAAATGATTATCATTGCAACAACCTTTAAGAAATAAAATGGTACTCGGTTATCTTTTCTGTCGACGAAATGAACTAACTTTTGCTAAACATTTCTTCACTGATGAAGGAGGATAAAAAGGGGTACAAAAATATCTATAACTTTTTTTTTTTGGTATATTTCGGTAAATAACTACGCATAGTCATCACAATAAATAACAGATAAATTCTAAACCGTTGGACCTTACACAGTCAATTAAGCATTCTTAAACAATATACACGTTATCGCCTAATTACAGTCCAAATGATACCCACTTGCAATAATGTCATAGGTTGGGAAAAGGAATGGAGGAACGTTCCTTTGGGTTTTTGGTCCAACATACCCCCCAAACTACATGAGAAACTTAAATATTCGCTAGTATAAATATGGTTTTAGGAAACCAGATAGTCAGAATGGATTTTGTTGGAACACCTACATCCTCAAAAACGCCACGGGTTTTAATAATAGATTAGAATTAATAGAAACAAGTTCAGTTATGCCATAAATTTGCTTTTAAGTGGCAATAATACCTACCAAGTTTACAAGCATAACCTAGCAGAGACTCTGTAAAAATACGAAAAAACGTCTTTTTTTTCGCGATATTTCAAACAGAAATTTTACGACATAAGTTTATATGATCCCTTTACTTGTTTCTATCCCCTGAATAGGCTATTAAAGTTGCTCCATTCTAATTCGGACCGGCCTGTATTTTGTGTGGTATGTGTTTGGACTATACTTTTTGTTCCCAGCTAATATGATATCATTACAAACAAGTCTAATTTGACCTATCGATAACCATTTCCAAAAAAAATCCTAAGACTTTAACCAAAATTTGCTGCTATGTTTACCTTTACTTATTTTCTGGCCCTTTTTACCCTTATCTCCGGCCGAGGCTGCCTCACGGCTATCTGTAGCCATTACTTCTTCTGTACCATCGGCGCGTTCTTGAAGCTGCGTCTTCAAGGTTTTTTTAATGTTTGAGATCTGAAACAAAAATTAAAATGGCAAATTCTATTCAAACCAACGGGAACTCCAGTTAATTGGTCATGAACTAAATGTTCATTAAAAATTTGCAAAATTAATAATATTAACACCATATGAATAAGACATGTGATTTTTGATGTTTAGTTAAAAATGGTGCCAGAAGCATTTTTCTACGAAGATTTTTTCAAAATCTAAAAACGCAAGTTATTTTTTTACTTTAAATCAATTGTTTATACTAAACCCTGTGTGAATATAAAAATATTTTTAACTGAATGAATGCACAAAATTAAATGGTTTTATTTCACATTGTTTACTTCAGGTTTAAAATTATATTGCTGAATTATATGTATTAAAATCATCTGGTGGATTATGCACTTGCTTTCAAATATTTTGAATTAATTTATTGATTTTTAAGTTTATTTAACCATTACCTCTGTTTCAATTTCTATTTGTCTCAGCATTGCAGTATTTTTTTCAGCGTTAGCCCTTCGGATCTGCGTTTCAACACAACTGAGTACTCCTTCACAGGCAGAACTCCAATCCTGAAGGCAATTAACTATAACGTTTATATCTTCAGGTCGGATGTCCCGACCAATGGCATAATCCACTTCCAATTGGCTATTTTTCTGATCCAGTTTTCCATGGATGATATCTGTCCATAAAAACAGCAAGTAGTAAGAATTTTGAAATGTTTTTCAAAAAATTATTAAATTTACCAGCATAGATAGCCTCTATTATTAGATCCTCCAAATCGCGAACGTTTTTAATTTCCAACTCCTTGAGCAAACTATCATATGGAATGCACTGAAATGTTATAAATATTCACATATAACAAAAACTAAACTTCAAACAATTACATAGATCATTTTTATTGCACATTTTTCAAAAGATATGAAGGACAAATCACGTACAGGTCTTAACAAAAAATAAATAAATATGGATACATGTTTTAGAAATAATCTGTTTAGCAGGAAGATAATAATAACCTCTAAGTATAATAATAAACAGCTTTTATTATCATTAAAGCAAACAACTCGTCTCAGATAAATCTAGTCTTGATTTTAAAAGATGAGAAAAAAGAAAAAAGGAACAAAAAAATAAGACCAAAATGCTAGTTGCTATGACAAAAAAGCTTACAAACCATATGTAAAAAGGAATATAACAAATTAACAAAAACAAAATTAAAGAGAAAGAGAACAATTTTTTAGGTATATTTTGGGTCTCTGTTGTGTGAGTTCATTCAAAACTTTGACAGTGTTATAGCTAAAGCAGCATTTGAATTGGGTTGAATCAAATTGAGAAAAACAATTGAGAAACTTATTCACAGCTCAGATATTCATTGAGGTAATACTCTCCATAAGGAACCTCCATTAATAGTGATATCAAGAAATTTTCTGGGAATTTTGATGTTCAAAAATTGTTGTTTTCCTACAAAATGATCAAAGAAAACTCACCTTTGATTTAGTTGCAAGTGTAACAATAGTCAAATGTTGAAGCTTCTTTCTCTGAGATGGAGTCAACTCAATAAAATCCTTCTGATTGCAAATGTAGTCTTTGTAAGTCCCATATGCAAACAGATTTAAGGTATTCAGGTAAACTTTATGTGTACTCTCCAACTGAAATAAAGTAAATTTGATGTATTAATGCATTTTTTACAATATCATATATTTGTGTAACTTCCTTAATTGAGCATGAATAGAATTAAGACACATGATACAATATAAACGATTTTTACTTAAAAAAAAAAACGTATCATAGAGTAAATAAAATGTAGTCATCAGGAGGATCAGGTACTGTTACAATTTTTCATAAATGAAAGTGCTAAAAACTAGTACACACACAATACCTCCAAAACATTTGGCATATCAAGCAGTTCTCCAAAAACATAAACACCGGGAGCTTCGAGCGCCTGCTTTACTAATTCAGTACAAGCAGCCCCTTTGGTGGTTTTTGCTAATATAACAAATTGTTCCAGTGCATTCGGAGACGTAGAACTTTTATCCACGACCATTTTTAACAAATATTTTTTGGTTACAAATTTCAGCAGGACAATTTAAATGTGCCAAACTATTTTTGCAAACACAAAAAGGAAAATATTAGGGTTATATGCAGAGATCTATATCGCAGTAAGTCGTTTGTCAGTTCTTTCATGGGTCAGTGACAGACGATATGTATGCTCTTCTTCGCCTTTTATTATTGCAAAACACTGTAGGAACACTCGCTCATTACCGACATCTGTCGAAAATTTTAAAGTTTTGATTACAATCGTCTATCAAAAAAGACCTTTCAAAATATAACTTATTTTCTTTTTTTTTATGTCCGTGTTAACAACACTCATTAATTTGAACAAAATGTATACTAAAAAAATCTATGAAACGAAAAAAAAGGGTTTTAAGTAAACACGACCTTTTCAATGAGATAATTTTAATTTATGCGGCTACATAGAATCCAAATTTAAAACAATTTTCCCATTTAGTTTCAGTTAGATAAGGCGAAAAAAAGCTCGCATTGCTGCCATATTCGACGAGAAAACTCATCGTCGTCCAAAATTCTTGGTTGACGCCTTTCTTGGTAATTGGCAAAGTATTTTCCAGAAACGTGGGTTAGTGTGGGAGAGGTGGTCATGAAAACAACATTCTTAGCTGCCTCAGAAACATCCTAAAACGAACGCAGTTAAACAACAATCAAAAGAATACTTTGAAGCTTTTCATGAAACGCCATACCTGAGTGGTGAAATTGACCAAATTTTGGAATATTACTTTCGCTAAATATGACATATCGCAATTCCTAACTAAAAAGCTGGTGTTCGTCATTCCTGGATGCAAACAATTCGACGTCACGTTACATTGCTGCAGCCTTCGGGAAAACTCCTTTGATATAAGCATATTCAAAGCTTTAGTATTGTAGTAAGTTTTAAGTACTCCGAAACATTTAAGAGACTCCTTCGTTAATCCAAAATACGGAGCATTTGGATTTAGGTCTGGATTTAGGTCGTTGAAAAACGCACCCGACGAGCTTAAAAAGATTATCCTGCTAGGTGAACATTTCTTCAAGAGATCTGAAATTTTAAGACTTTTGTGCACTTTTCATTTTTTAAATTCACACCAGAAATAAACCGCACTCCGGGAATAATTAACCGAGATAGAAAGAATATAAACATTACATTTCGCCTGAAACATTCTTTGTGTTCTTCAACATTATATATATATATATATATATATATATATATATATATATATATATATATATATATATATATATATTATATATAAGGTGTTTTCGGAGCGCGAGCATTGAAGATGCCAAGCGAGATCTTGGCGAAACGTCTGCAGGATTTAGTAACACGGACGGAGTCTATTGGAACTTTGATCACATAGGTTTTTGATTTTTCACGCCGCAGCGTTGCCGGTGATATGCAAAAGTATTTTTCGGTTATTTTTTCATGTTGTTTTTCTATTAAGAGAAATTTCATGATTTTTTAAATTCAATGTACATCGCAAAAGTTATTACTCCACAAGGCACTGAAAGATTGCAACTTTCTAAATATTCAACGAACCCAGCAATAAGCATTTCCATTGTAATCAAAAATAACCAAAAAATGACGAGAAAAAAAGAGAAGGATATAATAGGTCGTCCTATTTAATAAAACTAACCCTAAAGTGCTTTTCGACTTCTCACATCTACAAAAACAATTTATTTTAGCAATTTACTCGATTGGAGCCCCTATACCCCAGGTGCCAATAAGTATTCTTAAAGGAGATAGCAATGCTAATACCAATAAGCCAATAATTGGTTATTTTAACTTTATTTGAAATTTTAGTTATGATAATTTAAGACACCTTTACCTGTTAGTAGATAAGTCAATAAAAACGGTCCTAAATGGTTTACGTAGAGAAGTTTTTCCAGGTTGTCGGCTCCATTTCCCGTCGTAAATAATCCGGCGTTGTTAATCAATACATCGAGATGTTCTTCGTTTGAGTTCATCCAAGTCACAAATTTTTTTATTGAACGTTCCGACGAGAGGTCGAGAGTGTTGGCAGACACGGTACGATTCAGTGTTGCTTTGACGATCCTTTCTTTAGCGTCGCTTAGATCTTGATTATCCGCCATAATGACTTTCCAGTTTCTATGGGCTAATTGAAGCGAAGTTTGGTATCCGATACCTGCAAATGTTATCAACGTTTTAATATTAAAACATCGAAGTTGATGCTACTTTTTCGAAGAAGCGGCAACGCCACTGAAAATACGTTAGATTGTATTCGCTTGAGTAAACAAAAATTTGAAAACGGTCCAAGCTTTCTCCAGTATGCTTAAAGGGAACTGTGTTAAAATCTTGTTTTATTCATACTTTCCTACTCCAAAATATTCAATTTTGCACTAATTCAGGCGTCGCTGTCGTTGTTTTACCTTGCTTTGCTCCTGTAATAAGCACTACTTTACGATTGCCCAGTTTACCAGCCATGGCTAAACACAAGAAATTTATTTACCGCACATGTGCAATAGGTATTTAAATGCCAAAGTATCCGGGTGACGTATTGTTCATGCTATAATTGGCCACTTATTGGGATGCAATGACGTTTATATACATCCACAAGAAATCGCAGGAATTTTAAAGTTTTTGAACTCAATACACTCACCACATTCTAAACAGTTATTTATTCTTACCAAAATATAGTTTTATTTAGTAGTATACTTTGTACCAGATTGGTGTGTTTCGATTTTTTTTGTTTTGATTTTTAATTTATTTTTTTTAAGAGATGGATATTTACACCAAAAGGACGCTTCTATAGCATAACAATATATATGCAGGTTTTATGCTTTGGCGCATACTATTCGAATTATTCCAATTTCGATTTCAACAGAATATCATCCCTATTACCAATAGCGCAGAGACGAGATAGGATGGTCTCAGAAATACAACATCGGGCGAGTGCGTACCCAATTTTCCTTGAACGATCAGTGAGCCGCAATTTATATCCATCACAAAGATCACACCTCTGGTTAGTCTCATCAACTCTATACATTTTCCCTGCTTTTTCTCAGGGATTTCTAACCTTGCCTATCTCATATTGAATATGCGCTGGTAAATGTTAGGATAAATTACCCTGATAAAATTGCCTAGCCCAGTAAGAAGAAATTTAAGAAGAAGAAGATTCGAAAACCTAAAGTAAATTAATTTTTTAAATGTATGTGGCGTTTCCGCATTGTACTAAAAAATAATTAAGTAAAAAATGGCGGAAATTGATTATCAAACCGCCTTGCTCCTTCAACATCAGTTCGAGCGGGAATATCAAATTTCTACCTCCGATTACAAGTTGGCTCTCCAACTTCAGGAGCAATTCAGAAAGGAAGCTGGTGATGTTACTAGTGGAAACAGTTCCGATTACCATTTGGCAAGGGAATTGCAGGAACAGTTTAAAAAAGAACATGAGATTGAAAGACCGCGAAACGCTTTAGTGTATGAAAAGTCTTGCCAAAATGATCCATCAAAATGTCTGGTCGATCCTTCATGGGAGGTGATAGATCCTACTCCTGATGTCCATGTTCTATTTATGGCATTCAATGAAAGATTTTTTTGGGGTACCCTTGCATCGGTGGTAGTATCATGGAGCACGCGAATGACTATGTGTGCTGGGGTTTGTTCCTATCAAGGAAGGGGAGGCATGTGCTCCATTACACTCAGTGAGCCTTTGCTAAAGCTTAGACCTAGGAAGGATTTAGTTGAAACTTTGCTCCATGAAATGATCCATGCATATTTGTTTATCACTCATAATAATAGGGATAGAGATGGACATGGGCCAGAATTTCACAGGCATATGTACCGCATTAACCAAGAAGCTGGGACGAATATATCAGTTTATCACGATTTTCATGATGAAGTTCGATTGTATCAACAGCATTGGTGGAGATGCGATGGTCCATGTACTCAGTGGAAACCCTATTTTGGAATGGTGCGGCGCGCTACCAATAGAGCACCAGGATCCTATGACCGTTGGTGGGAGGACCATAGGAGGAAATGTGGAGGAACATTCATCAAGGTCAGTTAATGTATTTATTTACAATTTGCATGTTATCCTTCTCAGTTTTGGTTAGTTTTAACTATGGTTTAACTCATATGCCATGCAGCTATTGCACCGTATGGCATGGTTGAATTTCTCAGAAGTTATTCTAGAAGAGGCTTCTTGCCCTAAAGATAAATTTTTACAAATTAAAAAAATTCTTCAAAAATTGAAACTTTAAAAGTCCCATTTAACTTGTAACGAGCATGAAAATTGGTGATCAGTAATCAGATTTAACTCAGTTAATAAATAGTTGTCAATGAAAATGATTCTTTAAGAATGGTTGAACATCAAATAGTTGTCATTGAAAACATTTCCTTAAGAATGGTTGAAGTTCTCGGAAAAAATCTATAAGTGGATTTGTGCTAAAGATAAATTTTGACAAATTAAAAGTGACTCCAGTTTCAAAAGGTGCACTTTTCAAGTGTCCCTTGTAACTTAAAAATATATGTCTTGGATCTTATAAAATATTAAACGGATGTTGTTTTGTGCACCAAGTATTTTTATTTTTAGGAAGGAACTGCATTTAAAGGATGGTTAAAATCTTCATTTAGCTTCAGACTTTAATTTTGGCAGCCGCATGTTTTGTGCGTATTGTATTGTGCATGTAGTTTTAGTGCTTGACGGTTTTTGGATTTTGTAAGGGTTATAAGGTTGTAGTTATTAGAATTAGTGGATAATTAAATTATCTAAACCTGATACCGATATTTTGAAACAGGTCAAGGAACCCGAGAAAAATAAAAACAGTAAAACAATTAACAAGGTAAAAACGAAGGAAAAGGACCCAATTAATCTCATGGGTGATATTCGCAAGTACATATCTCAAACTAATACAAATTCTCAAACTAGTAATGGCAAATCTTCGAATCAAAAGGCGAAAAAAGAAAATAAACCTAATACTAGTAGTTCAAAGTCAGTGTCCAAGACGCCAAAAAAATCACAGATAGTCCATGGGGATTATCGGGGTGTGAATATTAGTAATGTCGTTTCATCCGTTTCACCAAACATCTTCGGCTTTACAAATCTAAAAAGTGCAGGGAAAAGTGGTACGATTTTAGTACATAAAAAATCGTCGTCAACAAGTAAACTTCAAGACTGCACTAACAATAGGAAAACATCTACTGAAAATGAGAACACTCTAGTATCCAAAAAGCCAGTTGATAATGAAGACTATGCGGCAGTTCGAAATCATTGGCTCAGAAAATTCGACAATGCCACTAGCGAGGTAAGCGGCAAAAAGAGAACTAACCCATCGCCTATCCAAACAGAACCAACAAAAATTCTAAAAATTTTAAAGGAAGTTGAATGTCCTGTTTGTGGATTGCAAATAAGTGCTGACGATTTGAACTTCCATCTCGATACTTGTCTCAAACAAAACGATGACATTTTCGTCGTTGAAAATGATGTAGTTGATGTAACAGAGGACAAAAAATGTCCCGTATGTAAAGCCGCCTTAAACTCCAAAGAATATGATAACCATGTGGAAGGGTGCTTGATGACCATGATAGATAGTATTGAGAAGGAATATGAACTCCCAAGTAAGATAACAACTTGTTTAGCTTGCGACAAGGAAATTTTAAAATCGGAATTAGATGTGCATTTAGAGGATTGTTCGAGCATGACGAGTGTTTTTGATACCAGTAACATGATCATTGAAGAAAGTCCTTCGAAAGATGGCGACAAAGACGATTGTTGCAACTGTCCGTTTTGCTTAAAATTGATTCCCGAATCGCAGATGCGGTCGCATTTGGATTGTTGTTTAAACGAAATAGACGATTCTCCTGAAATACAAGAAAATAAAAGTGTGATTGATTTGCTTTTTAAAGATTCAT
Source organism: Cylas formicarius (assembly GCF_029955315.1). NCBI lineage: Eukaryota > Metazoa > Arthropoda > Insecta > Coleoptera > Brentidae > Cylas > Cylas formicarius. Next base: position 8,375,996 of record NW_026844347.1, read on the forward strand.
TTTAATGATTTGTTAATATTTCTTGTTTTTGTAATTTTTAAATAAACGTAATAGTCAGTTGACAATTTTTTGACTTGCAAATATTAAATGTGTTGCCGCATTGAGGTTCTTTATTTTTATTGGTCAAAAACCGCTGGGATTATTTGGGCAGTTTACCACTATAGTTCAACTTCAAGGCAACTTAGGTTAACGATTTCGTTAACAGATCGACGCATACTCTTACTTGATAACACAAAAATATATATATATATATATTGCAACTTGGTCTTTGAACGATTTGGAAAAAATCTCTCGCTTGCGCTTTGAACCACCCGGTCGTTAACCGGCATGCATATACGCTTAAGTTGGCAACTTTTACAACTTAATTGGATTTCTAAGGATTTTAAGCATTATAACGCTTCAAATATCAACGAGGACATTCGCCCATTAGGGACGCCCGTTAAAATTGAAACAGTAGGCCATACATCAAATACACAATTAAAACAAACTTTGCATGCATAAAAAATCCGACACCCAAAAAATTTCTACAGAAACTGCAGAGCCTGCAAGGAAAGGTACGATAGGCCACATGTAATTCCACCACAGTAAACAAAACAGGTTCATTCAATTTAAATATTGGTTATTTGGTGACTGTTCTGTAACAATTGTCGCAAAATGGGTGAATGATCCTAACAATTATGCCTAATTTCATGATATTGGGTTATATGGCAATGTTTTTGAAAATATAACCTTCTTCTCGAACTAGTGTGAAAACGCATGTACATACTAAAGTATTGATGTAAAATTTCTATCATGCCAAAATCCAAAAGGGATAAAAAGAGTAAGTCAAATATTTTTATATCTTCATTTAGGTTGATTCTAATTTTTTAACCACATTGCAGTTTCTTTAACTAAAACAAACAAGAAAGGTTTGGCTTTAAAACAAAAAATAGTTGAAGATATAAGGAATTGTGTTGAAAAGTACCAAAGCGTTTATTTATTTGACTACCGAAACATGAGAAACGAAACAATGAAGCAGGTGCGTGAAGAGTGGAAACCAAGCAAGTTTTTCTTCGGGAAAAATAAAGTTATAGCAATAGGTTTAGGTAGAAATAAGGAAGAAGAAGTAGAGGACGATTTGCACAAAGTAAGTTTAAAACAATATGTACCATTTTATTTAAAAAATGGATAAAGTTTTCAGCTTGTTTGCGCGGGCAGTGTGCATTATTGTTTACCGACTGTAAAAAAAAGGAAGTTTTAGACTGGTTTGATACTTATTCCGTTGACGATTTTGCGCGTTCTGGGTTCAAAGCCAGTTCAACAATAAGTTTGCAAGAAGGACCTTTGAAACAGTTTCCACATTCAATGGAACCCTATCTTCGGCAATTAGGAATGCCAACAAAGTTAGACAAAGGTTACAGTTAAAGATCGCAAAGATTGTTTGTTACTAAAATTTGTTCATTTTAGGTGTTGTCACTTTAATTAAAGACTTCAAAGTTTGTAAAGATGGCGATATTTTGACGCCCGAACAAGCAAAAATCTTAGAATTGCTAGATCATCGTTTGGCCACATTTAAGCTCATTTTAAGAGCACGGTGGACAAGAGGTGAAGGATTCGAGAAGTTTGAAACAGAGAATGCAGATGAAGAAATGAAGTGAGATGATGATAATTAATAAATTTTTTATAATATTTTTTGTGAACGTAAATTAAATTAAGTTAAATATAGGTGGTTCATATCAGGTGCACCAAAGTTAGTTTAACATTGTAAACATTATTTTAATCTAATGTTATGTTTGAACCATTTGGTCATGTTTCAGTAGCTCATACTAAACATTTAAAAAAATGTTTTTTTCGAAAAGGTTTTATTTGATAAATGCAGATGCATAACAAAAACATTGAACTCTACTTACCAGCGCCAGGGTGGGCTAGGGATTAACTAATCTAAAAATTATAGAGAAAAGAAGTAAAACTGAAATGCGTCCTATTGAATATCTCATTAATTGAAACAAAAAATATAAAATGGAAGAAAATCGTTAAATCAAAAGTGAAACTTTTGTTAGTGCTTGGTTCCTATTTGGTGATTATGTTTATAAGTAGTTATAACAAAATAATGGTGGAGTTTAGTTGCATTATAACAACAAAGTTTTTATCTCTTCTTTTTAAATGTCAAAAGGAATATTAAATGCTTATTTTTTTATTTATTTTTATTACTAGAAATACTAACAAGCTAAAAAGTGATAAAAATATTTTATTTATACGTTGGTTCTATGATGTTTAAATTGACTTCACTGGACGTACAAAGAAGACATCTTCGTTTTGCAATTTCAAAAAGGTAGCGGTCCGTTGATTTTGTCTGGTCAGTATAGTGTAAAAAAAGGAAATTACAGAACCAGATGACCAGATTATATTCGGTGAGTTTTCGTTCCTCAAAAATGTTAACACTTGTCACCTCTTGTGTGGGTGAATTTCGTCGAGGCTTAAGATAAACCGTAATAGGTTTGCATTTCTATAAACAAATAAATAACGTTAGTCCCCGGGCGGCAAATCTGGTGGAGCACACAATCAATTTGTGATAAGACCTTAATCTCTACATAACCTCATATGTTATATATAACTATTGCATTTTCTATATTTATAGTGCATTGCCATTTTTGTCTATTGTTACGTTTTCTCAAAATAATTAATTGAGTTAAACATATATTCAAATTTTAAATTTTAATAATGTTATAATGTTTAATATGTACATAACCATAATAAACATGGAAAATGTTTTTTTCTATTTTAATTTTTTCTTTCTGTTAAAACAATTCGAACCCAAACAACAATCGCCCAAATCTAGTAAATATCTTTTTTATTTAATACGCAGCTCTTAAAATAAAAGCACCTTGTATTTGGAAAGAAGCTAGGATTAAAAATGGACGAGCAGATTTCTGTTGTCAACTGGAATCAACTGATCTCTTATTTGGGGAATCGACAAATGGGATACAAACCCTTGATATTAGATGCAACTATCTATACTTGTACGATTGTAGTAGAATAATTTTAAAAAATGTAGCAGCGTGTGTCATTTAATTAGTAGTAGTTTTAGCTTTGTTGGAAGTGCATTAAATTTCCTTTAACAATGAATATTGTTCTTTTTTGTGTAAAGGTAGGATCTTAGTACATTTGTACTTTGTGGGAGATTTAACACCATTGATTAAGGCGATCAAATTAACAGTAGGTAGAATAAAAAATATTGCCAAAAGAGTACAATTTTGGAAGAAATTCGAATGATAATGTTGCTATATTACTAACTAATATATAAGATTTGGCGAAATTTGTTTAGTGTTTCTTTAAATATAAAAGTGTCCGACATCCCTGGTGGTCACGCCGGTTGTAAGCCGGATGGGCCCAGATGGCCCTTGGAGCGGGAGCTGTTTTTGGTTATCGGTTTTGGGCTACTGGACGCGCTGGAAAGTCAGCCCGGGTTTCGTATTGACGGCACGAATATCCCAGTGTTACTAGAAGATACCAAAGTCAGTTAGAGCCGGGCCTTCTGAGGTGTTCCCACTAAGGACCTAGCTGAGCCCAGGTTGACACTCAATGGTGGTAAAGGCGTACCGGTAACGGGGCCGGATCACCACCACCTTGTCTACCTCGGCATTAAAATATCCCCCTGGCTGGAATCTCGAGGGGGTAAGAACAAGCCTTGGCGAGACGGGGGACTAGGATTTCCGAGGCTAGAGTGGCTCCTAGTCTCTTCAGCTTTGAGAACGGGGGCTAAGTTTCTTAGTAGCCTGGACTCCGCAGCGGCAGCATTGGCCGATGGGGCACAGCTGGAACTTCCTCTCAGAAAGCTGGCCCATGGTGAAAGTACATTTAAGATGCTATTATACCTTATTTTAGAGAAAAAAAGTTAAATACAAAAAGTGTTTGATCCTAAGCATATATTTTATTTATAGTATTTTTATATATCTTGTGCCAGGACAATAACCAACTTCACTTTTTTTAAGTCAACGAAGTGTCGACATTGCCTAACATTTTTTGTGAAATGCATAATTGAGTTTTTTGATTCCCTTTTTCCAGAGTAATTCCTTATACACATTCTAGTTTTGGTTGCGGTTTTCGTGTTTTTTTCACCTCCCCCTCTTGAAAGAAACTATGTAGCTAATATTTTACATATATATTGTATGTATATGTATATTTTAGTAATAGTACACCAAAATAAATAATAAATAAACAATTTTTCACTTGGAAGCATATTAATATCACTGATTAAAATGCATCTCTACTATTTTACGGTTACGGTGTTTTGATTCACCTTGACCCCTTTAATAACGGCTTCTTGTTCCTCCTCGTCCATTTCTTTAGTTTCTTCCTCGATATATTTGTCAAACTTCCATCTGAACGTGTCGTTAAGCAAATTATTTGGTATTTCCTTGGCGTAAGTATTGTCGACGTCCAAGCCCAAATCTGAAATCTTGCACGTTTCGTTGACTATCTTATTAAAAAGTTTTGGTCTGTCAGAATATAGATGGTGACCTGCATTTGGTATGACCTAAAAAACATGGGGTGCTAAGGTGTAGGTAAAAATTACATGTGAAAAACATGAAATAAATGTATTTACACTATTTAAAACCCTATTATTTAATGTGGCTTTAAAATCCATGGCTCAATGCAGCAAAATCAACAACAATAATCAAACAATTTAACAATCTCTGAGCAACAACGGCATTTTTTTTAATTGAGTGGATAAACAAAAAAATTCCACAACATGTATAAGAATAGCGTGAGGATAATTTTACTAGATAAATACCAGATATATAGAGGCTCCGCTTAAGCTGATAAACCAAAGACTTTAAAAATGTCAAGAGGGGGCATTCAATATGCGCATGTGCGGTTATTTGAAATTTAGTTCTCAACAAATAATATCTGTTATTTCAAACCATATAGCTATAAGATAATATAGTGACCCTACTACGGTAAAGTTGATGCGCCGCAGTTGGCTATGATATTTTCGTGGAGAAGGTATAAATTATGGATCTTTTGCGTATGCGGTATTCTCCAACTGACTGAGTTGCTACATTGTCGTAATTTTTCTGGAAAATAGAATAATTGATTAAATTGATTAACGCTGAGCTAAGTAGTACCTACTGTCGCAGAACAACGCCGTGTCATAGTTTTCATTTTTGGTGGCAATATCTCCTTACCGTACTCACAAATTTGTATAATTTGTGCTTTCAATACCTTGTTCTTTCACGAAATTTACAGCAAATGTGGCAAATATGAAGACCTAATAGGATCTTAGAAAAAAGTGAGGCCTATATATTTGACATTTAAAAAAGTGGAAAAGAGACTTATGCAAATATTTACATGTGATTTTACTAAACAGAATTCCCTACATTTTTAGGCATACTTAAATAGCTACGAAGGATGTTTGAGTAATAAGTTTTAGTGTACAAAAATTACAGGAAATATAAGAGAGCAATTAGGCTACAAGTTAAATTTTTACTAGAACAAGCATAAGGAATACCCCTGGTCAATATAGGAGGTGCTTCTTGAACATTTTTTCACTTAGATGTGTCATGTGCGATATCAATCTCAAAGTTATTTCAATGGAGATTAAACCGATGAGTTTATGAAAACTAACGCATTGCGTCGATTTACAAAACAAAATAGCTTACATGAAAAATTACATGTAGAAATTGCATCGTACCTATAGGGCTTGAAAAACAAAAAGAATTCTGCATTGCTTTTCCAGACTTTAACTCCTTTTTTGCCTTAAAATTTAATAGGGTTTCGAAAAGAAAATACTGCCGTACAAATGCCGCATCCAAACCTCAAAGATCTGCTGGCGGCGATGTTGTTTATTGAAAGCCGCAAGGTCTTATGTTTCAGACCAACCAATAAGACCTAGCGGCGTTCAGTCACCAACATGACCGCTGACAGTTCATCAACTTGATTTGGTTTGGTTTCAGTTCAGATGTTCAGATGTGGAATTCTTACGTCAGAATTTTGTCAAAATATCTCGCTAATTATTCTGAGAGCACCGTTTGGAAAAGAAAATGTTACAAGACGCAGATTCGTGTGAAATTTAGAAACATCGTTCCCTTCTCATTGAAAATATCACAGCCGCTATTATCTATATGGCATTCAAAAATGTAGTAGTGACGTCAATGTCACTTACATCAATCCTGTTTCAAAATTTCGGTCCATGCTTTTTATAGTAGTTCAAGTAATTCGTTTTGATTGCCTCAAGTTTGATAAAATCGACTAGTTTCAGGAAAGCTTAATATGTTTAGTAGATATTCCTCTGGAATTTAGTGAGATCTTATAAAACCGGAAATATCATAGACAAAAAGCAGAGTACCCTACTTTGAGGATTTCGCAAGTAATAACTCACTAAAATATGTATATGTTACTGGCATTGTTAGCAGTGTGCGGCAACGTAAACAATGTAGTATAGAGAACGCTATTGTGGTCAATATTTCGCATTTAAGCACACTGTTAAACTGACCAAAACTATCCAATATAAAGTTACCCTAACACTGTGCCCCTAACATATATACAAATTATATATGACTAGTAAATAATTTACTAGTGTAATTGTAATATTAATATTTATATATGCAAATTATAACACAGGACTCACGCGTTATGTTATGTTATGGTTAATAGAGAATTAAGACTTCTATGTGACTTATAAGGTATGACACATATAAATTATCAGAAAATTATTACTTTGAACTTATCTACTACATACTTTCTCAATCAAAACTACATATATATCACACACTGGCACTTAAAGTGGTTTAAATAGTTTTAAAGAAAAATCAGTTGTCAAATATTAAAACTATACATACCTCAATGTTAACATATGAATTAGGTCTCTGACTTCGCAAGGTAATTGCCGATTCTTTGGATATCCACGAATACTGACCAAACATCACAGTTATAGGGATTTCAGATTTGATCTTATCAAACCTTCGGATCATGGGATTTTTAGCATAGGCAAATTTTGAAATAAAGCTATGAAAAGCAGTTTCACCACTAAAAAAATACAACGTTTGTAATATGGACCTCCAATGCAGCAATAAAATCCACAGAACTAAATGCAGCAAGGCATTGCACAACGCACCTACTTGTTAATCATGTTTTAAAGTTATGTTAAAAAAAAAGTTAAAAGGAATTGTCAGGATTGTTACAGAGTTACCGTTCTTGAATAGCATCTGACAATGGTTTTATCAACATTTAAAAATTAAAAAATTAAATTATCAAAATTCGTAAAAAAATGTTTGAAATTAAAATACACCAAAAAATTGTTTCTTGGCACTGGTGCCTGTACAAACTTCTGTGAATATATTTAATGAAGCACTTTTCCTCTAATACTTTTTTTGTAAAGTCATATTTGAACATATTTCCGGGAGATATAATAATAATTAACTACAAAATACTAAAAATCGACAAACAGAATACTATATATAAGGTAATAAGGTCTCAAGTTGATCATCTAGATTCTAGATGTTAAAATTTAAAAACTTCAGGAAGGTGAGTATTATAGTTTGTATTTTCAGTTGGTGTAGTAGAGAAAAAGCTCACCCTGTACTAACTTTGTTTTGAGGATATAAACTATTTTGCGTTATTTGACACTTGATCTGTCAACCAGCTGATTGTAACCCTGTCATTCTTACCTGGGATATTGTGAGTTGCACTGATAAATATATTCTAATATGATACCACTGTCACTTAAAACATCATCATATTTCAATGATATATCACCTCTCATTTTTTTAACCAACCATGGACCTTAAAGTATGAATGGCTTTATACAACCCACGGTGAAATATATAACAAAAAATCTCACCAAGAGGTCCAGTGGCTCTTACTGCCGCTAAAGGATTAAAATAAGTAAAAGGATATAATATAACGCTTAACACTCGTAGCCTTAGCGATAAGTTTAAGTGGGGTGGAATCTCAGAAAAACCCCATGGATCTGCTAAAATCAAATGCTTGACCCTGAAAAACAATTGATGTTCAAATGGAACAAGTAGAAATGATGGCAATTCTGTATTGTAATTATTTGATGGATTTTTCACCTGTCCGGATGATTGATAGCATAACTGGTGGCTAAATATCCTCCAAAACTGTGACCCAACAAAATAAATTTCTCCAAATTTAACTGTTTTCGCCACGCTTCTATGGAGTCGACCATTTGCTGTTCAGAATCTTCACACTTCTTCGCAAAATGGGGCCTAGAAGATCTACCAAAACCTAAAAAAACAATTTTTTATATAAAAAAAGGATTACCCGATATTAAAAATATATACTAGTACATTTTATTACTTACCTAATAGATCAATGGCATAAACCGGACGATCTTTAGCTAAATCATCAAAATTCTTGCACCAGAAACCCAAACCTGCAGCAAATCCGTGAAGTAAAACCAGAGGCGTATTTTGGGAATCTTTGTTTAATAACACTGTCCAAATTTTATCATCTTCTCCCACAATTGGACCAACGTGGACATACCATGTTTTGAAAATAGATGTTAAAACTAAATAGCAAATAGTTAAGGTTAATCACTTTATTAAAAATATATACCGAAAGAACTGACTAACCTGATAATATCCTATTTTCTAAATCAATTAGTCTAATTTCTGAATACTTGGTCCACCATCCACTTTTTGACCACGCTTCTACCATTTTTTTAAATATATAATATATAGGAATTATGGTGCATAATATTTTCGTAATAGTTATGTTGAACATTCGTTCTGTGGATCTTAGCGTATAATATTTTGTACTATAAAGCGATAACAGGTAAGACCAAAAGCAAAAAATAGCGAAATAATTTAACGAAGCACACCGGTGTACAATATAGGGTAAAATAAAAGTCATTCATATAGTGTTTCTCTGTTCCCTTAACATATTATTCAATTTATGCACGGATCATGCAAACAATAATATGATTATTATCTCCTTGCGAAAATTACGAGTCATTTCATTCCTATATATTAAAGGTTTGCGCACAGATAATTGTGTACAGAGAGAAAAAAAAATTGCTCACATTATAGCGAGGCAACAAAATACTGGCAGTGGCACAATTCCCTAGAAAAAATTGATCTGTTTATTGGAAGAACGTCTCTATTTGTCCCTATTTTTCGTTAAACAACAGTTATCGCTGTATAAATGTAACAAAAAATCTTTTGTGATACCATTGCCATTTGCTATAATTTGATTTCAAAAAGACAGAAAAGTAAGAATAATAATAGAAGTCGTTACTACAAACTCAAGGACGGTAAGCCAAGAGGGGTAATTGTAGAATTCCACTAGTTTAATGCGAGCTGATGTCTCCTATCCCTCTGGAAAAAAGATTTAAACAGAATCCTAGGGCTAGTTTTAGTTACTATGATAGTTTATCCTTTTGATGCTGTTATTCTGACTTTCTAGGCACTTCAAGACAAGCAATATAATTAATATCAAATACTTGGACTAAAGAACGTAGTGCGTAAAACATCTCCCTTTCCTAATTGGCCTGAAACAGAGAACGCACTACTTAAGGAAAGTAACTTGAGGCGTTTATTTATAATAATTCGCATATCTACACCTACGCAAATCAAACATTTTTGCATAAATTAGAGATTAACTCCCAATTTACCGTAAACGGGGTTCTTGTTGCATGCAATAAAAAATGATCCTTTCCAAAGATTGGCCGAATAATTTTTGAAATTCGGGCCACTACGATTAGATGAAGTAGCACCTTTACATTTGTGCAATCTATGGATTAACGAAAATATTTGAGTTTGAATTTGAGCAATGGGTATTTCTTTTAAATTTTGTATTGGGATTTGTATTTTATTTGATTTCTTTTAGATTTTAAAAAATCGCTACTTGAACAACCAAAGAATCAGAAATTACTTTCGGATCTTGACAAGTGGAGAAGAAAGTTCGAAAATGATAAGATATGCTTTGAGAGGAAAGTTGACAGTAATGATACCCAATTTTCTGAAGATGTAATCGAAATGGCAAGAAGTTATAAGCAATACGTCTTGAAAATTATTTCCTTAGATAATGAAAACGAGCTGTCTAGTAAACTGGAAGAAATAACCTATCAAGTTAAATACCTAGATGCTAAAATTTTAAAACTTCAAGAAGGTGGGTAATACAGTTCATATGTTCAGTTTTTGTTGAGTGTTAGTGTTTGCTTTTCATAGAGATTGAAATTATTACAAAGGACAATATGGAATGCAAATCAGCTTTAAGAAAAGGAATAAGAAAATATTCTAAGAATTTCAACTGTGAGATCAGCATTAAAGATTTGACTGACAATACATTTACAGCATGTTTATCTTTCTCACGGGACCCAAACACAGATCCTGTGTTTTTTACGATAGACAGAAAGCAACGACAGATAATAGGTATAGTTAAAACCATATAATTCAAGTTATGAAATTGATACACACAGCATGTCCTACTTAAGAACTGTTCACCTTTGTAAAATCTTTACTAAAACTAAAACTAAAAAATGTCATGGCCAATTGGGATTAATTTTTGATGTCAAATATTGAGAAGGGCCATTAGGGCTTTCTTTAAGAATAAAGTGTCAACGAATTCTTATTCAGGACTACATAAAACCTAACTATACTAATTTTCATAAAGTTGAAATATATGGTGCTTGAAAAAGCGTGGACGCTTCCCTTATTCTTTTTTCGTTGGATTGATTTCATTGAAAGGCACTAACGATTTTCTTAAAATTATATTTAATTAGAGGATTAGATATGAACTAAACAGATTTTGGAGAGGTGAATATTCGACAGTGAAATTCAGTATAATTTATATTTCAGTTTTGTTTAGGGGGGGAGAAAAAGTGGTAATTGTACGTCTAGTTGGTGATGGTTTGCGATCTTCCTATGGAACTGCTGCAAAGTTTAATAGATGTTATTCTGGCCGAATTGTTAATCACATAATCACATTACCGTTGAACCGTTGAACGTCAGTAGACATTTCGATCAGAACGGAACTGTCAATAAACTCGAAAACCAACATCGCGATCATATTGTTCCTCTAAGTCAAATAATTCTTGATTATTTTAATGAAAATCCCCGATCAAGCGTTAGGAACACAAGTGTTAAATATTTCCAAAAACTGCATCTGAAGACGGTTGAAAAATGTGGAAAAAAAACCCTTAAATCCAAATTTGTGCATAATCTTGGAAAGGAAGAATGGTTGTAGGGTATATACTTAGAAAATCCAAGGTTCCTGAACAATATTTTATACACTGATAAAGCAACATTTACTTCATACAATTATATCTCAGAATATTAGAATGCGGAGTTAAGAAAATCTGCATTGGGTGATACAGTAGAAGAGACAGTATTCTGCTAAGGTGAACTTCTAGCGTAGAATTTTAAGCGAAAAAATAATTGAAGTGTATTTTTTTCATGACAATTTGCATGGGATTATTTTTCTCCAAATTTTAGAAAATGAACTAAGTCATGAAAAACCTCTCGCTCCTATCCAAAAAATAAAAATTCCGAATTGTTTGATTGGACGAAACAGTCCTTTAATCTGCTGGCCACCGCGATCCATAGATATAACGCCGCTAGATTTTTTTCCTGTGGATTACATTAAAATGTAAAGTTTGTTTATCACGACCGCAAACAAAAGAATCCTTTTCATTCTAATTAGAAAAGCTTGTCGTAGCATTACTAGACAAGGGCTAAGAAAATTAGTTAGAAACAATTAAAAGCGCATTGAAAAATGCATAGAGAAAATGGTTACCCTATTTGAATATTGAATTTCCGTTTTGTTTTCAACCATTTCGTTTTTTCCAAAATTTTATCTACTACTGGTAACTTATTTTTGTTATACTATCCTGTACATGCGGTCCTGTGTTCTTACCTGTACCTTAAATTGCCAACTAAAAAATTTTTTCGAGTTTATTCAAATTTCTCGGACATGTTCCGAATTTCATCATTCATTGCTTAGCCGTTTGGAAGAATTGGTGCCTACATTATTCGTTTTGAATACTATATTTTTATTAATGTTTTTGTTTTATGATGAAACTAAAAACTTAGTGTGCCATAAAATTCATTCGAAGTCTTTTTTATCATTATTTTTGAAATTTGTATAATCAAAATTTATAAGATCTTAAAATAACATACAAAATAATTGTTACAAGTTTTGCAATATTTGGGTTTTTAAAACATTAAAAACTTTTATCATTGGTCTAGTTACCTTTAGGTAGTTCTGAATACGAATCTGTTGTTATTGTTAAAAATGACTAAAAGTACTTCTCGATTTTCCGCTTCAAAAAACTGTGTTAGTTAGCCGCGACTTTAGTCGATGCTATATGAAAAAAAAAACTATTTCAGTAACTTCTACAGAAGTAGCGCTTAAGCGGGGCGCCCGCGATATTTCGAGCACCCTATATTTGAACTTCATCAAAATTTGTATAGTTAGGTTTTATGTTTATGCATGAGAATTCGTTGACGCTTTATTTTTAAAGAAATCCCCAATAGGAAATCTAAGGTTTTAGTGCGATTTGGCTAAGCTAATTTTAAATGCTGTGTTTGTTTTCAGATTTTGATGTACCCAGCATACCCATAGTAACGAAGAACAATTTAAGACAAAAATATTTGAAAGAGAGTCCTCCTAATGTTGGCGCATTGGTTTGTCACTTAAGAAATATTGTACTAAATTTAACGTAAGAAATGATTGATTTACTAGGCGACCGTGTAGAAATTTAAAAAAAGGCAAATCCAAAAATTGATGTAATATAATAATAATTGATTAAAAAACTATCGCTTTCTGTGTGTTATCAGATTCGATATCTTTCCTTTTCCGTTTTTGCGTTTGTGGAACATTTTTGCTGAACTTATTATTTGCTTTTTTACTTTACCATTTTGGATTCGGATTTTGAAAACTGTTCTTTAATGTTATTATAAGCAAAATAAGGGTTTTGTAATATAATAATAATAATAATGTAATGTAATAAGGGTAATATATTGTGACTTGCGGACCGAATGGGCGGGGCTGGTTTCCCAGAAGCTTTTGTATGGGGGAATAGGAGCGTGATTACAAATTGTCTCGAAGACGACGGACCCTTTACTCTAGAAGGCGCTGCGTGCTAAATAAGCGAGCACCGCTCTTAGGGGTACTGAGTCAAAAAAGTGGAACAACGCGGAAATATAAATAAGGTTTTTTATAAACTATTATAGCAGTCTGTACAGTGAATAGTGGTGTGTGATTTTTATTGTTTATTTTGGACGAAATAAATGTTAAGTTTCGCTCAATTTTAGATATGATGGTCAAAAATAATATTAATAGTTAATATTTCGTCAAACTGCCATTTTTGTTTTAGAGATAATAGGATAATCTATCGTTTCGGTTATTTAAGTCAAATCTGGTCTTATTTAACGCGTTCAAAGGTTAATAGTTATATGAATCAAATCAATTCAGAAAACACAAAGACTACCAAAATGTTGTGCAATTACGAATATCCCGTTCGAAAAGGTGACGCTTCAACCTTAATAGCTTTTAAGCTTTAAGCTTGCAGTGATTCCCAAAGTGGTCTATATCGGGGGTCGGGGGTCCACGATAGCGGATCTCAACATGCACTGATAGTATCAACTTGCATTATACAATGTTATAGACCTATACATTATCTATAATAGTACCTATAAAGTAAAAAAGCTATTGTATATGTTTATAAAATTGTGTAAATGGGAAGATATAGGCCTTCGCTTTGTGGTTGTAATACATTTTGCACTTGTAAAAACTTGCAAATAATGATATAATTATATCATCTTGTTATAAACATACGCGCATTAAAAATTCCCTGATTAAAACAAAAAAAAATTTTGACTCTGGTAATACCACCGTGGATAATTAACCCATATTGAATTGAATGAAGTACAAACGAAAAAAAGTTCAGTTTGAAAACGGATATCAGCAATTCTGACTGCAAAAAAACATGCAAAAATAATTTCCTTTCCATCGTCATACCCAGTAGGAAAGGGGTTTAGCGCTGTTATCAATATCTTAACGAAAAAAAATATTACATTGGACATAATTTGCCGAGGAGATTGACGCCAAAATTTGATAATTTTTTTATTAAAGCATCAGGTTCATCAATCCCACTAAAAACTTTTACTTATTGCTTAGTTTATTTTAAGTTACGTATATTTTATAAACAGATACAAAATTCTGTTTTGTGTAGTTTTAATTTAAATTAAATTAATAAATGTCTAAAACTTAACATGTGTTTTTACTTTAAGTTTTTAATACTAAACTTCAAGTTATTAATTAACAAAAAATCAATATCATGTAAGTAGGGGGTATACTCAAAACCGAGAAATATGCAAAGTCTACGAAACAAAACAGATGGGAAACCACTGCTTTAACCTTAACCAAACTGAAGCAACAATAACAACGTTGTTATAGAGTTATGGTCTGTTCATAGATATAAGAAAATGACCAATTGCTTTTGAATGCGATTACCTAAAGTTTCGGAATTTATATTCAGGTAAAATTGTGCTCCGTAATAGAAAATAATTTTATACCTACCTGTCTTTAATATTCTGTGGTTTGGTATACTACTTAGTTTAAGTTTATTAGTAACCTTAAGTAAGTAATTCTTATTTCGTGTGTAATACAGCATGTGTGCGAATCTAGTGTATCTCAGGAGATGCTTCTGCCCAAATGTAGAAAACACTATTCTATCGAGACTAAGGAAGTTATAAACAATGTTTATTTGCAAGCAAGCATCTTTAGAAGAAACGGCCACATTGACGAAAATTCCAACATCAACTGTATGGAAAATTGTGAATAATCCCATTTCATCGAGGAAAAAAAGAAGCGATGTTGACATTTTCTCGAGTGTAGATGAAAGTGATGAAGATATAATACGGCGTAAAATTTACCAGTTATACAAGGAACAAAGCTTGCCTACATTAGATATCTTAATTAGGAGGCTTAAAAAAGATGGTTGGATTCCAAATGGACTTTCTCTGTCTGCGAAAATTATTAAATACTCTTCTCTGGATTACCATGAAGACACCACCGCTGATTTATTTGAAAGTTGGTTTAAAAGCAAACTAGTTCCAAACATTCCTCCTAATAGCGTAATTGTAATGGACAATGCAAGTTATCACAGTAGCCAGTTGACTAAAACCCCTTCCTCATGTGACACAAAAGCAAAAATCCAAAACTACATGTATAATAACGACATTTATTTTCACGAAGATTATACCAAAAAGCAATTAAATGAGGTTCTACAAAGCTTGATCCTACAGAAGGAATACGTCTGTGATAATTATGCAAAAAATCTATGGCATACAGTTTTAAGGCTTACACCTTAACACTGTATATTTAATCCCATTGAACATGTGTGGCACCAACTGAAATCTGCCATTCGTCGTAACAATGTTTTTCTCCGTGTTAACTTATAGTGTGTGCAATCTGTGGATTAACGAAAATATTTGGGATTGAATTTGAGCAATGGGTATTTCTTTTAAACCTTTAAAAGGACTGAACAGGAAATTCGAGCTCAAGAAAGACTTTGGACTATAATTAAGAAAATTTCAACAATTTGGTACTACATACATTTGAAAAACAATTTATTAAAATTTTATACTTTTTAACACGCAATCGAGTTTTTCATCCGGTTTAAGCTGGACAACTTCCTCGCTTAATTTCCAAATATCGGCACGAAGTTTTTCGTCGTGGACCTTTTTCGGTTGCCAAGATGGCACGCACTCGAAAAAGAACTTGCCGGATACGTTTTTCACGTCATCACTGCAGCACAGATGAAGCATGGTTTGCACGCCTTCCTCAGCGTTCTGGAATAGAAACAATTGCATAAAATTGTGCATTAAATTGACCAAAATGCCGTTGTTTAGGCTTTAGGGTTTCGAATATCTTATTTTGCGTAACATTGAATCAAGATAATGCAAAATCGTTTCCAGTACAATTGCCGTAGTTGCTATTAATGTATCAACGTAAAAATAAAGTAAGTTTTTAAAAATGCTTTATTTTAAAATAGTTTTGGTTTAATTTAATGAGACGCTGTATTCTTATTATGAAAATTGTACTTTATTCTAGGTAGAAAG
Source organism: Cylas formicarius (assembly GCF_029955315.1). NCBI lineage: Eukaryota > Metazoa > Arthropoda > Insecta > Coleoptera > Brentidae > Cylas > Cylas formicarius. The sequence goes on from NW_026844347.1 coordinate 8,392,066, forward strand.
TTATTAATAGTTTATTTGTATTTTTAAAGATAAATGAGATACCGTAAGAACTCGCTTATTTGCAATCGTGAACAGCAAAAGAAATTTATATGCTGAAATTTCTGCTTCCTCCATCGGATGGTACCAATTATTGGTAACGATTTTTGTGGGTGTTAAACATAAAAAAAATGCGGATACACGGGAGGCTATTGGGGTTACTTCAATAAAAATTTTAATTTTGTCGGAGCAAAAAAATTCAACATCCCGGGAGGATATTAGTTGAGATATCTCTAAATAGATCCCATTGATTTTTAACTTGAACAAAAAATTGGTAGCTTTCTTGAGCCTGGCAAACGGAGGGAGTAAAGTATTTAAATAAAAACTAAAATTAAAAAAAAAGGTTCAAAATTTGAATTTGTTGAAATTTAAATTACTACTAAAGTACCGGAAACGCTCGAAGTTTCTCGTGGCAGTCGATAATGAAGCTGACGTTTTAGAGGGTTACTTGCGTCACTTATGCGAAACGACTCTCTCTCAAAAAAATGATTTCATTCCATGTGGCTACTAAAGATATTGAGGCCCTGCCTAAATGCCTATACAGGAACTTATGAAGGAATTATTAACAAAAAAAATTGAGAAGGTCCATTCAGCATGCTCAGGCGCGAGATTTAAAATCTCGTTTTTAACCAATAACCTTGCGACATTCAACAACCAACGCGACCACTGGCAGATCGTCAATGAATCCGGAAGCAGTATTTTCTCAAATCCTAGATCTCCTGAAATGTTATGGGAAAACGAGTTAAGCGTGTGCATATCGCTGTATGGAAGAAAATGGCGAAAAGTGCATGTAGCATGTATGTGCGTAAAATCATTCCCTTCTTTACAAAAATATCAATGTCGTCTTCGGCGCATCAATTTTTACCGTCGTAATTCCATAATTCGATATTGTGGAAGGTGAGAATATGTTCATCGCTTTTCTGAGCGTTCTATGGATATAACCGAAAGAATCACTGCGAGGTGAGCGAGTGAAGGAGGTGATAAGCATTATTAATTGTTCGACAAATAATGGCCAAAACGCCACTTCATAAGATTTAATAAAGCAAGGTTTACAAAATGTTATGTTATAACTCTTGTGATAACTTGCATTCCTATCGTTTTTCTTATTACCTATCCTCCGGATAAATCTGTACTAATCTGGTGTCCTTTTAGGTATTACAGAATGTAGAACTTTCACTGAGTGCGTGTGGCGGCAGATATTTCATAGAGTAATTTAGAAGAAATAAATTTAAGTTATAGTATTCTTCACTTAAATTTAGTTTTACGAATGAGTTTTTCTCCTAAACTACTATTACTACTACTACAACATTAGAATTTTCCTATCAAACCCATCTTCTGCAGCAACAAACACTCTTGCACTTTTCAAGAATAGGGCCTCCGATCAGTGCAAAGAAGACACATTTTTAAATGGTTTGTGGTCATGATCATTGTAGCTTACCAATGAAAACTGAAAGATGTTCGTAACTGGTTGTTCCACACGCTAAACAGCTCAGAACCAGTTTAGATAAGTTAAACGGTTTAAATATTGTTACCCATCTAAAAACGCACAATCAACAACAAAAGAAAACCCATATTGGTTTCATCTTTTTCTAGCTTCCTTTTCAGTTAATCCAAAGTAGGAACAATCAGGTTCTGATATAAAACGTATATTTTGCTTGTTAGCATATCTTATGTAAGACGCATATATTTTTTAAGCTACCCTATAAAATTTTAGTACGTACGACGCAATAAGCAACCACATGTGAGCCAGATGTTTTCTTAAAAAAAAAACGCATTTCTGGCCCTGGCTCTGTCAGAATATAGATAAGTAAAAGGGCTTCATTTAAAATAAACATAGTTTTGGGGTGCAGTAACATTTTAAAAAATATCTTTTCGGCATTTCTCTGTTAACCGTGCATTCCACTGTTTCGGGCTGCGTTTGCGTTACGTGAAATTGCGAAGACTGTGTTCTCACGAGTACGGTAGTTGCATTTCATGATGTTTTCATTTTATTGGCCAAAATACCAAAGTACCAAATGGTTGATTGGTTTCATTTTTAATTTGTAAAATATACTCAAAGAATTTGGTTAAATACTAGAGTGTTCTCTCTTTGAACTATTTTAAACGTTGTTGCTTTGTTGGTTGAAAGTCAGGGGTACTGTCGAGTATCTCTGCCCTTCAGGATATTGTTGTTTATTGCACTGTCGCATGTTTCTGCCCTTCAGTGCCGGTGTGGTTATTTGCGACAGGATATTTCGTGTGTCTCTGCCCTTAATATACATTGCACGATCGGAATAATCAGCACTAGTGAATGAAAGAGGTAATATGCGTGTCTCTGCCCTTAGCACCAATATACTGATGCGTGTCTCAGCCCTTCAGTAGATTATGACCTGTTGTTTATTGCACTGTCGCGTGTCTCTGCCCTTCAGTGCAGGTGTGATTATTTGCGACAAGATACTTCGCGTGTCTCTGCCCTTCAGTGCAGGTGTGATTATTTGCGACAAGATACTTCGCGTGTCTCTGCTCTTGGTATCCACTGCACAATCGGAATAATCAGCACTAGTGATTGAAAAAGGTACTATGCGTGTCTCTGCCCTTAGTACCAATATACTGATGCGTGTCTCTGCCCTTCAGTATATTATGACCTGATGCTTATTGCACTGTCGCGTGTCTCTGCCCTTCAGTGCAGGTGTGGTTATTTGCGACAGGATACTTCGCGTGTCTCTGTCCTTAATATCACTAGCACTAGTACTATGGTGGTACTATGTGTGAGATGCCCTTAGTACCAATCTAAACTCATCACAACAGATTTTATGCAATTTTTTCTGTGATGTCTGGTGATATTAAGTAATATTAAGTTTGCTTCATGAATCTTTGGTACTCAGGATATTTTTTTAGTTTCAGATGCGAACCATGTCACCTCGCTGATGGCCTGTTCACCGTTCGTTTAGACCAAAAAAAAACTTAGAAATTACTCATTAAAATAAATAAATATATATAATATACATTTTCAACTTCAAATTTTATTGTTCTGGTTACCTCACCCTACACTTGTTCACTACTATCCAGATGATGAGATTGAAATTCACTAGGCTTTCTTCTTTCATTCAATAATTTACTGTCACCTAATATCGAGGATATTGGCGTATTTGTAAGTAAGCTGTTTTCTTTTTGTCTATCGGTTTTCCCTTCTTTGTGGATGGTAAATTGCAAACAGCTTAAAATTTGCCCCCTTTTTAACGATTCAGGAATTAATCTCGGAGGCTATCCTTTGTTTTAGATTTTCCGCTGTTTTTTAGACATTGTTATGAAACAAAGTAGATATACGAAATTTGGAGCAAGCCATTTAAAATTTGGCATACATTTCGGAGACTATTGAAATTAGAAAGGTTGGGGGGTTGTGAAGTATGTATTTTGGAAACATTTCATATCATATTTGCAAAGGCCCAAAAAAAATTGATTCTCGAAAACCGTTTATGGGATCGAAAAAATCCACACACCTTGATGATTTTTTAAAAGTGTTGAAGGTGCACCGGTTACCCGAAGGAACTGAAAAATGGGTTCTCTTAATGAAAATTTGCGATAACCAAAAGACTGTTTTAGTTGTCAGATTTTTTAACATAGCTAAATAGCTAAAACATGTATTTGAGGGTTTGACATATTGTTGCAGATATTCCGTGCGATATTATGAAAATGACTTGATGAGAGAGATGAGATTTATCAGGGAGGTAAAAGTCCATGTCCATATCTAAGCTGTAGAACATGAGCATAATCGAGTTTCGAGTTAAAAAAAAAAGTTATTTTTACTTCTAGAAAAAAGTATTTTTCAAAAACTATTTTTCCGAACGGAAAAATTATTAAACCAGAAAGCGAGGGTGATTCGGGGCTATAAACCTTTACGTCAAGAATTTTTTCGATTATATACAGGGTGTTTCAGTTAAAATAGCGTAAACATTAAGCTACTGAATTAAATTATTAGTCATAAATGAAAAATCGTGAAAAATTGGACACTCTGGTCTAAATACTGCTCTAGGCCCCATCGAGAGCTACAAGTTTCGTATAAAGAGTTTTTGGTTATCACATACTCGTCGAGAGATATTCGAAAAAAATCATGTGAAAATCGCTATTTCATACTCTCAAACTTGACGCGACGACGTCATGTGCTCTTAGGATACACCGTACATAATTCAAGAAAAAAAATATTTTATCGAAAACCATTTATCCTATTGGACAAAATCAGGAACAAGGAACTTCTGTTATGTACAGGGTGTGGCGGTTATAAACAAAAATTTCAAATACCCTGAAAATTGTCGTTTGGTTTGCTTTATACAGCATTGAAAACGGCGTAAAGAGCCACATTTTTCGTATTTAGTTTTCATCTGTCATACAGGGTGTACATCGCTTTCTTTCTGTTGCAATCAATGTGTTATATTTATCATAGTTTGAAATGACATTGAAGTCATGGCGAGGGTTTATTGCAAAGCACTTTATACCGGATACCTACAGAATATAATTATATTCATTTGGCAAGAGTTCCATAGTGGTCAGCGTGAGTACGATAGAAAAACAATGGGCCCCTCAAGGACGACAAGCAGCTTCTCACAGCGGCTTCGTGGACTGCGTAGCGTGCAATATGGAACTTTTTATTTTTTCTAGAACAGCATGTATTGGCGGGTGGGATAAAATTACCTATGTCCAGTAATGGGTTTCAAGAATACGAATCTTTAGTGTTTGAAATTGTTATGAATTTTTTTGAAGAATAGCTACAACCTTTTCAAAGTTTTCATAAAAAAAATTCTGTTGACTTTAACGTCAACGTAAAAATTTAATGTTGATCTGAAAAATTTATGTTTAGTAGGTAGTCTGTTATTTTTTCCGGAACAGTGAGTGTAAAATGGTTTATTTATACTTTTGTTTAGTTGCTTTTCATTCCGGAATGAAGTGATTCATATGTCAAATTGTGCCAAAATTTATTTATTTATTAATAAATATTACTTACTTTTCCAAAAAGAACATTATACGCAAACCAGGAATAAAACCTAATCTTTGGACCCACTTCACGAATTCCCTGCCATATTTTTGTCTTTACGAATCCAGGGTGCAAACAGTTCGAGGTGACGCCAGTATTTTCTAATTTTTTTGCCAGGCTTCGAGAAAATATTGCCAGTGCCAGTTTGGAATTTCCGTACGCTGCGGATTCCATAATTCCACTTGCTTCCGGTCGTTCTCCCTTAAGATTTTCGATGGTCAAGTTGGCATTATATGCCGCTATCGAACTTGTGAAAATAATTCTCGACGGAGCGGATTTTATCAGCAAACCTAAAAAAAACTTTAATAGAAGCTTATACAGGGAAGCTTTGAAGTTGAATGATTGAAAAATAATGGTGCTACTGGTTCTTTCGCCGAGATAGATAATATTATGTGCACATCTTTTCAGATTTTACAAAAATTAATAAATAGCTAAAATAACCATAAACTAAAATAATTGCAAATAATTGCTCATATTAATGTTCGCTTGTTTTTTTTTTATAAACAACGCGTCTATCATTTGTCAAGTAAAAAGATGTTGACCCCTGTGGTTGTGCAAATATTTCGAAAAATAATCCAGGCAAGGTATTTGTTAGTTTACCGCGAAATTTAGTACCGAAGAGAAATATGTCTTGTAGCAATAGGAAGTTTATAAATACAAACTGAGTATGATCCTTGTTTGAAAAAATGAAATAACGTTTTAGCTATAGCTTGTATGTGATAGATACTTAATATTCTCTGATTAAAACTAACCACGTCTCTATCTTAAAGTCTTAACTGATGGGCCAAATTATTATATATTCATTATTGTACAGTGTGACCCAAACTGGATTCATATATATTTGGGGATCCATAGCCAAATGGAATCAAAAACAAATTCTTACACTTCCAGAGATATTAAAAAAGCAACATTTTGCGGTAAAATATTTTGAAAACGGTATATTAAATACATTATACATATTAATACTTACATCATTAATATCCAATAACCTTCGAATCCAAGGTTTCATGTAATTAGGTCAGGAATCATAAAAAAAATACAATTTCGCGAATTAAACCTTCATCTGTCTCTCTGATGAGCGAAATTTTCTTGTTCTTTAAGACCTTTATTATTGAACTCAATTACGTTTTTAAGCATTTAAACATTTTCGTCTTCCGAAACCATTTCGGCCCTCTATCTGGCGTAAACAGTCTTTTTTCCTCTGTATATATGTCGGAAAACCCACATTTCAAATGTTTCCAGTCGGGTTCATTATTCTCTTTTCCCTTGTCCAAGATTCCGTGTCATGCAAGACAATATGTTTTCCCAAAACGGTATCGAGTAATATAACGGCAATATTTGTTAAAAATTTCTTCATTCTCACAAACGTGGGTCTTGAGTTTTCAATTCATGCTCGGGTTTCGGTCTCCTGATTAAGGTACTTTACTTACAAGGCACCTTCTTAGAGTACATTGTAAGTATTTAACCGTGTACCTTTATCACCAATTTAACAGTTCGCTGCTGAAATGTATACTCCGAGTAGATATTAAATAAAGGAACCAAACCAGCTTTGAAAATGCATATTTTTGTAATATTTGAAAATTTGTTCCTCATATTTGGAACAATGTTCAAAAAGAGTCGTGAGTTGATATTTTTTAAATTTTTCTGGTCTATTTTAATAAACTCGTTTTTTTTTAATGGGACATATGTAACTTTAAGTGTTATGAAGTCCAGCAGTCATTTTCCCGTCAAATTGCGTTAGGGTTATTAATACCTATTCCGGATCATATTCGAAATAATTAAATTTTTTGATAGTAGCGTATTTTCCCTTGACATACCTGGGTAGAGAAAAACAATTATTGTGTTTTGTGTTAGTTAGTAATAATTAATATAATACGTGAAGGGAAAATGTTCAGCCGAACAAATGCGATTCTATATAAAGCCTAATTATAAGTAATTATAAGAAATAAGTCCTGGACTTGATAAAACTTAAAATTACAGGGTATCCCATCGGAAAAAACAATTTTTGCCATTTTGAGAATGTTTGCGGCCCACTTTTGGACACCCTGTATAAAAGTAGACAATTACAATAACAAAAACGTAAACTTAACTTCTGTTTTAACGTTTTGCCAAATATGAGGATCAAATTTTCGGAAATTAAAACAACATGCATGTTCAAAGTTGCTTAAGTTGGAGGTGCAATTTTTTTTTTCAAGCTCAGATATCTTAGAAACCATTAGATATAGGTATATCTCATTATAAATAAAATATCTTAAGAATTTCACACAGAATCTGGAAATGTAATAATATGCGGGGTGTTTTGTTGGAAATAAGCAAGTTGAGAGCAACTTTGGGTTGAAACCGCTCTTAGCTGATTGTATTGTAGCGTATGCAAAGCAGCGCATCATCAAATATTTCTCTAATATATCTTGAGCATTCCTCATTTATTTATTCCTGGTCTGTAATTATTTTGTTATTTTCTGTTTTGAGGAAATTGTTTTGCAGTACTTTCTTTCCTATTTCCGCGACTTCCTTAATTTTTCTGTATATTTTAAACTGATCGTGCTTTACTATAGTTCCTAATATCGGTCATTTATTAATTTTTCTATTGCGTGTGACTTATTTGTGAACAGTTTCCATTAGATTCCAGAAATTCCATTATACCTATAATTTCATTGCTCATCCATGGTTTCTTTCCTGCTGGCTGTTATTTATATAAGTTTTTCTGTTTGTATTTGATTAATTGTGTGTTGTAAGGAATTCCATGATTCTTAGACCGGTTGTCTTGTCCGATGTCGGTGTTGTTTGTTTAATTGTTATATATAATTGTTTAGTTATTTTTCTTCAGGCTTTTGGATTCTTCAGTTTAATGTAATCGTTGATGCTTGCTTGATTTTTTTCGTCTGTTCGGTATATTCCTATGACAATGTTATGATCGGCTTCGGTATTTTTTTACATCTTTTATTACATTTCAGTAACATTCATGTGAGTTTTAGTGCCTCCAGGGGATTTCTGGGTGTATAGACTTCGTTTCGCTAACTTAAATCACATACTACAAGATTTTCTTCTTGGCAGAAGTCTAGTAAAAGATTTCCTCGTTCGTTTCTTTTATCCACACCCCATTATGTTACCGACTTCTCCCTCTCCTTTTTTGGCATTGAGGTCTCCCATAATAATATTACTTTCTGTTAACTTCAACAACTAGTTGATTTGGGCGTAGAATGTGTGTATTTAATTTTCATGGTTTTCTGATGTGCGACATTTTATTAAGGCACATTTGGCTCAATTTCATTATTTGCACGAGTTTAATTTTGATTTGCTTATGCTTATTAAAATGCATGGGACAAATTAGAAAAATCATATAAAACCAAAAGGCTTAGCAGCTATATTTTATAATCTTAATTCTTTGTAAAATTCATATTAACATGAGATATAGTTTAAGATCGTAGCATATCGAATAATTTACTAAACCCATCGGTAAAATATTGAAAAATTATTATATGTATTGTGAAATATTGGTTTTGAATCGGCAAGCGCATTTCTTTTCGTTTTTTACTAAAACTGACAAGCAGATAGCATTAATACTATTTTTGGATAATTGAAAGTTCACTATTTTCAAAAGAGATTAACTAAAAATCCTACAAACCTACACATTGTAAATTGTCTTATAAACCGTTGTTTCACGAATGTGGCCACATTGTCATACCTGCCAAAAGATGCGTCAGAAGGAAGTGCGAGAAATAATTAATCTGCATAATCGTCTGCACGCCATCTTCGGTCATCTCATAAGTTATGTCACCTATCCCCGCGTTATTCATTAAGATGTGAATCGCGTCGAAACTTGTCACGATGTCTTTGGCGAATTTTCGCACAGACTTAAACGACCTCAAATCCACATGCTTCGCTATTATGTTGGGATTATGTGTTTCTTCTATGATTTGTCTGGCGGATTCGGTAGCTTTTTCATAGTCTGCAATGATCACTGTGCATCCTCTGGTCGCCAGAGCTTTTGCTAGTTCATATCCGAGACCTTGAAAAGCAAAGTAAATTTTAACGTGTTCCAACAAAATAAGTCGGTGAAATGAGAGACCGTGAACAGTCGGTGATTCACCACGAAAAGGAAGGATAAATACCTGCCGCTTTTAAGTTTATAGTTTATATGCTCGATTATACGTTTTCAATGAGATCTTTTTTATTGTGTAGAAAAATATACACGCTAATAGGTATTTCATGTGAAAAAAGTGACGCATTAAAAGAAACAGTAATCTCGAAAACGTGTAAATAGCTTAGCCGTTATCACAAATCTCAAATACATAAATTTTTTGATATAATTGTAGTAAACTCTTGCTGTGTTCCGAACTGTAAGGTGAATTATAAGAATGAACTAAAATTGACATTTCGCAGAGATGCCTATAGGTATGGTCTGCATATAATGTTATCAAGGGATATAAAAGGATCATGTAGAAATGAGGCCGCCCTGTATATAAATGTTCAACTATCAAACCCGATGGAATATTTGTTTGGTACGCCTATTTAAAATATGTTAATTTTTACCATTATTCTATCGGTATCGGAGAAGGTTTTCGGAAGCAAGGCCAGTGTTTACGCGTAGTGTAATGTTAACCAACTGTAACAAGAGCTGAATTACTAGTCCGGTCAAAACAGACATTGGAAGAAACAAAAATTCCCACTGAGCTGAATTTTGGCGGATACCTTGGAAATTTTCGATTTGTTTTAAAAGTAGCTGTTGTGTTTTTGTTTTCTATTTACACCAGAGAAATAATTTTATTGTTGTTGTTTTTTAAATTCAGTTCTTTACCAGTGGAAATATGAAAACGTTTAGCAAAAGAAAGGTCTTTTTTGGGAAAAATATAAACAAAACAAGTTGTTGTTTTGCAGGAGCCGTCTTAAGATATCGTTTTTCGTATTATTTAACTTATTTTTCCTTTTCAATAAAATAGTAAATAAATAATTTATGTAACCAAAAAAGGTTAAGTTGAAGATTAGATCCTTTGTATTTGTATATTACATATTTTTTAAAAGCTCATAATTAGCCTTATAAAAAAAAGGTTTAGTTTATAAACCAAAATTTGTTACTTGAAATTTCTTTAATTTCTAAAAACTGAACAAATTTTATTGAAAACGTTTCGGCGTTTGCTAAAAAATATTTACATAGACGAAAACCTACAAGAAATAGAGCTAAACTAATAATAGAAAAAATTAAACATTTTAGGACCGTCAGGATTAGCTAACTAACACAAAAATTTTAATAAAAAAATTCATTTAATTTTAGTTTATAATGCTAATAATGTTTTTAAATATTTTATTTTATTTTCTGTATTATTATTTTTTTTAAGAAAAAGCCAAAATTGTGGTGCTAATATTTCGAATTTTAAAACTTTTTCAAATTGGCAATTACACAAAGTCACCTTTTTTTAAAATGCTAAATACGTTCAAATTAAAAAAAAAGACTTATGATTTCCATGTTTAAATTTGTAATATTAGTTTTTGATCACCCTGTATTTATTTATATTGAAATTGTCAACAGACAAATTTGTATTACATTATTGCATTATATTACATTATGATATCACAAAGGATGAAATCGATAGAAATATTTAGTCCTGCAAAGTTTACTTTTGACATAAAATTGAACATTCGGAAGGGGGAAGCCAGGCTTCTTGCGCCCACTTCGGGCTATCATGCCCGCCTCGTACGAGAAGCAATAGAAATCCATAAACATATAAATAATTTCAATAGAAAAGAAGAGACACTGCAGCTCAAACAAATTTGGAACCCCATCTTAAGGAACACAAGGACAGCCCCGGTACGCACAACCACTCATGCGTTAAAATGCCCCGCCCCCTCCCCCCCATGGCTCCCCAGGCATAAATACAACTTACGGCCGTGAGCGCGTCAGTCTGCAACCAACATCGGAGATGAAAGCACCTCAGAAGAAGCTAGCCGCTCGTGCTAGCGAAACGTTAGGAAGAAATTCCACTCAACGACGGCCATTAAGCCCGAACAAAAACACTTACAGTTAAAACGCTGGTCGCGAATGTCTTTATCACTTTATTACTCATATTCTTAGGAAAAATGTATTTGTCAGTGGTGGCGGCTTATTAGCATTTCCATCGAAACGCAAGACATTTCCAACAAATACTAGATCTTGAATCTGTTATAGTCATGGATAATGTCAGTTACTACTCTTTTTGGAAAAAAAATGACGTCATTCATTTTGAAAAAGGCAGCAGCAGGAATATTTTTTTGTAGCAAGGCATAGTACCAGTTTCCAAGACTGAGGAAAGACAGTGGATTGTGAAAAATGGAGTAAGTGCGTCGAACACGTGATTGAAATTGAAAAGTAGGAAGCTGATAACATGATGCAAAACACTGTAGAGCCCTTTATCATATCCGTGAACTCCAACAACTATAGTTCATTTGGTGAAACGATTTGAGGTGTGTGTTGGTCTTAAAAACTGAAATAAAGAAGTTACCTGCACTTTTCTATATAACTTTCAAGTTAACCCTGTTTAGTAGTCCCTTTCGTTGCAAATAAAACCGACTTTTTTTCTAACACGTGGGATCAGTGGGAATTTTTGGCCTTTTATATCTGCTGGTGTACGGAAGACAAAATACAACTCTGTCGGAATATTTGTTATTTGACTTAAATTTTCGTGTGTAAGTTGACCGGATTACAGGTACTGAAATTGATTTAAATTTTGAAATTTCTTCAATGCCTTTAAATCGCTTCGTTCAATTGTGCAATACTCTCTCCTTTATAATGTTCCACATTTATTTTTCCAACTATTAATTAATAGTATAAAAATAACTTACCCGTATTTCCGCCAATTATAAGGGCAGTTTTCCCGATCAAACATACTTTCGACGTACATCTGGCGTTTGTCGCGAAAGTGAATAATTCGATTATTATGTACAGTAAAATCGGCGCAAGAATGATCCACAACATATCGACAGAAATTGTGCGAAATACAGAACTACTACTATCTACAGGTTCAACAGTGAAACAGAAAAAAATAAATTGCTTGCCAATTAGATAATAGTGCGCAGTGGCGCGCGATAAGGGCAGATATTTAACGGCTAGATAATAGCTTTATTTTAAGCATGTTTGCAGATAACATTGTCGCTCGAGTTTAATTTTATAATTTTTGTAGGTTACATCCTAACTAATATTTTGTGCAGGTCAAGGAATTATTATAAGGCAACGGATATCTGTTGGGTATTAATAAGGAACATTATAAACGATTTTTTTAGTTTTATAACAAAACTATGGTGTTACTATAGTAAGACGTCCAACAAATACCAACATTTCGGTTACTTTTTTTTATCTATGACTGGGATCTTATGATTTACTCCGTAAATCCATTATAAACCTTAAAGCACTTCTTCATATTTTATAGTTACTGTGAAACCTGAAGAATGTTACGAAACTAGTGACAGACTTCCTCATGTAGAAGAAGGCCGCCGCTACGTTTTCGAGGCGATGATGTTTAATAATTGTTTTCTTTTAGACATGCTAAGAAAAATTGGTAGAAAATTAAATATAGTTGCAGCTTTTATAGAAAATGTGCTTAGGGTAGGAGGCCGAAACTCTGGACCTGGACTCTCATGTGCTTGCAACAATTTTAAAAAGCATTTTTAGTTCAATTCTAAAGATATAAAATAAAATAAAAATAATTGGTTTAACATTTGTACATACTTTTCAATTGATTCTATTAGTTTCATCCCTCTTAACTTTTATTGCAAGAACTACACTGGTATTAGACACATAGGTGTGTTACCAAAGTTTACAAGGTTTGTTACTTCAAGGCCCATATAAAAGTATAGGTTTGTAAAAAGCGAACCTTACTTTTCTGTGGTGGCCATATTTTTTTGTTGAATTGATTCTGCATTTTAATTAAATTCTGTTATAAAGTGCTCAATATGAGGGCGTTTACGTTTTAGAGAATGTAAAATATAAAATTTGAATTTGAATATCGTTTGATCTTAGAAGAATTATTCGCAAGTGACTTCAGTAAGAATTAAATCGGTAAATAAAGTAGAAAAATGATCAACAAAAAGACAAGAATCCCTATTAATAGTCGTTTTCTTCTATTATAAAATTTGCCCCAAGTCTCTATCACGTCGGTGGTGTCTTAATTATTATATTCTGGTATTCTGGTAGTAAAAGCGAACTAATTGTTTCTCTCTCATTTTTTTTTAGAACGGTCATAATCAAGTGACACATTATTTTAAAAATGATGTAGCTATCTCATCGTCCTTGTGCTAATTTTTAGCTATGTCTGTCAGTGCTATTTTTTAGCTATGTCTGTCAAGAGATAAGGCCGGGAGCCATTTTTAGTGGGACACTCGGTACAAATGAAATCACTTTTCGCGGAATTTTAGTTGATAGTTTCCTCGGAGTCAATTTTAAGATTGATTCTGGTTTTCGGCAATAACTGACACAATCTTGTGTAATTTACAAAAAAAATCTGGTTTTACAACAGCAATGTACAGTATTTCCAAAACTAACCAAACATAGAATAAATCGATTGTTTGTAAAAGTAAAAAAAAAAGAAAATATCATTTATTAATGAAAAAGGAAAATACTATGTTAACACTTTACTTCGCTCGGTTCAAGTTTCGTGTACTTGACCGAATTCCGCCATATTTTTTGGCACGTGTCTTCTGATCGCAATTGCAAAGGCTGAAACACCGCCCGTCCTTCCTGAAAGAAAGCTCCCGTTACCTTTTCAACTTCGTCGGCTTGTGCTAAATAAACTGCGGTCTGTGCCCCTTCTTCCGTGCTCTATAAGATAAAAACAATTTTCGTTTAATTTTTATTTTATATACTATATATTCTATATTAATCGTTAATATGATATTAATTTTTATATTAGTTTTAATGCACCCCTCTAATGTCAAAGACTCTTCTTCCAATTTTCGTCAAAGTTTTCCGTCATTTCAGAAATGCCAGCTGTCAAAATAAATCAGAACCATTTTTATTATACAGTGCGAATCCAGAGAAATGGGACAAACTTAACCGGGTGCTTCCTTGTGTAAAATAAATGGTAGTTTGTTATATAAACGTTGGGTCAAACGCCAACTATTTGGAAAATATCGCGCTACAAATGTAGCTACAAAATAATCTTTATCTTAAAAACGAAAAGAGAAAGAATAAAGAATAGAGATATTACGGAAGTGTTATTATTACAAAAATATAATTTCTACAATTTTTTTATTTTTTTATTAGAATTTTAGACTACGCCAATCGTTTAACTAATTTCTCTCCAGCAAAATTTTCACAAAACAATTTGAAAATAGAAAAATAGAATGTCAAACAGGCAAATAGTTGTATTTTGTACCAACATTTACCAATTACATTCTACTCATAACAATATAACAATATAGCACGAAGAAAGGTTAGCAAACCTTCTTTTAAAAGTCCCTATTCGCTTCGAATATGGACGAATATTTTTCCCTTAGGTAACTTAATACTCGTTGACAGCCTTCCATAAAAGCCTAGCGAGGACTGGTTATATTTTTGTACTGCTGCATTTTTGCTACTATGATCCTTCACCAATCTGCGCCTCATCAAAATAAAACACTTTTTCTCCTCTCTTCGGTACTGCTTTATACTTCTCGAAAGTTTTAATAAGAAGCAATAGTATATTATGCAACACGTGCAGTAAACGGCATTTGACTCAAAAAAGTTTACCGAAGGTGTTGCATATTATACTGTTTCTATGACCGATAGTTTTTGGGTGCATTTTCGCAAAACAACAAACAAATGGAAAATGAAACGGACGTGGTAAAGTGACGATTCCCGCACGTTAGATCGTGTGTAGTTAGGCATTTTACAGTAAAATTGTGTCTCTCTCCACCAAAGACTTTTTTCTCTTCCTTCTGTAAAATACCTAATTACCCACCGATCTAGCGTGCGGGAAGCGTCACTTTACTATGTCAGTTTCGTTTCCTATAAATCCGAGCCACTTCGGTCATTTCCGGGATTTTACCGCACAGATTTGGGAGCAATCGGCTGTTTTCGCAGATATTTCCCATGCTTTTAATTTTGACGTTTGTCAATTCTGACGGACATGCCAATGAATGTATTCGTGTTGTTTTGCGAAAATGTACCCAGCAACTAGTGATCGTAAAAAAAGTATAGATGCAACACGTTCGGTAAACTTTTTAAGTCACTCGTTTATTAAACAATCGCTCCTCTCATGTCAAATAAACTCGTGAGTCAAATGCCGTTTGCAGCACTTGTTGCATAATATACTATTTTATCCCAAATCTGTGCCGTTTCATAACATAACCTTTAAATATTGGTTGAACTGTTAAAAATGACATTTGGAAACGTCAAATAAATTGACGAATATCCCGTGTATCGGCAAGAACTTTATGGAGAAATTCATCAACTGTTTCATGAATTAATCGTGAGTTTAAAAGTAGTATTACAACATTTTGAAAAATCGAGGTTTACCTTTCCGTAAGTCCAAGTGAATAACCCCATAAAAACTGGAAGCCAACGGCTCTCCTCCCTAAGAGCCCGGAAGAATATTTTCGATCTCACACCACCCGGATGAAACGCGTTTGCAGTCACTCCGGTTCCTTTAAGCTTGACGGCGAACGTCTTCGCGGCAGCGGCTTGGCAAAGTTTGGAATACCCGTACGCGCTCTCCTTTATCGCATTCCATAACGAGTCGTCTGAGCCTTGTAGGTTCATATCTTCTACATTGAGGTTTGTTATGTAAGCGATAATTGAGCTGGTAAAAATGATTCTGCTCGGTTTAGATTTCTTCAGAAGGTCTAAAACAAAATGAATATTGGTTGTGGTAACGGCTGTTCTTTTTATTTTTTAATTAATATTCATTCATGACATAATATACAAAAAATACAAATTAACATTAATACCAAGTTTAAAATCTCACACAGCCTTCAAATCTAAATTTATTCTCAAAAATTCTTTGAACTAGACATGGTTGAAGACATCATTAAAATGCTAATGCTATTCTAGTTTACCTATAGATATAATAAAAGTATATTATACAACAAGTCGGGTAAAGGGCATTTGAGTCACGAGATTTGTCACGAGCGAAGCACAGCGGAACGACTGCCGAGATATATGGTGGAAATATTAGATAGAATTGGCAGTATGCAACCAGTTCTACATTTTGCTCAGTATTGGAGCTATTGCGATTTATTGCCTTTGGGATATTGAAAACTGTTGCCTGTATCGGCAATTAAATAAGTATACATTTACTGAGTGGTATGCAATTTCTATGTCACACTGTATATTAATGCTAATTTAACCATAACTAATCAGCACGTTTTAAATATCGGAAAGATATCTTACCAAGAAGTAGATGCGTCAACAGGAAATGACTAAAATAATTTACTTGCATCGTTCTGTGGAGACCATCTTGGGTATACGTCTTCACTGTGGATGCGATACCGGCATTGTTTATGAGTATGTCTAGTCGTGGCTCGTTGTCTATTATATGCTGGGCGAATTCCCGAACTAACGTGAAAGATTGGTTATCTAGCTTCATGCCAATTACATTGGGATTGTGGGTTTCTTTGGCAACATCTCTCGCAGCTTCAGTGTAATTAACAACGTCGGCTATAATTATGCGGCATCCTTTGGAAGCTAGATCTAGTGCTATTTGGTAACCGATTCCTGTGAAAATACAATTAGAAATGGGTATAAGGGATCAAAATTACAGAATTCAAATTCAGCATATTAAAGTGCAACAAGTCTTTATAGTTGAGACGACATTTTGGAGAAGTTTTTAGATGGTACCTATTAGTACCTATATCTCGGCAATTTTATGATAAAATTGTACATTGGGTTTCATAATTCTATTCCTAAAATGTTCTCGATCAGAAATTTTTAAACTTTTTTATATAAACCGATCTTATAGGGTGGGCCTTATTATTTACCAACGACCATGAGTTATACTCCAATAAACTTAAAGTACAAATATAGCAGCCATTATGACCAAATTATATCTACCATAGTAAAGTTATGAATGCTAGAAATACTACAAATTTTATGCTATTTAGTAAATAAATCAGTTTCGCACAGTTTCTCTAAGCTGTTTGAAATGGTGATATGTTCCAGTTTGAATTTATTAACAAGCGACCGTCCTTGAAAAATTGATAAATTAGCACCTTAATTTTACAATTTATTAAAGTAATTATCTAATAATTTGAGAAAAAAACATAGCTGTAGATTTATTATTATTATTAATATTTTGCCGTATATATTGTTTTTCTTCTTTTTATAGGAAAATATAGAAAATTATTTCATTCTTTGCGTACTCGTATTTTGAAAGTTCCACTTCGTAATTGATTGATTTTGAACACTTACGAGGGCAGCGCCAAAATTTCCCGGCCTGAATATGAAAGAAACAAAGTGGAGTAACATTTTTTTATTATTTTTCAATATAATCCCTGTTAACTTCAATACACTTATTAGATCTCTTTATTAACAACTCTTTAAAAAATATTATTTTGGTTTGTCTGCAAAATGAGCTATAACAACCTCTTTTAACTCAACTTCGTCGTTAAACCGCCGTCCACATAAGTCCTTTTTCAAATATCCAAACAAATAATAGTCACTGGGGGCCATATCTGGATTATAGGGAGGATGATCTATCTGTTGGAACCCACTCTCTAAAATGGCAGCTTGTGCATCACCAGCAGTATGGACAAGTGCATTATCGTGCAAAAGACGCACGCCTCTGGTAAGTTTCCTCGACGTTTTACGCGTAAGCAGTCTCGCAATTTATGTTATAATGTTGCGTAATATTTACCATGGACAGTGGTATTAGTTTTCTTTAAAATCTATCAAAAGAATTCCTTCACAATCCCAAAAGATCGTGGCCATCACCATTTTTGTTGACTGGCAGACTCTGAATTTTCTTGGAGGTGCTTCACCCTTACGACGCCACTCCATTGATTCCTTTTTCGATAGAGGGTCATAATAGAGAACCATAGTTTCATCTCCCGTCACAATAGTTTCTATCACAGGCTTCGGTTCCGACCCACAGAGTTCCAAAAAAGACCGCGCACACTCGACACGGCGTTGTTTTTGAATAGCCGAAAGGTTTTTAGGAACTCATCTTGCACTAACCTTATGCATACCTAAATGATCATGCAGGAATCGACGAATACTTGTATCAGAAAGCTTAGTAATTTCTGAGATTTCCTTGACCTTTAAACGTCGATCACTCAATACCACCCCTTCCACAATCGCAACAATATCTTCCGTTATGGCCTCCACCAGTCGACCAGCTCTTGAATAAGGAGAACTATGGCCGTACACACACCATCCCGCATTTCTTTAATAACTTTAAGTGCTAACCCTTCTCTTGTCAAAAACTTTATGACTGCTCTATACTCAGCTTGCGTTATTTGCTACATTTTTTCAGACACGTCCTATTTCAAATGCTGTCAACTATTTGACGCAAAACTTCATTTTTTTTTTCCGCAGCCTACTAAGATATATATATTTAAAAGAAGACAACGTTTTATCTGCTGCATCTACATATGTCAGGCCGGGAAATTTTGGCGCTAACCTCGTAAGCCTCCGCTTGTTATGATTTTGGGATTAGAGCAGTTTACTGATTGTGTCATGGTGTGTCATACAGTTATAAAAATATTGAGAGGGGTATTGCACATGCGCGAGTTATATGTTGATAAAGTGTAGACGTAGACTAAACAAAATGCAATTTCGCCGAATCGGTTGCTGATAAGTGCATCATTATGTGCAAGCTCAGGTGCCTCGTTTCTCGCCGGATTAAAAGTTAGTTGCTTCTTAACTTCAGGGCGCTCACGTTGTAAATTCGCATGAATTGTCGGTTCCAAAGTTGTACTTTAAGAAATAAAGTCAAATTTTTTAAAAACTGTTTTCACCGATTCCACCACGAAACTGGCGCAGTCGGTAGGATTCGCTAAACGGACATTTCGTACGTTTCGTTTCATCGATTAATTGGCGAATCCGAACATTCGGAAAAGTCGGTGACAGTTTTTCCGGAGTGAAAAGTTGGAGAAGTGCTAACATCGCCGAAACTAACAAAAAACTTCGTGGGAACCGCCGGGGCACCTCGAACCACATTTTCAAGGGACCTGGACAACGATTAGGATAGGAAGTCCTGGGTACAATCACACATCGTTGGTACCTATAGGCAGTAGCAATTAAGAGAAGACATGAAACTCGAATTAGTTCAGTAAGTGCTCAATTCCTTTTATTCTTTCCATTTTGTTGTTTAAGAAAGTTTTCCTGTTAAAACTCATAATAAAAAAAAAAAATCTATTTTTGGAACTAATAGTTTATGTCTGAAACCGATATCGAAGGTTTAGCAGATTGGTTCGCACAGATTAATTTTGAACCTACTAGGGATCCTGAACAAACTCAAAATATCCTAATTATTATCAAGATTCATTAACTCTTGCGATAATTTTGTAAGGGCTTTCCAAAATGTAACGGTACCTAATGATCCTATAAATAGTTGTATCTTCGATACGATTCTAAGTAAATTGCGTGATCGTGCTGCCGATTTAATATGCTGTAGAAGTGAACTAATAAGATGGGCACAAGTAAAAGAGGCTTTAAACGTAACGTTTAGCGATCAAAGATCAACTGATTGTTTAATTCATGATTTGCTTTCGTTAAAACCTTTTAAAAATGAACCACCCGTACAATTTGGCATGAGAATACAAGATGCTAGGAGTTTATTATTTGCAAAATTAAATTCTGAAATACAGGATGCAAATGAAAAATTAATAAAAATAAATCATTACGACCAATTCGCTCTAAAAACATTTATAAACGGTTTACCTTATAACATGCAGTTAGTTGTAAGATTACGAGATCCTAATACTTTGGAACAAGCTCTCGCTTTTGTCAGAGAGGAGGAAAATTTCTTGTACCTTAAAATGGGTCAAAATGCTAATCTAATAACACCTACATATAAACCACAAACTCGTATAAACCCTATATTCCAAAAGGATGACGTAAATATTAAACCAGTTCAATTTCCTTCAACAAACTTTCGTGCACCATTTGTGTCACAATTCCCGAAAATTCAAAGTAACTGGACGCCGCCTCCAAATAATTATCCGACAAGACCATTAGTTAATCCTCCACAAAGCTTTCAACGGTTCGCAAGACCAATATTTTCGCAACCTTCATATCCTAGACCAATGACTTGGTATCCAAATAATAAATTCCCTACACAACAACACCCTCATTTCGCAAATCAACGTACAAGTGCGATACTGCGTAATCAAAATATGAGAAATAATACTCAAACAAATCCAATAAAAGACCGCCCTGAACCCATGGATATTAGTTCTGGAAATTCTCGAATCCAACCAAAACCAAACTTTGTCTCCCAAGAATTATTTAACCAACAAATTGAAAATACTGTTGAAAAAAATAATAAAATAAATGATATTTCAATAGAAACACCATCTTGTTCATATCCGACTGAGAACGATATCTATCCCGAATACGAATTTAATTTTGACTATCCGAGTGACACACAAGAATTCGAATATACAGATTGTACAGTTTATCCATTTGACTATAACATAGATTCGGAATTGTGTAACGCCGAAAATAACCAACTAAATTTTCACACAACTCCCAATCAAATAGAACAACCCTAATACAACTTAATAATTATAGAACAGATCTTCCATATATTTATATACCAGAAATTGATGGATATTTTCTAATCGATACAGGAAGTTCTCGATCTCTAATGGACCCAGATCTTGCAAAAAGATATTTTCAAAATTTCATCTTTGAGGAAGATTTTTATATCCAAACTGCTCACGCACTTTCACATCATAATAAAGTAATTCAAATTCCGACTTTCAAAATTTTTAACACCAATAAAAATGTAAAATTCCACTTATTTAAGTTTTCTGATAAATATGATGGTTTAATCGGATCTGATCTATTAAAACAGTTAAATGCAAATATTGATTTTAATCTTAAACAATTAATAACCCAAACTACAAGAATACCAATAATATATGAAGAATCTGATATACCTCAGGTTAGACAAAATCTAAATAATTTAAATCAATGCTGGACTAATTTCAATTATTCTTTAATAGTAGCCGGTAGAATTCAACAGATTGTAAAGATACCTGTTACACTTCAGGAAGGTATAGGCATTTTGGATTATGTAAATTTTGGAAATAAGGTAGAAATGCCAAAGGCTTTAGTCAATGTGAAAAATTATTTTGCTTATGTTTGCTTAACAAATTCAAACGAAAATCCCGTTGAAATTAAACTTTTTGAACCCTTAGACATCGAAACTGTAAATTGTTCAGAAATTAATTTTATTGAAAAAATGGACGTAGATGACTATCCGCTAGAAAAAACGCAGGATGACCTATTGAAATCGAATTTAAAGAATCTACGATTGGAACATTGTAATAAAGAGGAAAAGAAGGCAATTAGAAATCTTTGTTTTGAATTCCGTGATATTTTCTATGGCGAAGATATCCCCTTAAGCTTTACAAACCAAATTTGTCATAAAATAAATACTACCGATGAAACACCAATATTCACGAAAAGTTATAGATTCCCCGAAATTCATAAGCAAGAAGTAAAATCTCAAATAACTAAAATGTTAAGCCAAGGTATCATTCAGAATTCAACATCTCCCTGGTCCAGTCCAATATGGATTGTTCCAAAAAAGCTCGACGCATCAGGAAAACGTAAGTGGAGATTAGTAATTGATTTTAGAAAGTTAAATGAGAAAACAGTAGACGATCGATACCCGTTACCAAATATAACCGATATCCTAGATAAGTTAGGAAAATCAAATTATTTCTCAACAATAGACCTTGCATCAGGGTATCATCAAATAGAGGTTGATAAGAAAGACATTCCCAAAACTGCTTTTTCTACTCACGGTGGGCATTACGAATTTAAAAGAATGCCATTTGGGCTGAAAAATGCTCCCGCAACCTTTCAAAGAGTTATGGATAATATCTTGAGAGGATTACAGAATGAGATTTGCCTTGTATACTTAGACGATATTATAATCTTTTCCGTTTCTCTAGAAGAACATATGTTAAGACTACGACAAATTTTCGAAAGACTTAGACAATCTAATTTTAAAATTCAAATTGATAAATCCGAATTCCTACGTAAAGAAGTACAATATCTTGGACATACAATTACACGTGACGGAGTACGACCAAACCCTGAAAAGATAAATGCCGTTAAAAACTTTCCACTTCCAAAAACTCAAAAAGATATAAAAAGTTTTCTTGGCCTTCTTGGATATTATAGACGTTTTATTAATAATTTCGCTAATGTTACTAAACCCTTAACGGCATGTTTAAAGAAAAACGCTAAAGTTATACATTCCCGTGATTTCCTACAATCTTTTCAAATGTGCAAGGAACTACTAATAAACGCCCCCATCCTACAATATCCGGATTTTGAAAAAACCTTTATACTGACTACCGACGCAAGTAATGTTGCTATTGGAGCAGTGTTGTCCCAAGGAAATATTCCTTATGACAAACCAGTGGCGTATGCTTCACGCACTTTAAACGATAGTGAATCCCGCTATTCCACTACCGAAAAGGAACTTCTCGCGATTGTATGGGCTTGTAAACATTTTCGGCCGTACCTTTACGGAAGAAAATTTAAAATTTATACCGACCATCGCCCCCTGGTGTGGTTGTTCAACCTTAAAGAGCCTAATAGTAAATTGGTACGATGGCGATTGCGTTTAGAAGAGTTTGATTATGAAATCATTTATAAAAAGGGTAAATATAATAATAACGCGGATGCTTTGTCTCGTATTCAATTAAATGCCCTCGAAACTGAAAGCATCGTTAATCAACCGGGTGATGTAAATGAAGATATTGTCGAATTTCTCAGATCCTTATGTGAGAAACCATTAGAAGATGGTCCAACCCCTTCTACTAGTGAAAACATCCCAAATGATGATCTAACCAATACTAACCCTCCTGATAGCCAAATAACACCACATTCCGATAGTAATTCTGATTCAGTAAATAATGGTATACCCATATTAGATGAAATTATTAATAATAAGCCATTCCAAATAATTATTTCCCCTAACATTCATAAAAAATTAGATATAACAAAAAATGACTTTGGAAAATTAAAAATTTTAGAAATTAAAATCCCAAAAAAGACGATAACTTAATATTTGAATTTTTAAAAGATTATACATCTATAGATCGTACATTTCACCTTTACTTCCAAGATGACTCTCAGTATTTAAATTTTTCAAATATCTACAGAAAATTCTTTTATGTCAAAGGACTAAAATTAATTAGGTGTACCAAAATGGTAAACACAGTTAAAGAAAAAACAATCAAATTATGATTATAAAATTCCAACACGAAGGAAAATGTAACCATCGAGGTATTAATGAAACAATTGAACAGTTACGTAGAAACTATTATTGGCCAACAATGAAACAGGACGTTTCAAATTATATAAATTCCTGTGAGGTCTGCCAAACCGCAAAATATGCAAGAAAAAAACCATACTCTCCATTAGCACTAACCGAGACACCTAATAAACCTTTTCAAATTCTACATATAGACGTTTTCAAATTTGATGGACAAAATTATGTTACAATCTTTGATAAATTTTCAAAAATGGGACAAGCTTTTCAATTAAAATCAAAATCTGCGATTGAAGTATGTAACAATCTCATTAAATATTTTTCATTTTATGGATTACCTGAAAAAATAGTAATGGATAATGGAAAGGAATTTAATAATGAAACTGTGAAAGAATTGCTAAAAGTACATAAAATAAATATCCACTTCACAACCCCTATGCACCATGAAGGTAATTCGCCTGTCGAACGCTTTCATTCAACTCTATTAGAGCATCTAAGAATATTACGTTCAAAGTATAAAAATGATACCAATATAATAGAATATGCCCTCATTGCATATAACAGTTCCATACATTCAACCACCAAATACACACCCTTCGAACTAATATTAGGACACACAGCGTCTCGAGATCCGAACGAACTTATTGAAAGTACATTTTATGCAGATTATGTCGATAACCACAAAAATAAACTAAAAAGTATCTATCAAAAGGTAAATGAGACAAATGAACAGACAAAACAAAAAATAATTAATAAACATAACATCAAAGGACCTACTCAAATTCAATTTAAATTAGGTCCGACAGTGTTTAAATGTAACGAGAAACGAAATAAAAAGGAAAATAAATTTTCTGGCCCATTCGAAATAATAGAAATTCTTGAAAATAATAAAGTGAAAGTAAAAAACAAAAAGAATAATAAAATCATTGTTCTTCATGTTAAAGAATTAAGAATACCCGTTTCTGTTACAGAATCGTGTTCTTAGTTGCTGTAATCGGAACATCTATCTTTCAACCAATCGAAAACAACCCCGGACTTTTCCCTTATAAAGTTGGAATCGCACAAAACCAGGTGAATACATGGACATCTATCCAAATGTTTGATTTAGCAACTATTAGTAAGGAGTTTACTACTCTAAAGACATCTACAAATAATTTAAAACAAGCATTTGAACAATATGAAAATAGTGCGGGCTATAAAAACGAATTTCAAAATTCTCTTCAGATATTGGCTACACTCGAAGAGAAAATACAATCACAATTTTTGCAAATTGACCCACCGTTGATGAAATCAAATAAGAAAAAACGTGGACTTATAAATGGGTTAGGCTCATTTATAAAATTAATAACAGGAAACCTAGATAGTGAAGATGCTGAACGTTACGACAACCTTCTAAAAACGCTCTCCGAAAACCAGAACGGAATAAAATCTATTCTTGAAGACCAAACATCAATTCTAGAAAACTCGATTCAAAAATTCAATAATACAACAAATTTGCTGGCGCACAATCAAGTAATTATCCAAAGCCGAATTATGCAAATTGAACAAAATATTAAACAAACTAAAATCACTATGGTAGAAAATTTCCACCTATTGCTGATACAAACTGTCTTATTTCAAATAATTACAGAATATCAAATGATTGATAATATTTTGGAAAACCTAGGAAACGCAATAACTTTTGCAAAGTTGAATATTCTTCATAATTCTATTGTAGAACCTATAGATTTACTAAAAGAATTAAATATTATTAAAAAATATTTAAATAAAAATCATAAATTAATCTGTGAACCAGAATTGGAAAATCTATTATTCTTCGAAAAGTTGGCAATAGTGAAAAGTTATTTTAAACCCGATAAACTGATTTTTATTATAGAAATTCCAATTACCGAAAAGGAAAGCTATTCTTACTTTCAACTATTCCCACTTCCAGTAAAAAATCTAAAAACCTATCAATCGATATTTCCACCTACGAAATTCCTTGTTCTAAATGAGCATAAATACATACTGATTAATGATCCATGCTACGAGATAACTGAATCCGAATTTTTGTGTAAAAATAATAATCCGATAAATATCGACGTCAGTTCACCCTGTGAAGTACAGTTATTGAAATATAAAAGGAACGTGACCAATTGTAATATGATTAACGTTTCCTTGAAGAATGTTAAACTACAAAAACTGTCAGGAAGACATTTTCTATTAATTGTCCCAACAGAATTAATCGCTGAGCAAAAATGTGGAGAAGAGAAAGAATATATCCCGCTTGAAGGACCCTATATAGTGGAACTTACCCCAGATTGTGAAGTAAAACTGGACCAAATTACTTTAAGAATTTATCAACAATCTAAACTGAAACTTAAACCAATTCAACTCCCAAATCTTAATTATTTAACACCTATAAGTAATCATGAAGAAAATAATTTGCAACCACTAGTATTGGATACAATTCCACTGGATGACTTAAAAACTATTGGAACTGCATTGGAAACACAAAAAAATAAAATTAACAAAATTAAAGAAAACGTAATAAATGTAAAAGGATTAAGTATCTGGACATTACTCCTTTATATTGGTTTGTTCCTGATACTGATATACTTCGTTTGGATAATGGTACACCGATGGAAAAATAGGTCTAATCCTGAAGAAACTACAGAAGTAGAAGAGTATGCTGTTTAACTCATACCCTTCTAGAAGGGTAGTTCCTAAGGGGGGAGAAGTTATATGTTGATAAAGTGTAGACGTAGACTAAACAAAATGCAATTTCGCCGAATCGGTTGCTGATAAGTGCATCATTATGTGCAAGCTCTGGTGCCTCGTTTCTCGCCGGATTAAAAGTTAGTTGCTTCTTAACTTCAGGGCGCTCACGTTGTAAATTCGCATGAATTGTCGGTTCCAAAGTTGTACTTTAAGAAATAAAGTCAAATTTTTTAAAAACTGTTTTCACCGATTCCACCACGAAACTCGCGAGTTAATTCCAAATTCCATTTCAACCAATATGATCAGTCATTTTAAATTCTGGTATAAGTCAATTAGACTTTGCGGCATTTAACAATAAAAATTATAGTTGGTATTTGAATAAGAACGTTTTATTCACCAAAACAATGTACAATCATTTAAACGAAATATAAATGAGTGCACAACGGTTCGGCATTTTATTTTGCGTGACAAATAGGAGGGACGTTCAGACTACAGTAATGCCCTCAAACAGTGTAGTTAAATCTGCCCTAGTAGAGGTCAATTTCGTCTAGCGACGACGGATCTTAAATCTTAAAAACATTCTGAGAAAATTTTATCCAGATACAATTACAAACAATTAGCAATATTTTTGAGTTTTCAATAGATGATAAATTTGTGTATATAGAATATCATTATTCCAAATGTAGGATGTGTTAAGTTTTTTTTTTTGTCTAAACGAACGGTGAGCAGGCCATCAGCGAGGTGACATGGTTCGCATCTGACACTAAAAAAATATCCTGAGTACCAAAGATTATTAAGATTCATAAAGCAAACTTAATATTACTTAATATCACCAGACATCACAGATAACAGATATATCTTGCATAAAATCTGGAACTGAGTTTAGATTGGTACTAAGGGCAGGACACACATAGTACCTATTTCAATCACTAGTGCTGATTATTCCGATCGTGCAATGGATACTAAGGACAGAGACACGCGACAGTGCAATAAACAACAGGTCATAATATACTGAAGGGCAGAGACACGCATCAGTATATTGGTACCAAGGGCAGAGACACGTATAGCACCTCTTTCAATTTCTAGTGCTGATTATTCCGATCGTGCAATGGATACTAAGGGCAGAGACACGCGAAGTATCCTGTCGCAAATAACCAGACCGGCACTGAAGGGCAGAGACACGCGACAGTGCAATAACAACAATATTTTGAAGGGCAGAGACACTCGACAGTAGCCCCGACTTTCAACAAGCAAAGGAACAACGTTTAAAATAGTTCAAAGAGAGAACACACTAATATTTAACCAAATTCCTTGGGTATATTTTATAAATTAAAAATGAAACCGATCAATAAATAAATCATTTGGTTAGTTTTTTTTGGTATTTTCGCCATCATGAAATGCAACTACTGTACTCGTGAGAACATTCAATTTTAAGGCTTCGCAATTTCACGTAACGCAAACACACCCCGCAACAGTCGAATGCACGGTTAACCGAGAAACGTCGAAAAGATATTTCTTAAAATGTTACTGCACCCCAAAACTATGTTTATTTTAAATGAAGCCCTTCTACTAATCGATATTCTGACAGAGCGAGGGGCGAGAAATGTGTTTTTTTTAAAGAAAACATCTGGCTCACATCTGGTTGCTTATTGCGTCGTACGTACTAAAATTTTAGAGGGTAGCTTAAAAATATATGCGTCTTACACAAATTTTAATGTTTATATCTTCATCACTTCATCATGTGGTTAAATCTGGCCGTGATTTATAGGATTATGTTACTGGTACAAACACAAAATAAAAGCGATTCCAGAATAAAACAAAAGCCTGTAACATTTTCAAATAATAAACAAGGCAAGGTCTGGGAATCGCTGTTTAGAAACAAAATACTAATCAAAGATGACTCAAAGTACAGGTTAGTACGTGAAACTAAACGCCATAGCAGTTATCAGAGTAGCACATACAAATAGCAGACCAAACCATGATCAAAGTCTATAAACTATTACAATTAATAAAAAATAAGTAGAATGCTTTGAATAGTCAATAGAGAAGAAGTATATAATAATAGAAATTAACTTAAACATTAACTAAATTAGACTGGGATCCTGAGTTTTGTAGAAAACCTTTATCTTTGTCTTGAATAATTCTTAGTCAGGTTCTGGATTTCCGTGGTAAGTTTATGATACAGACGTAACAAATAAAGAGTTCATAGTTCATACTGCAAGTCGAAGTCTGAGTGGTCTCCCTTTTCAGCTAATTTTCGGTAAAATATGTGGCGGAAAAGAAAATTTTGATTGGAATCTGTTTGAAATCAACAAGAAAAAGCTCCTATGCGAATCAGACGAAAGAAAATTTTATCATGTACCACAAGGGTAATCTTGATTTAATTTTACTATTTTTCAATTTGTTTACAACAGCGTCACATGACGCTACGTAAACGCTCCTACTTCAAATAAAGCTCGCAGATTTCGTCAAATGACCAATTTCTCTATAAGATTACGACATATATATACCTGAACCTCCGCCAGTCACAATTGCGGTTTTTCCAACCATGCACACTTTGCTGCGGCAGTAGAAACAAACAATTTTGTTTAGGCTGATAAATATTACGATCAGTACGACTATCGCAAAAATGCACCCCATTCCGCAGCAATATGGCACCGGAATAAGAGTGAATTTTTTTCACCAAACAAAACGAATTTACTTGGCACAATTGGTTTAATCGAATTTTAATTGACGAACGAGTACATATAAAACATACGTGTTTTATTACGACAGCAATTTCAATGCATTTTTTTAATTGAGTAGAGTTTTCCTTGACATTCCGTTGTCCGTGTTCATTGTTAAATGTGTATGTAAAACATGTAGAATATTATACCTAGTGACTTCCTTAATATAAAAAATATACATTTAGTACTAGCAGTTGTACAGGGTGTGCAAATGCTATTGGGCTCAAGTTTCCTTCGAAAAAATTTTAAATTTCTAATTCTGATCAAGAAGCAAGTGATTATTTCCTTACTGAAAATGTATTGGAAGGTAGGGCAATAGAACCTCATTGCGAATGCAAAATGCGAATACTTAAGCCACTTTATTAAATTACCAGTAAACTGTCAAATAGAAATTAATGAAGAAAAATTCTTCAACGATGTGAAAATCCAGTTCGGAAAACCAATATTTTTACCAAAAATCCAATTGACAGAAATGAAAGCAATGAAAGCAATGAAAGTCCTCCCATGGAACCAGTGGAAGAAGAAACGAATACGTTCCAAATAATTGTTATTGTTTTTGGAATAATTATGGTCCTAATTTTAGTTTTCATCATCAAGAAGCTCTTATTCGGATGGGTACGAGAATTGAAGAAAATCGCATCCAAAGAGGAAACCTGCCAGGGAGAAAATCTTGAAGCTTTTTCGAAAAAACCTCCGTTATTTTCGAAAGTTTGGATCAATTTATGGGTTTTGACTATTGTTTTCCATTACCTAAACACACATTCACAAAAAGGAAAGGATTAAATTTTAACAGACTTATGGCTTATGTTAAAAGTTGTAACTAGTTATATGTCCCAAACTGCAGACGAAGCCCAAAGCAAAGCGAAGATAACGCATCGCTGACACCGCATTAAAAACCTTATTTATTCGATTGTAATATTGTGAAATACGCTCTTAATTATTCCAACCTTTGTAACGGCCAGTTCGAATAAAACTTTATTTCGCTTTCCGTGTAATAAATGTTTTAAAAAACGCTCTCCCGAATTTTGAACATTTAAGTGGCGCAGTCGGAACGGATTTTCTAAGTGCAGTAGTGGTGGACAATTAACCAGAATCTTCTGGGAGTTTTTTGGACACCCGCTACGTGGATTTTTAAATCCTTCAGCACGCAGAACCAGCAGCATGGGAAGCAGAACGACGGTCTACGAAGTTACAACCCGCATGTGACGAGTTGGAAAATTGAGCCTGAAAGGATTTCCTTTTGCCCCTCCGAAACCTCTGTATAAGGTCACTTGAACGGATAGTTTAGGGCTCGCATTGCACGCGATTAGGTTAAGAAAACAAGAAAAGAAAAAAGAAAACAAATCAAATCAAATCGTAAATAAGCGATTCTGAAATCGAAAACCTCGAAAAACAATTCAATTCAATTTTAAAGTTTGGGAACAAAACACAAAAAAGAGTCAAAACAATGACCCAAAAAGGAAACTCAGGTAATATGAGTAGTGCGGAACCTAGATTTAATTGGAATCTTTTTAAATGTAAAGTAGATAACATAAAACCATATAACGGAAATAACGACACGCTAAACAAATTTATTGCTAAGTGCGAAAGATTAATAAATTCCTACGTTAGTTTAGGAGATGCGGAACTAAATAGCCATATCTTCGATTGTATCGTAGACAAACTAGTAGGGAAAGCAGAGTTAATGGTAGGAAACCGATCAGAATTGACAGATTAGGTTAAGCATAAAAGACGCGCTTATTCAATGCTTCGCAGATAGGATAAATTTAGATTGTCTAATTCCGGAATTAACTAGAACAAGACCGTTCAAAAACGAACATTTAGTTGATTTCGGTGGTAGGCTACAACTTTTAAAGAGTAGTGTAAGACAGCGGATTAGTAATTCAGAAGATTTAGATCAAAATGAAAAACTGAAAATGAAATGAAATGAAAATGAAAATCGCGCTTAATACATTCATAGCTGGATGCACCTGGATGCTCAAAAACAACATGCATTTGAAACAACCAGATTGTTTAGAGGAAGCCATTGCTTATGATTCTGAATTTGAAAATTTTGAAAACCTCTACGGGAATCTAAGCAACACAACGAAACAATTCCAAATACCCAATTTTCAACAAGGTAATTCAAAACAATTCCAAATACCCAACTTCCAATAAAACAATGCAAAGCAATTCCAAACACCAAATTTTTGAACAATTCAACATGAAACAACATTTTCAACCATTTCAACAATTCCAAAATCAGCCGAATCTAAATAGATTTCAGCCTAGAATAAATGCCAACACAAGTTTTATGCCAAACAATTTTAACAATTTTTCAAATCCAAGCCAATATCAAAATCAATTCCAAAAACCACGATTTCCATCTCAACCAATAAATATTCAACCAAGGCAAATACCTCAAAGACGATTTCCAACAAATCGGGAAGTTTGCGGACCCCCCCAAAATGTCTTCAAACCTAATCAAATATCACCCAACCAACTTTCAAAACCGACACCAATGTCAGGTATCTCAAAACAAATGAATAATTCATTTACAAGACGACCGATAAGACAAAATTACTTTACAAACAACAATCAACCCCCGAATTTTATCGCGGAAGAACTATTTAATCAAGAATGCGACGAAAACTTTGCTTATCCTGTTAACCAAAACGAGTATAATGATTATAACGAATTTGAGGAAAATTACGAACAAAACGTCGAAACACAAAATCCAAATGACGAAAATTTTCGCGAACTCAGCCAAACAAACAACCCACCCTTGTAGAAATTAATATTTCTTCTAACAACCCTTTACCGTATATTCAAATACGTAAACCAAATATTAAACTACTAATAGACACAGGTAGTTCACGTTCGATATTACGTCCAACTATCGCTGAAAAATATTTTCCAAATTGCATTTATCATAAAAATAATGAAATAAAGACAGCAGTAGGAAGTCAAAATACCAGATTTCAAGCTAGAATACAAGCATTAACATCGATTATCGATAGATTTTATCTTATTTCATTTTCACGACTTTTTTGACGGAGTAATAGGTTTAACTGATTTAATTAATATGAATCTGAATATCGATTTATTAAATACAAAATTAATAGAATTTAACAACGAAATTCCATTTAAATATAGAAAACCATTGACACAATGTTTGAAAAAGGAAAACAAAGTCGAACACACAAAAGAATTCATTGATTCTTTTAATACGCGTAAAAATGTGCTAACTTCAGAGCCAGTATTATCTTATCTGAACTTTACAAAAAAATTTGAATTAACAACCGACGCATCGAAATATGCCATCTCAGGCATTTTATCCCAAGACGGACACCCAATATGCTACGCATCAAGAACGCTGAACCCAGCAGAGATTAAATATAAAAAAGGTAAAAACAACCAAGTAGCGGACGCTTTATCACGATATCCAACAGATACGAACGCTCTTGAAACTTACTCGATATTTAACAACTTAGAAGAACGAGCAGATTTTAATGATCAAAAATATGCTTTCATTAAAACAAAATTTAGAAGTAAAGAATTTCCTAAATTTAAAAAGATACCGTTAATACACCAAACGGAAAACAAATTAATAACAACAAAGACAAATATCATAGAAAAAGGGCAAAGAGGCCAAAGGCTAATAAAAATCTATTCTTTCAGGAAACCAATGAAGATAAAAATGTTGACTCTTCTACTCGTAGCAGCTTTAACCGAACGAATAATAACGACAGACGTACAAGTTACCAAACTCGTAAATCCTATACTTCCTATCCAGATAGGTAACGCGAAATTAATTTATAACAAACATACATTTATCCATTATGTAGATTTAAGCCAAATAATTAATCACGTAGTAAGCATAGAGAACGTATTTAAAATAATTAAAGATAAGTTTAATGTTAAAAATATAACTAATAATATTTCTTATTATGGACTTGCCGAAAATTTACTTCTAAGAACTGAATATTTAATACAAATTACGGTGGAAAAACTTGAAAATTTACATCCACATGTTCGTAAGGAACGAGGCTTAATTAACGCGGTTGGTAAAATAAATAAATGGCTATTTGGAACTCTCGACGCTGACGACGGAAATTATTATAAAGCAGCAATAAATACACTTGAGAAAAACCAAAATAATTTAGCCAAAGAACTAAAAAAACTAACCAAAACTATTGTGAAATTAAATGAAAATCAACGAAAACTACAAACTGGTTTAAAAACATTCCAAAATGCAGTATTAATGACGATAAACTCTTTACAAGACTATCTTAGTTTTCACGGTATCATTACGCAATGAAACTTAGATTGCCAAAATATTATAATGTTTCTAGATAACCTAGAAGGCGCTATTATGTTTGCAAAAGTTAATGCGCTTCATAATAGTATTTTACCGATTTCGGATTTGAATAAAATGCTTAAATATTTAGCATCAATTTATAAAGAAAATCAAATTCCCCAATTTAAAAACATTTTATCTTCTTATCAAATTTTGGGAACTCAGGTAAACTTTGTTGACTCGAAAGTGATCTTTGCAGTCCATGTCCCAATTTTAAGGTCCGAAATATTTTCCTTTTACCATACTTTCCCAATAATCCAAAATCAATCATTTTTTATACCCCAATACCCCTTCTACAGGAGGGGCGGCATTCTGGACGCCCTCTAGAGCGGCCTGGGGGCACAACGGGTGGCCTAAGTGCTTGGACGCCCGCGAGGGCGCCCCCCTTTAATACCAATACCAATACCAATACCCCTATATGGCACAAGCGGAGAAGAAGAGACAATTCACCGCAGAAACATGTCCCGTCATCGAAGAAATCTACTTTTGTAAAGAAGAAACTCATCCCCGAGATGTATGCGTGGAGAATTTATTTGACGACATCGGAATGGAAAACTGCCCAATTACGAAAATGAACCTGTCAGAGGCAATTATAGAACAAATCACTCGAAATTTAGTCCTTGTTTCGCCACAGAAGCCTGAAAAATTACTAATTAAGCGTAACACGGATTGATATATGCAAATCGAAGTACCAGTACTGATTAAATTACCAGTAAACTGTCAAATAGAAATTAGTGAAGAAAAATTCTTCAACGATGTGAAAATCCAGTTCGGAAAACCAATATTTTTACCAAAAATCCAATTGACAGAAATGAAAGCAATGAAAGCAATGAAAGTCCTCCCATGGAACCAGTGGAAGAAGAAACGAATACGTTCCAAATAATTGTTATTGTTTTTGGAATAATTATGGTCCTAATTTTAGTTTTCATCATCAAGAAGCTCTTATTCGGAAAGGTACGAGAATTGAAGAAAATCGCATCCAAAGAGGAAACCTGCCAGGGAGAAAATCTTGAAGCTTTTTCGAAAAAACACTCCGTTATTTTCGAAAGTTTGGATCAATTTATGGGTTTTGACTATTGTTTTCCATTACCTAAACACACATTCACAAAAAGGAAAGGATTAAATTTTAACAGACTTATGGCTTATGTTAAAAGTTGTAACTAGTTATATGTCCCAAACTGCAGACGAAGCCCAAAGCAAAGCGAAGATAACGCATCGCTGACACCGCATTAAAAGCCCTACTTATTCGATTGTAATATTGTAAAATACGCTCTTAATTATTCCAACCTTTGTAACGGCCAGTTCGAATAAAACCTCTCCCAAATTTTGAACATTTAAGTAACTGTAACCTATTTATTGCTGAACCAAAAATATATTATGTATTTCCTTCACGTTAAAATTAACGGTATATTTTGTTAGACATTGGGCGATATATAGCGATATAACTAATCCAAAGTATTAAAAAGGTGTTAGGTAGGATATAATATACGAGGTGTGTTCAAATAGTAAGGTGACTTTTGTATTCGATATCTTTTTTGTTTTGTGGGTACACATGTCGCTAACATATGTTCACAGTTTCAGCCAGTTTGCACTTTTACTTCGTGAGTCAGAAGCTACGTGTGTCGTGAAAATACGTGTTTTGTGTGTTAGGCGAGTCTTTACTGTATAGAAAAATGGAACAAAGAATGTCAAGGTTTTGCTTACTATTCTTTGATTAAGGTCAATAAAGAGTATTACCTTGAAGTTATGCGCCGTTTGCGAGAAGCTATACGAAGAAAACGTCCGGAATTGTGGGAAAACAATTATTGTTATTTAGGATGTTAAATGATATTTAAATTAAAAATAGAATGCTGTTATTTGTCTTTATTACTTTCCTATAATACATTCGAATTATGTCATATCAGTATTTTTCTTATTTTCTCTTTGTCTCTTCTAATAGACCATATAAGGTGCTTTTAAATTGAATGTCAATAATTAGGAAGGCGATTTTTGGGTTCACTTTAAAAAAAAATTCATATGAAATTATGTTCTAAACGTCTTAACTTTTGAGATACAGGGTGGAAAAGTTTTCAAAAATAAAATATATTTTTTTAATATTTATAATACTACTTTAGATATTTTAATGAAATTTGGCACACATATACTGTGTATCAAAAGTCATTATTTAGTTCCTTCAAAGAGTTCGTGGCAATATGAGGAAAAGGAAACAACTTATCTAGTTTCTATGTTCTACTTTTTTTTCAAAATGGTTGTTATTCATTTATTAAGAAACAACTTTGTTAAATATTATTAATAGTAGGTGGTGTATTGTTTTACAATAAGAATCGTTTATTGTTTATCTTGTTGTTAGGACTCTAGTTGGTAACTAAAAACTATATATTTTCGCAAAAAAAATCCTTAATAAAAATAATGATATTTCCATTTATTTATGAGCAGATTTAATATCTTAATTGTCGCCAAAATCTCACTTGGCATCTTCAATGCTCGCGCTCCGAAAACACTTCGAACACTTCGAACACACGGAGCGCGAGCATTGAAGATGCCAAGTGAGATTTTGGCGAAACGTCTGCAGGATTCCAGTCGGATGCAAGATTCCAGTCGGAGTTCAAAGAGCGAACGGATGATATCCCGGAATATAGTGTCATCGCATTTTTCCATCCGTGAAAATATATATATGTATATATATATATATATATATATATATATATATATATATATATATATATATATATATATATATATATATATATATATATATATATATATATATATATATATATATATATATATATATATATATATATATATATATATATATATATATATGTATCTACGGATTGGAAACTTTTTAACTTAAAAATAATGTTTGGTGAAGTATGTACAAAATTTTGCCAAAATTTCATTAATCAAGAACGAGTTACATTAAAAAAATAATAACTTTTAAAAAACCTCTTTTCAGTTCGGGTAATAAAAATCTTAAATTTTGATATTTTTATTACGATTTTACCTTTTTGATAACATTTAATTTTAAACCGCTGTAAAAACTACAAACTACTTTTTTGTTTTCCCAACACCAATTTTCACAAGGGGTTTGACATTTGTTTTTGAAATTTCCATATACAGTTTCCATGTGATCAAGTAGCCAAGATTACATAATTTCTCCTATTCTTGTCCTGAATTTCTATTTTTCAGTTCACTGGTCTTAATTCCTCAATAACAATATTTCATTCTTTTATTTCTTTTCATTTCTTTTATTACCGTTATTGATTGTAATTTTAATTTATGTATGTGCCACAATACTCAATAAAATGTTCTAAAAAATACCAAAAATTATTTCCCACAATTTAGCTTAAAGGTACATGAAAAAGTGTTAATCAAGCGGGCACTTTGGCAGTACATCAATTGAGGTATTTTGATTAACTAATTTGAACTAATTCCTGCAAACAAAATTATTCAAACCTGCGCTCTATTTTGTAAACAACACGTCAAGTTAAATCGTTATTAACGTTTGGTTATAATTTGTTGTGGACATATCAATCAGAAAAGCTCGGCCCGTGAAGTTACATTTATTCAGCAACCGAAACGACCTTTTCAATATGCTATAGCACGATTTTGATTATTTTATGTGGTCTACTATGAAAAGTATCCCAATACGGCTAATGTGACTTTCACACAAATGCAGAATATCTAGCTGAGAACAATGAATACGTTCGTTTTACTGCTCGTGAGCGTCAACTTAGCTATCAACGCTTATTGCGGTAACAGTACCAGTAACGACAGCGAAAAACTGAAAGATGTATTGAGAAATAACAGAACTTCGAGAAGCAAAAACGATACTGAAGACGGCAAGAACGTACTTCAGACACAAGCCTCGAGTAAATTAAGAGAGTGCGGAGTCCAGCCTAACGACGATAATGACAATTATGACGGAAATGCTTCTAGTAACTCGAATTTTAATGAATATGGTAATACCTACGGTTCGAGAAATTCAAATTCAAATTCGCAGTAAGTACATTTAATTTCACTTGAATACTTTATTTAATTTGTTATTAATAATGTTTTATAGATTCATATTTTGCTTTTGGATATTGTTTTTCCCATATAGCTATTAGAATATATATCCAGACACTTCACTCGTTTTGCCTTTGCAGTATTAAAAGTTATTGACGATCTCTAAGCTCCATGTTGGTTCTTAAATGTCACAAAGTCTCTTCTAAAGTTTAGTTTCTTCATAGGTATTACTAGAATAGACAGGGACTCTATATCTCTAGTAGATGGTTTTTCCATATTATTTCTCTCATAAATCCGCTGATCGTTGATGCTCTCATCGCTTGAGTTTGTGTTTCCTCTATTAAATCCCTCTCACTTGATATTGTTACTACAAGGTAATTGAAGTTCATTGTATAATGTTGTCTGCATCCTATAAGGTAGGCTCTGTAGGTCAACTTCATTCTATGCAACTAGTACTCCATCATCCGCACAAGAAAACATTTTTAGTGATCGATCTCCCGTTGTGTACCCTGTGTTGGCGTTGTTGATGCTTTCCATGATTCTGTCCATGAATACTGTAGGGCTGAGGCTGTCTTCCTGTTGTATAACCTAGACCTTGTTCTATTTCCTGGGTTCAGTTCTATAGTAATATTTTGATATTTATGATTCATATTGTTCTTAACTAGAATCTTTGACATGTCCTTCAATAGTACTTGATTAAAGGCATTAGTGAGGTCAACAAAACTTCAAACATAGGCTTTTTGAACTTTATTTTTATTAGTTGTAGTATTGTCTTTATTGCTTTCTGCTGCTGAACTGTTATTGCTATAATTTTAGTGAAAAGTTTTAAAACTGAGCTTTACAAGTTTATGATGCTAAAATTGTCTTTTTTGTAATAGGAGATTTTTTTATATAATTTATCAATTTTTCTACCTGTTCGGGTTTTTGTTGAACTCGTTTCAATCGCTCATCCTTCTTTGAACCAAGACGTCGTCATATATTTTGTTTATTTTTGTTAATGAAACTAATGTAACCGGCAAAAGAATAACGAAACTTTTTAAATTATTTAGAAATAAAAAATAAATCTTGATATTAGTATTCTTTACTAATTGATTTATTTGACTCAAGAACTAGAAATTAATGATTAAATAGTGTACACGTTTAGGTAAACACCTGTGTATTTCGTCGTTGTGTATGGCGTGATGCACATTCTAATTCTACATCGATCGAAAAAGCCTTTTCCTATACCTATATTCAAGGATTTGTCGCTATTTCCTATTTCCTAACAAACGACGATAAAACCCCAAAGTTATTTCTAATTGGCATTGACTTTGACCAAGTTTGACGTATTATTGGTTTTCTTTAATTCAGAAGAGTTAGGGAAATCTGGAACTGATGAGTCAATTCATCTTTGGAAGTCAGTTGTCCACAACGTGGCTGTATAAAAGAATTAGTGTACTTTTTCTACGTCTGCACAATGTACAAAATAGAGATTAACTATGGAATGGAATATTTCGTATCGTACTTAAATAATACTTCTAATTTAATAAAGAAAGAAAACGTTACTTCTCATCAAATTATGAATTGCAAATCAATTTTCAAATTGTAAATTATCATTCTTGTGCCGTCGTGTACGCTATAAGCGTTTATTAACAGTTAAAAATGGTTAAAAGTATATACACATAGCTTCCTGTACATCATCTTTCTAGCTTGTTGGTGTCGTTCCTTTTTTCTTTCTTTCGGAAGGAACCCAATTCCAGATTTTCTTAGGCCATCTATTCAATGTCATTCCTTCGAGATGTTTTTTACTTAGTGAGCCAGCTATATCCATTTGCTCTTTTATTTGCTAGTTTCTTAGGGGCTCCATTTTTAAAGGTACTATTACTTCTTCATGTAATCCAATCGTGGAGCCATCCTTATTTCACTTCATCAACGTCCAGGTTTCTAGTTCATAAGTGCTTAGTGTTTCAAAGATTGACGTGCATATCATTGTTTGGTCCTTTTCGGAATTCCATCCAAAGCAGGGAGTTCTCTTCTCATATAAATCTTTTTTCGTGCCTTTTTGGATACCGTCTCTCCACTGGTTGCAGTGTTTTATGGTTTTTTCATCTCTGATCGTTGTCACCTATAGCCACTCTTTGTATGGTATTTTATATTAATTGTATTGATAACTGATAATTGTATTTGTCTTATAAATATAATATAAATATGTAAATATTTAATTTTGTTATAAAATTTCTAATATTAGCCCTTACACCTCTATGCAAGTGACCTCAATGTCTTTTGAAATTTTCCGATATAAATGGGACTCAATTTTCCCTAAGAAAATGTAGTTTTGTTTCGTTTGGTTTTAAGGAACAGGTACGGGTCCAGTCAATCAAATAACAGACCGCAGCGCAATTACAATGGAGATAACGTCGGTAACAATTTTCAAAATGAGGAAAATAGACGAAACTCTAACCAGGAAGGTAATAGACACTATTATGAAAGTAGCTCGGACAGAGGCGACGACTCTGGTGACAGATACAGCAATTCAAGAAGAAACTCCTACGAAAATTCGCATTTCGGTGGCGGCTCCACCCAAAAAGCAAACTATTCCAAACTACACCCTTACAGTACCAATCCGTATCAGTCTAATAGTCGTGGAACTGATATAGATAACGACGATCACTCAAACCAAAATCGTAATAACGATCGAGGCAATAATCGATACAACGGAAACGGTTCCTGGGGCTATAGCTCTGAAGGTGGTCGGACTAACTACGGATATAGGCATTCCGGTAATTCCGGAATACAAAACAATGACCGCGATGAAAACTTCCGGTTTGGGTATAACAATGGCGGCAGTAATTATGCGACCAGCCAAAACCCGTTTAAAAACCAATGGTACGGGTCTAACGGCAACAGGGCCGGAGGGAACAGTGGGGGTAATAGTGGGACAAATTACAATTTTAATCCATATGGTGACGATTGCGACGAAGATGGTCAAAATAGAGGTAAGCGGTAAACCAATGAACCAAGGAATTAGGTGTAATTTTCGGAGAGTTCTCTAAGTTCGTTTGTCTGATGTTTATTATTATTCACGAGCGGCTGAATATAGCCAATGTGTTGCTTGCTATATTTTTTCTACGAGCATTATTTTTTGGGTACATTTTTGAAAAACAGCACGAATATATTCACTGAGTGGTGTGTCACGTGACATCAGAACTGACAAACGTCAAAACACTATGGCTAAAATCTACCGAAAACATCCGATCGCTCTCAAACTTGAGACTAAATTAGCGGAAATATGTTAGCTCACGACCGCGGTAATTAAGATGATGCCTCAAAGTGACGGAAGTATGAAAAAAAAATATTCAAAACATTTTGCGTAGAAAATTGGATATGGCACGTATTTCAAAGTCATGAGAATATTGAATAATTTGACAAGGTTTTTAAATGCCACTGTCAAAGCTTAGAAAGAAAATATTGACATTTAATAGTCTTCCAGCATCATTTGAAGTTTTGTATGTTGGTGTGTTTGTTTATTGCATTATACATGACATGAAACCAACCCTAAGTATTTATTTTAATTTTAAATTGATATTAAACTTATATTGTTCGTACAATTTCGATTCAGCATCAAGTAAAGTAATTTTGCTTTGGTCAGTTGATCTATATTTACATGGAAATGCTATTAGCATGGCGTAGAAGAGTATATTTATGACAATTCTGTGTAACTTTGTGAATTAAATTAAAAATTAAATAAATTAATTGCAATTTTCTATTTAATTTTAATCCTGTCAACCACTGGAACCATAAGCTTAAAATATTTAGCAATTAGCTATATATAAATCTTCAATTAAACCTAAAATATTATATATTAAAATGGTACTTTGGTATCCTTAAATTCCATTTTTATAAAAATTTTCTTTACGAAACATATTTTTGTTTTGTTTTTCTGGTAATAGGAAATGCATTTCAGAGACATCTACTTGCGCCACTTGCAAAATAATTTCTCTGTAATTTTCTACATTTCAAATAAAAATTAATCAGATATAAAACAAAATGCTTATTTTAAATAACAAATTTTATTTTCCATTCTTTTGTTATAGTTTTTAAACATAACCTCAAGCACTTAGGTACCTGGGACCATTTAGACAATTTTTCGCATTTTTTAGGATGCCAACAATTGCATTTTTAGCAGTCAATAACCATAATATAGTATTCAAAACTTTAAATTTAAAAATATTTTTAGGTTATTTGGGCGTATATAGGACTTACATATAAAAAATCTATATGTTTTATGTTAGAAAAATCTAGTGTAATAAAACCTCATTAAGTATGCAAAGATACCTACTACAGATTGATCCAACGAATACTTCTTTCTTTTTTTCGAGTGCAGTTAGTAAACCCCGGTTTAGGTAAATTTATGAGTTGTTTGCTCTTCCATTCACCAACAATGATGTGCCAAAGACTTCCCGGTCTCGTAAAACGGAAAGAAAATAGATAATATAATTAAACATTATACAGCAATAAGTAAGAAAGAAGAAAGGAAGTATTCAAGTTGCCACATTTTCTCCTCTACTGCTTTTCGTCAGTCTTCACAAGTCCTTTCACTTACAGCAATACAAGTTCTATAGTATTTTCTTTTCCACGATATGCTGGTGTGCCACCGTTACACTATGCTTCTCTTCAAGGGCTTATTTCATAAAGCGATGTCTGTTTAAATTTGCTATATATAATAATTCCTTTATTTTTGGTTCTAGATAACCGTCATTAATCCGCATTTCATTAAGATAAAGGATTTTCTGTTGCTGTTTTCGATAATGCTTTATATTTCTCAAGTATTTTCGTGACGAGCAAACAATTTCATCGCTTTCCTGTACAAGTGCTTTACGGTTGCAGACATACATATACCTTATGAAGTGGTCCGTAAAAGTATTCTAGTTATCAATGGAATACAGTCAGTCTTGCTAAGCTACATCAAAAACTTTTCTTCGAATTACACAGATTGATACCAGTTTGCCTTAATTTTTCTTGGGGGTTCCACTTCATCTGCTGTCTTTCTCGCCCGCAATAATTTCAAAACCTTCTATTATTCGACAATATAGGTCATAGGCACAGTTTGTTGCGCAGTAAAATTCGGGCAATCGTATTTTTTGAAGTTACTTATAGACAGTGTAGAATTACTGTTAACACTACAGCTCAGCAGCAGAATCTGATGGGTTAAAATAAACAAATATACACATATGACATAACCTATAATTAAAAAAATCAATTGAAATAATCTATATATGAAATTCACTAAATTAAATTCATGAATATATTACGAGATAAACTTTTCTTCTTTTTGAATTACACTTCAGGTGCCCTCACCAAAGACTGATACTAGTCTACCTGACCGATCGAAGACTAAATCGATCGCAAAGTATAATCTAATTGCACCAAAAAATACCATACTGACATTACTTTCTGTAATCGTAGAAAACAACGGCGGTTATGGTTACCTGCACCATCGCCATATGCCTCCAGTCATGAAAAATCTTCTAAAAGGAACACGAAAGAAGCGATATAGTTTCGGAATTCATAAAACGAACAAATCGAATAACAACGATCAAGTAAGTTTCTAACAAGGTCTCTTAAATATTTGGTATTTTGACAATCCGGGAAATATACTTCAATAAAAATCAACCACTATTCCAAAACTGCTAAATGTCAAGTTTTTGTATTCTGTTGTTTGAGGAACTCTGTATATCTCATTATTTGATTCAAGGTTATATAAACTTCTTATTTGGGTTTTAAAAGTAGCTACACTCTTTTCGTCCAATGTTCTACCTTGAACTACTTAGAACGTGTGCGACTCAAATCGGAACAAATTTTTCGGTCAGTAACCTCAATACAATTTAATGTAAGCAACGTAGGAGTCCGTGCATTTCTTTCCAAATAATTAGTTGAATTCACTGCTGTTGCTATTAGAAATGAGCCTTAATAGCAATTTTGGAAAATGTCAAAATGATCACAAATTGATCGAACTACGAAAACCTGACCCACCTCTCCAATATACTAACCCAGCTTAACACCTTTTTGGAAAAAGCCGATAAAGACATCTATTTTGTTTGTAAGAATCTATGGTGCTGCTAACTTTAATTTAATTTACATCGTTTAATAAGTTATTAACAACTGGAACAGGGCTATTCTCCTCAACTATTTTATGATGACATGAGAAATACAATAATCCATATTTTTCAATAACTTTTATTAAACATTTAAATTAAATGTATACTTTCTAACTAACACATTTTTTAAGCTACTCGACAAATTAAAAATTGGTACAAGTAAACATTTATTTTATATTATCATAACCTCATAATATCAACCAAGATTCAACTAAAATTTTCTATTAACATGTGCCCGGATACATTCTGGAAGGTATTTTGACGAAGTTTGTTAAAGTACTTCATCATGCTGGACGTTATGTTGTACTTGACGATGTCAGTTCTTTAAATTTCTTTTTATTATACCATTTGTTTATTGCTTTAATTTGAATCACTCAAATAATGGGACAAAACTAAAAATTTGCATAATTTTGAAACGCCTTAAAACCTCCTCGAGTGCCACCGTGCGAACAGGATCCAGTCTGATGATATGATGTTTTCTCAAAATGTATTTTTATGGATAAAAAATTAATTTTATCATATATTTTGAATAG
Source organism: Cylas formicarius (assembly GCF_029955315.1). Classification (NCBI taxonomy): domain Eukaryota; kingdom Metazoa; phylum Arthropoda; class Insecta; order Coleoptera; family Brentidae; genus Cylas; species Cylas formicarius. The sequence goes on from NW_026844347.1 coordinate 8,435,960, forward strand.
TATGTGACGATAGAGTTAGGTAAGGGGTATATCCAAATGATTGTGCTGCCGCCTAGCGGTTAGTCTTCACAGTAACAGAAAAGTCATATACAATAGCAGGGACAGAAAACCGCAACAAAGTGTAATGTTTGCGTTTGAGTCAGTGATTGATGACATATGGTAAAGTAATCGTGGTAAGAACTTTACAATTAATTGTTGTCGGGCCATGCCACTCTGTGCAAAAAGCGCTCGTCAGGAGTTGATATAGATAGAAACGTCTTCGTTTTTAAATCGTCTTAATTCATTATTTTGCAGTGTATCAGTCAGTGCGTCTTCGCCCATTTGCAAATCGTAAGTAGCTACGTGGAAACCAAAGACAATAAATCCCATAAGAACCAAATTGTCAATTAATCATAATGCAGTCATAAAAGGCTACGCATCCAGAATTAACGAGATATTCGAAGGGATACTTAAGTTGCTGCTTTATTTTTTACGTTGCAATTAAGAAAAATTGAGGAAGGTAAATATTTATGGTGTAATGATAAAAAGCCGATTTGGTAAAAAATGAATGTTCATGACAGTAACTCCATCTGTAAATTTTATGAGAAGAAAGAATAGAAAAAATTACAGCCAGCTGTATATTATATAGTGGTTTATTGTCAACCGTCTCTATTGTGCTTTAATGTCTTCGGTGAAAGTCATGGGTAGTTTTCAAATGTACAGGGTGCTGAAATTTAATACATATTTAAGTTAGATGACTACAGATCGCCATCGGAGACCATGTTCGTCAAATGGATCCAAGATCATTATAAAGAGAGCGACGCAGAAAGAGTTGATACGCTGAGACACGTGAGGAGATGTTTCGCGAGATTGACAAGCACTGGTGGGTAATGGGTATGGTCTGTTCATAGATATAAGAAAGTGACCAATTGCTTTTGAATGGGATTATCCAAGGGCGGTCATTAACATACAATGCAACAAGATTATTACCAAAAGTTTCGGAATTTAAATTCAGGTGTGGTCTGTAATAGAAAATAATTTTATACCTACCTGTGTTTAATATTCTTTGGTTTGGTTTCCTTAGTTTAAGTTTATTAGTAATCATTCTTATTTCGTATATAATACAGTGTGTGTTGAATCGTGTGCGAATTATGCAAAATATGTGCGAGTCTAGTGTATCTCATTAGATGCTCCCACCCAAATGTAGAAAACACTATTCTATTGAGACTAAGGAAGTTATAAACAATGTATATTTGACTCTCATAGAACGTGGTGCCAGCAAGCAAGCATCTTAAGAAGAAACGGCCACATTGACGAAAATTCCAACATCAACTGTATGGAAAATTGTGAATGGGATTAATTACAGTGAGGAAAAAAAGAAGCGATGCTGACATTTTCTCGAGTGTAGATGAAAGTGGTCAAGATATAATACGGCGTAAAATTTACAGTTATACGAGGAACAAAGCGTGCCTACATTAGATATCTTAATTAGGAGGCTGGAAAAAGATGAAACCGGCCAATTATTTACTTGGATGAAACCTGGTTCGACACTTATGATACCCCCGAAAAGGGTTGGGTTGACTCAAGTGATAAGTGTAAAACAAACGCGCCATCAAAAAGAGGTAAAAAAATAACTAGTTTGCATGCTGGCTCTAAAGATGGTTGGATTCCAAATGGACTTTCTCTGTCTGCGAAAAATATTAAAGATTCTTCTCTGGATTATCATGAGGACACCAACGCTGATTTATTTGAAAGTTGGTTTAAAAACAATTTTTTTCACGAAGATTATATCAAAAAGCAATTAATTGAGGTTCTACAAAGCTTGAACCCACAAAAGGAATACGTCTGTGATAATTATGCAAAAAATCTAGGGCATACAGTTTTAAGACTTCCACCTTACCACTGTATATTTAATCCCATTGAACATGTTTGGCACCAACTGAAATCTGCCATTCGTCGTAACAATTTTATTCCCCGTGTTAACTCCAATGTCCTCAAACTTATGGAAACCGAAGTTTTTAACATCCCTCCACAAAGTTGGGCAAAAGCAGAACAATCGTATATCGTATATATTGCAAATAATATAGAACAATAACAAATAATAGAACAGGCGATGATAGCGATAGTGATACTGATATATTATGTGAATAATTTTCAGTAATTTAAGTAGGTAATAAAAATAATTTGTTATTTTATTTTAGATTCAAACATAAATACAAAACTAAATAAATAAATATTGTTTAGTATCTTTCCTAACAAAACCCCAAATAATTAAATTCTAAGCAAAGTACGGACCTGTTCGGCCATATTTCATTCTTACAACTTGCCCGGGTCTTTTCTTAATTCGTATCAGTTAGTCACTTTCTTATATCTATGAGCAGACGTTACTGTGAAATCAGTTTTCAAGTAATAGATATTTTCTATGTATGTGTTGGTAAAAAGCAATGCTTTAAACGTACTCTGAAAATGCCGGGTTGAGAGAAAAAGTTAATATGACTGAGACTTTAATTTTAAATAGTTTTAGTTAGTTATAGATTATAGGTTTTGTATAACCATACATACAAGGCCTTTAATGGTATTTTGCGGTGTTGAGAAAAAGTTTATGGTGTTGTGTATCGCATTTACAATTCTCGCTATTCTACAAAGTGGACAATGGAATATTTGACAAAATCATGGCGGCAATTTGCAATTTTATAAAGAAACTATTAGATTAGATTAGAGGTGATGAGCAGGACTACAATCATGATTCTGGGTTGTGAAATGTTTCTTAAATGAGATAAATAAATCTCCGTAGAACCTCTACAGTGGACTCCAAACTAGGTTACCAAATGAAAGCTTGCCAAAAACAAACGTGTTAAACAATAACCTTAATATTTGTAATGCCTACAGATATAATCTAAAGATATTTAAGCAAACTAAATCGATATGCATGTCAAACATTAGCTTGGAACAAATAATAATTTTAAGTCCCTGATGTGGTCTACTTTTGATAAAATATTACTATTATTTTTGTAATCAAAATTTGCTACTGATTTATTTCTTGTATAAAAAGTAGTTTGGAATTATTGATTATAATTGAAAAAGAAATTGAGAATCATTTTTAAAAATGTGTCTACTTCGCCCATTGTATATAAGTGCCAGTGACTTTATTGGTTAATGATTAATGGTTAACAAAAACTATTATCACCCAAGTTACGACTTATTTGTTGAGAGATGAAGCAATTATTCTACAAGTGACTAGCAAGCAGTCAGTTTAATGATCTAAAAAATAACAATATACTTTATTGTAAAACCAGTAGTAGCAGCTACTGAAAGTCTGCAAATCGTGCGAAAAAATTTTGCATAATATACTATTATAATGGCAATCCAAAATAATTCTCAAAGTAAATAAATGGCAAACCAAGAAAAATGAAATAATACATGTTTAATTAGAGTATTGTCATAATCATATTGTTTTGTTTCAGATATTGAAGACGGTTGCGAATTTTCAAGTCGGCTGTCCGAATGTCTTAATTTGTCTTTAGAGATTTGATTTCTTGTACACCGAACCAAGAATTTCCTAGCTTAGACACGGTGGTGCTTTTATGAATAAACAATACTGTTTTTGATTGTCTCCGGCATAACAGTGCTTCAGTTAAACTTCTTTTAAGTCACCTTCCCTAGCGACAGCAGATTGTTATGCACCTATTAGGGCAAACAGCCTCTACAATGACCGCAGAGGATACCTTCTTACCTTTTACCATTTTTAACCATTGTTGTATTGTTAGGTTATAGCCGAAAATATAATTGCTTGGATGTGAGTTTTATCGGGCAAACACAACTATAGACCAAACTGACATAACTAACCAAAGCTACCATCTTATTTACTTTTCTCATAAGATAAAGCGGTTCGACACATAAAAAACTAGCGTTTGGTTAGTATTTGCCCCTATATAAAAAGCATACAGATGTGAGCTGGTGATTAATTTTGCACAAACATAAGCTTATGAAATATAGGTATAAAATACAATGAATGGTAGATATTATTTTTTCGTCATTCAACAATTTGATAAGTGTAAACCATCTTGGGGCTTTCCTTGATCCGAATGCAACGTGTGGAAAACTTTCAAGAGGTATACTTGTGGCGCCAACTGCTTGCAAAAGATAGTGTGAATTATAATTATGGTTTATATTATATGGTAAAAAATTGTATAGGTTTATAATATATCCGTGCTCTTTGATTTGCTTCAACAGCTGGCATTACTCAATAGGCGCAAATATTAGAAAAACTTCTATTTCGTGAATAAATTTATGAAGAACATGGACTAATTTTATGAATTAATTCGCAATTGTATAAGAGAAAAGTCCAAATTTGGCAAATTAGAGTTAGTGCATTGTTGTTCTGAGAAGTTTACTATATTTTATGCTGCCTACTATTTATATTTGACAAAGTCGTGTGCTTGCTAACATAAGTACCTTTTTCCTATAGGTCTATGCAATTCATTATATTCTTAATTATCATTTCACGCTGTTAATTTTACGATTGACTTAGGTCTGTTTTCACATTAGTTTGAAACTTATTTGGGCGTGTGCGGAGTAAATTGTGAAAATTGTTGGCACACAAGCATACAGCTTGGAAAAGTAAAAGGTTAAAGCACAGTTTTAAAGAATATCTAAAATGGATTCATCAGATGAATATGAATATTTAATTTCACGACAATGATTTGGATTTATTTTTAGAAGAAACAATAAAACCAAAAAACCTCGGATTATCTTGGGCAAAATAGAGAATTATCGTTACTAATATTTTTAGATTTATTTTATTAAAAAACTTACGAAAAAAGACAGGGTACCAAACAATCCGAAACTTCACATGAAAATGTCTCAGGATTTAAATTCAAAACCAGATTTAACAATGATTTAAGTCACATGTTTACATGGCAATTATTCCAGAACAAGTAACAAGAAACAAAGAAAACCTAAAAATGTGCGTTGACATTTCTTCTTCTTATATTATTTAAGATTAAGCTAGCTATATATTAAAATTAATACAAGTACAAGACTGTACACTTGCGTACAGTCGCGCCATCTAGTCTGAGCTAGCGACAAGACTATCGCTGTTCCACGCTTTGTTATGCAATAAGCATTTTCTTTCCTAAAATCTCGAATTTGTAGCATGGTTGCGATAGGTGGCGCTGCATTAAGCTTTTTCATAAGTGTATGGACTAAATGTCAAAGTTCGGGAATTCTATTTTACGAATTCATGCATTTTTATAATTAATTGCGTAGCGGAGAGTTTACTCGTATGTACTTACGTAATCTGGTATCGAGATAAAAGCCTCGGTTTCTATAAGGGCGCAACAAACACTCACACTTCCTGATTGATTCGAAATGAGTTTGTAGTCGGAGTTTACCAAAGCTGAAATAACCTGAAAGTCCATTGGGAATGTTGTTAATGAGTAGACGAATGGACATTAGAGCATAGCGGAGGCAGGAAATAATTTTACTGTTTAATCTTTTGTGAAGACCGCTTGGCTATAAATGAATCTTCGAAACGTACCTTATTTATTGTTAGATTGTTCTGATTGATGTTAGTTTATTATTATTTATCTAGTGTTACGAAAATTAAAAAAGGAGTCGTACACATTGTCAGAATAGTTAATAAATGAAAGAGTATAGCGCAAAGACTGGTATCTTACTTAATCTTTGGTGAGGTGTGACGGGACCATTAGAACTGACAAACTTCAAAATATCAGGGCTAAAATATACCAGAAACCTTTAATTCTTCCCAAACTAGTGACTAAGTGACTAAATTACCAAAAACTTTCGAAACGGTATGTGACCTTTAGCTAAAGAAGCTGATATCTTGCAGTGACACTTTGAGCAAGCTTGATCGGTGCATAATTAGATATGTTATAGTAGGCGAATAGAATAGAATATTACGCAACAAGTGCGGTAAACGGCATTTGACTCACGAGTTTATTTGACACGACCGAAGCGCAGCAGAGCGAGTTTTTAATAAACGAGTGAGTTAAAAAGTTTACCGAATTTGTTGAATACTATACTTTTTCTACGACCGTTAGTGTTTGGGTCCATTTTCGCAAAACAACACGAATACATTCACTGACATGACCGTCAGAATTGACAAACGTCAAAATTCAAAGCATGGGAAATCTCTGAAAACATCCGATTGCTCCCAAATCCGTGCGGTAAAATCCCGAATGTCCGAAGTGGCTCGGATTCATGGGAAACGAAACTGACGTGGTAAAGTGACGCTTCCCGCACGCTAGATCGGTGGGTAATTAGGTACTTTACAGGCGGGAGTAGAAAAAATATTTGAAACTAAGCAGTCGTATACCGTGTTGTAACTTATGGCTAACTTATTACACATTGCTTTAATCTCTTTGGTTCGCTCTAGACTAGAGTATGCATCTGTGGTCTGATTTGAATATGCCTGCCATACAGATAACATTGAAGCCGTTCAGAAAATATTTTTAAGATATTTGGCTTCAAGGGCGTTTATCAATATCTATAATGGGTATCAGATCAACTGCAGTATTATAACTAAGGCCGTCAATATTGATACTCTTCAAACCAGAAGATTTCAAAGTGATTTAGTTTTTCTCTTTAGGATTCTGAATGGTTGGTATTATCGTCCAGCTCCTGTATATAGCATACAATTTAACCCACATCACAGAAGCTGTGATAACTCAATGTTCCACATTCATTACCATCGCGCAAATTATGGAGTTTATTCATCTCTTACTAGAGTACTGAAAGCGTGCAACTGTCTTAAGCTTGATCCTTTTGTCCGCAGCCTCTACTCATTGTGATGTTTTCTGTTTGAATTCTACCACTTAACTCTATTTATTGTTATTGTTATATTTTGTTCTGGTTTCTAAATGTTATACTGCTGTCTATTTCTCTGTTTGCCTTTAATTAATGTGAAAGTTTTGTAAATTGGTTAAACCGTAAATAAATAAATAAATCAATAATTTATCTAAATTTGACGATATAAGCTTTATGTTGTTCGGCCTGTTTAATGATGGCATTAAACATTTTCATTTTATTACTCTCTGGCTTTAAGAAACCAAGTATAACGCTTCTGCTTCGAAAATATCCACACCGAGTTACTGGTAATTTACTCAATTTTTCCGCCTTGAAAAAACATACCGTATACTCTATTTTTCACTCGGCTATCATAAATAACTGGTTAATGAAATGGCAAACGAAACGGAAACGTTTGCGTGGCGGAAATGAGATTGAGGGTAACATTATTATCCTCCGTGCATTTTTTTCCGTGCCTGTATTCGTTTAATTCGGGTACATGCGGATGGAGGCTTTTCCATCTCCAAAATAAATAGATTTCGGAAAAGTGCGCCACCGAACAAGCGAACAGCGCAAGAGATTAATATTATCGGAATATGGAGGAACTTGACGTAAGGGTTTTTTTTGTTTATTCGAATGTACCCTGCGTTCAATTTACCGAAATATCAAGTTAAATAAAAAACATGGTCTAGGGTTAGCAACCATATATTTTGATAATCACATATAAAAGAAAACACTAATAGTCTCTGAGATTTAAAGGGAAAACCCTGCAGGTTTTATAGGTATTGAGTAGAACACGTTATTTTCAATGAATACTTAATAAGTAATGATTTCGAAGACTGCTATGACTGAAAATTAAAGTTATTCTTCTTGTTGGTATGTTAGCTTTGTTCACGGAATCCAACATATTGTTGATTGGTGATTGCGCGTTCGGGGTCTAAATACGTTCCGCATTGACAGTTCTACGCAGTAAAATTAAACATATTATTATTGTATAGATGGACTCATGTGATACTTTACTTTTTTGGATTTGTATAAATAATACAGAAAGCAAGTGGATTGTTTAAAAATAAAAGAAATAGCTAAAGAGGCTCAAATTAAAAAAAAAAAACGCTGCAAATTGCGAATACGTATGGAGGGTTTTAGAAAGAGCACATAACAATTACGTAGTCGACCCCAATCAAACCGGAGTCGGACTTGAGAGAAAAGGTTTTGAATATCACAAATAATGACGTAAATTTTCGGGAAGAAAAGAATGTGCAGCCTGAGGTTCTTCTGGCAGCATGGTGTGGATGAACTGTGGAGCATATCGACCATTAACAAATCCTCTTTTACTATTTATAAATCTTCTGACGTTTTGTCAATCACCCTGTTGGCGTTTTCAGAGCATAACTGAAAATGGTTTACGTTCTTCTCTGTACCTGCTGGGGGTGAGAGATAAAGGAGGGACATGAACATGGGCTCGGATGACTTTTTGCCATATTTTCGACACCTGAATCGCAGGTAAGATTGTTTGGTTTCTATGGATTCTCGGATTTTTCTTTGGTAGAAGAATTGATTACGTGCAAGAATTTTGTCGAGTAATATTTGATTGGTTTCATCACTATGTTCAGCAACTACCGATGAGTTTATTTGTCGTAGTTTTAAAGCTGTTTCACGTTCTTTTGTTGGTATTTTTCGTCCGGTCTCTCCAATATATTCGTTGTCGCATATGCATGGGATGCTGTAAACTTTTAGTGTTTTAAACCTAATTTTGTCTTTGATGGATATAAGATATTGAGAGATTTTTGGACGATTGGTAATTCTCGTCTCACAGAGATAGTTCATAAAAAGACGATTAACGTCAAAATAAACGCTCTTAGTATCCCACCAAGTCCCACCAATATTCGGTTTTGAAAACAAACTAAAAATGACTGACAGATTTATTGCAAGCGAAGATTGGAGCAGGATAAACTAGATCATTCATTTATTAACATATTTGACATCTAACCTAACATACTAGTGCTACTATTATTTTTCTTCTCCTTGCTATTAAAATGAAAGAAAATATTACGTTTAGTTTTACGAATATTTCCTTTTCGCTTTTAAATTGTAAATGATACGTAATCAGCAAGGGAAATATTTAATCGCACTTTATTTCGGATATTTTAATTCGAACTATTATTATATTATTAGAATTACCGTTTTTGCAACAATATAACAGTCACAAATGTCCACGCATGTGTCTGCTGATTATTTGGATTGATCCCGAATCGGCCGTAAACAAGTCGAAGTGTTTTCACGAACGTCGATTTGTTTATCAAAATCGGGTAAGGGATTAGTTTTGGGATCGCTTCTCGCAGTTATTATTTCATTTTAAACAGTATTTGGCGAATTTAGCATACCTCAAAGAAGTGATAAACTTCAAATATACTAAATTGGTTAAGGCTTTCGCGGCCCGTTGATGAGCTATTATCTTGATTCGGGTTTAAAGGCCGTCGTCGGTTGGAATTACTTCCTAACGTTTCGCTAGCACGAGTGGCGAGCTTCTTCAGACTGTAGTCTACGTCCAACATCGGAGATGGAAGGACCTCTGCAGAAGCTCGCCACTCGTGCTAGCGAAACGTTAGGAAGTAATTCCAACCGACGACGGCCTTTAAACCCGAATCAAGATAATAGCTCTTCAAATATACTATCCGAATAATAAAATAGCCGCTATGCGTCGCTAGCATTCAAGGCGGTGAGTTCCTTTCAAACGGATATTTGCAAAACTGGCAAATAAATTTAAAGGAACCGGTAAAATATTGAATAGAAATAGCAATATCTCACTGTAAACGTGTTTTAAATAAAGAAAATAAAACATATATATTAGGTTTTTATAGCAGTTCAATCCATTCAGTTTGAGAAATATAATTACACCTGATTTAAATTTCGTTAAACCAATAACCTGAGCGAAGAACGATACCAAAGGAGGATGCATTTAAGAAAAAAATGGGAACCGTTATATATGGCCAGTCCTGATTATCTCAGTACAGTTGGTTGAAAACGACGCTTCAGATGATCGCGCATGCACATATCAAATCACCTGTCTCAATATTTTTCGTCGCATCAAAAGTTGCTGTATTATTAGCATTAGGCAGGGACTGTGTATCTAGTAGCTGTATGGTCTTGACGGTCAGGTGTGTATAATATTCCAGAAGAATCGAAACGAATTATATATTGTTGTGTTGTTCCTTTTTATTCTTCGATAAATTAATCGTTTAATAAGCAATGAGGCGACCACAGGTGCTTCTGCATACTTCAGATTCAGATTTAAAACTGTTTCAAACGTAGCTTGTGTTAGCCATTAGTGCCAGTCCATCAGGACTGACGGAAAATTGGACGTGCATCGGCTTTAACGAACATAGTAATTCAAAAATAGTATACTATGCAACAAGTGTTATACGGTATTTGAGTCACGAGTTTATTTATCACAAGGGAAAGGGTATTTATTAAACGAATGACTTAAAAATTTCACCAAATGTATTGCATACTATACTTTTTCTATGACCTTTAGTTTTCGGGTACTTTTGTGCAAAAAACACCACGACTACATTCACTGACATGAAACTGGCGTGGTAAAATGATATTTTCCTGACGCTAGATCGGTGTATAATTAGAAGGGAGTAGAATAATAGTATATTTGGCAACAAATATGATAAAAGTCATTGGAGTCATGAGGTTATACGGCACGAGCGGAGCGAGTGTTTAATAAACGACTGACTTAAAAAGTTTACCACATGTGTAGCATACTATATTTTTTCTACGACCGCTAGTTTTTCGGAGCATTTTTACAAAACAACACAAATACATTCACTGACATGGCCGTCAGAATTGACAAACGTCAAAATTTAAGGCGTGGGAAATATCTCCGAAAACACCGATTGCTTCTAAACTCGTGCGGTGAAACTGACATGGTAAAGTGACGCTTCCCGTACGCGATGTCTAATCAGGAATTTTACAGACGGGACAGATCTAGCGTGAGGGAAGGGTCACTTTACCACGTCAGTTTCGTTTCCGATGGATCCGAGCCACTTTGGACATTTCCGGGATCTTACCGCACGGGTTTGGTAGCAATCGGATCTTTTCGGAGATATTTCCCACGCCTTAAATTTTGACTGTTGTCAATTCTGACGTTGATGTCAGTGTTGTTTTGCAAAAATGTACTCAAAAACTAACGGTCGTAGAAAAAGTTTAGTACGCAACAAGTTAAGGTTTTCTAACGAAGGATCTCGTTTTTAAAAAACACTTTTTATTTTACAAATAGAACTACGAGGTTTTATTTAACCCGTTACAAGGAGAACTGGACGCAAAGCACAGAGTTGTTATATATATAAAGTTTTTATGCAAGCGTCGCGTCGCAGATACTGGGAATACTGAAGCTAGCATTTCATCAGCATATTCTATCACATAATTCCTCCCTCCGAAGTGGAAAACAACAGGGACGAAGGGTTGTTTTCGGAAGACTGGTCGTTCTTGGTTTTCTTGGAATCTTGCAGCAAATGGCTCTTGTAGATTTTCCATGCTATAACTATTAACAAGATTAAAATAAACATCATTCCTGTTGAAGTGGCGAGACTCCAAGTGACTGGATGAATTTCATAACCAATGTCGGGGATCGATGATTTCGCAGCTTCTCGTAGTTTTTTGATCGTATTGAGATCAATCGATTGTAGTTGGAGTGGCTGGTACTTCACATCGTGATGTTCCATATTTTCAATTTTAATGGGTGGCAGTGAGAATGGGTTTGCTTTAAAAATTTCTTCTTTATTCCAAAGCTCGGTATTTTGGGTACTTATACCACAATTATATGGAACATTGATTAGGCAGGCTTCTTCAATAAAAGCTATTTCTTTGTTTTGACAATTCATTTGTAATTTAAGTTTCTGTTCCGATGGTATTATCAAAACAAATCTACTAGTGATTGGTCGTATTATATGCGTTGAAACATTTACATTGACTCCGTGGCAATTTTTGTTTTCGGCATATTTAATGAGGGTTGTCACACAATCACCGATGGGCTGGGTAAGTTGATTTTCGCAAACGTAGGTGTCTTCAATGATTGGGCAGATTGATTCTTGATATTGTTGCATGTCAGTGCCCAATATTGGGTAGGGTGAATTAGGTATAATTAAGGAGTGATTCACAGGTACTGGGAACAGGTGGAATATTTCAAAAATATCTTTAAGAAAAATCGGAATATGGACGGCAAAAATTATTTTATCTTTTGTAAATTTAACTTGTAAGTTTGCTAACTGATAATAATTATTTTGATTTTCAAAAATTAGAATTTGATTATCACCATAGAGAACAGTCAATTTAAAAATTATTTGTTCTAATTCGGCCGCCGATATTACTACAGAATGTAATGTATTTAATTTCGCAAATGTAATGGCATTTTCTAAATTATCCAAAAAAGTTATAAAACTTTGGCAATTTAGAATTATTTGCATTAGTGTATTTTGAGCTTTAATGAAAGTGGTTATGTCAGTAATAGTTCTATTTGAATTATATTCAAAAATGTCTATATGTTTTTTAATAGCTTCTTGATTTTTCTGTAGAAGTGTTATAGTATCATTATAGTTGTCAATCAGCTGTTGAATCAACAGGTTTGCTTTTTTAGTTGGATGTCAGATGAATGTTTACTACGCACAAATTCTGTGATAATTTTATCGTATTTTTGTCCATCCTCTGAATCGAGAGTGCCAAAAAGCCATTTCGATAATTTACCTACAACATTTATTAAACCTCTTTTTGTACGGTTATTAGGTTTTATGTTACCAAGTTTAAATTTTACTTGAGTAATTAAATATCGAACATTATTAAGTAAATTATTTCCATTAATATAGTGTACATTCTGATAATTATGTTTATTTGTATAGTTTAATGATTTTGAGATTACAGCGTAAGCGTATTCTAAATTACGTAATTGATTAAAAAGTTGAGATGTTTCCACAAAATGCAAAAATGTATGTTGATGTTGAATTATTCGAGCATTTCCTAAGCGGAAGGGGAGAAGTGGTGTTTTAATTGGGATAACTTCAATATCATTATTCGCTATCACTAATAACAGCGTAGCTGCAAGAAGGAACAGCGTTGTCCGGTTCATTAACCTGCGAAGAAGAAAAAGCTTTAGGTTTTTGCATCTGAGATTTATGAATTATTTTTTTATTTTTTGTAATAATTTTATTCCCAATATCTTGATCTATAATAACAGGTTTTCTTCGGGGTTTGTCCTTACTACGTTTTGCTGTTTTGTCAGTAACGTAAATCTTTGTATTTTGTTTCATTTCAGGTGGATTTTCTCGTTTTTCGTTTTGTTTTTCATTTAAACGTATTTTTGTTTCTAACGATGTTTCGTAAATTTGTTGATAGATAGTTTTTAGTCTTTCACGTCTATCTGTGATATAATTATTTACAATGATTTCATCCGTTAAATCAAAGGGATCTAAACCGTTTACTTTTCCATTAATAACGTCAAAAGGTTTTTGTTTTGTTACGCTATGCATTGATGAATTGTAACCTATAATGGCGTATTTTATTAAATTTTTAGGGGCTTCTTTAGGTTCTTTTAATTTTAGTACCCTATATAGTTCAACAAGAGTAGAGTGAAATCTCTCTATTGGACTATTACTATTAGAATTGCCGGGAGTTGTAAAATGAATTGCAATTTTATGCAATTTACAGAAATCTAAAAGCAAAGACGTTTTAAATTCCGTACCATTATCACACGTTATTTGTTGAGGTAGGCCGTGATGACTTATAAAGGTCGCTAACCCGTCTAAGATAGCAATTGCTGTGCAAGCGGGTTCTAACGGATAAGCTTGGGCGTACCGTGAAAATACGTCTATAATTGTAAGAAATTTTACGTTACATATTTGAAAAGTATCCATATGGATGGATTCTAATGGTTCAGAAGGGGTCGGTGTCAACATAAACTTTAATTTTGGTGGATGTCGATCATATTTTGTTTGTTGGCACGTGTCACAATTATTAATATATTCAGTTAGATCAGTTTTCATATTTGGCCAATAATAGAGCCTTTTTAATGCTATTAGGCTTTCATTAATTCCTCGATGACAGGTTTTTTCATGATGATATGCAATTAGGTCTTTTTGTTTTGTCCTGTCAGTGACGTCAGTTAAAAGAGTTTTCGATATTACCAACTTGTAAGCACGGTTTTTAAATGTATTTGGTAACAAAACAGATAGTTCTCGATTTAAATCTATTTCGGTGTTTTGTACATAAAGGCAGTACATTTTTGTTGGATCCAAATAATCTAAAAAGAATTTAATTATTTCATTTTGATAGTTTTGACTTAAATAAACAGAAAATCTAGATTTATTTTGAAATGGGTAACTCCTAATCACGTGATAACGATCGTTTGTTTTTTGGTTAAATATTATTTGATTAGAATAAGTATTTAAACTATTTTCGGTAATTGGTATATTTAATATTGGATCTTCAGCTGCTGAGTGTACTGTCTCACCAGTATTAGGAATATTTGGCGGTTTAAGTTGAATGTCCGAGATGATATTAATTTTTGGAGTGTTTACATTTTCTAGAGGGTTAAACACGTCTTCAATTTGTTCCAATTGTTCAAGGCTTATATTTTGATCTTCTTCATGTATGTATTTATCGATATCTTCATTAATATCTCCAGGATTTCCGAAAAGTGACTCTTTATCTATCATATTTAGTTCAAAATTTTCTTTATGAAAGTCCGGAAAAGATAAAACATTTAGAGGTTGTGGGAAATTTAACGTTATATTTTTCTCAGTGTAATTAAAAACTTCTGTTTGCGCAAAACCGTTTTTTGCAGTAGTAAGTGTTTCTGGAAAATAGAGACCTTCAATGACTTGCTCGGGAATAATAACATCATTGTTTTGTGTTACTGGAATTCTTACGTTAACAATTTCGTGTGCATTCACAGTAATACAATATACTTCGTTTTGTGGTTGTCTAAATAAAATTGGAATATTAGTTGTATTATTCCATAATTGTTTATTGACAAGATCGATAGAAAAATTAAAACGTTTTAGGTCGTTTAATCCTATTATACCGTCAAAGATTTTATGAAAGTCAAAAAGAATAAAAGATAGGTTGGTATTAGCCTTTAATTCTGGGAAAGCCGGAATATCTGCTTTAAATAGAGTTTCCTTTTCACCAGTTCCTGTTTTAATAATAGTTGGGGAATGATATATTTTTTCATAATAAAATTTTTCTGCAATGGAAGGTCGAAGAATCGAGTGAAAACAACCAGTATCAATTAAAAGTTTAATTGCGGGTTCTTTAATCTGGATGTACGGTAAACTATTATTAATTTCGGTATACATTTCTAATGTCATTTCGTTGAGTCGCATTGGCTCGTTATTGTAAAATTTTGAGAGATTTGATTTTCAATTTCAGGGTGTTCGTCAAAATTTTGAGTGTCATTAAAGTATTCAGTTTGATTTGAAAATTCAATTTCAGAGTATTCGTCTTGGTGAATATTTTCATTTTGAAATACCGCAGATGTTTCATCTGTTTGTACCGCGTTACTTTCGTCGATTTGGTATAATTCTTGCGAAATAAAATTTCTGGGGCCAATAGGTTTGAAATGGTTAATTTGATTATTTTGACGTGGTATAGTATAGTTTGTTCTTGTTGACATAGGTTCGGGTTTATTGTTAGGTACCTGACCTGTCGGTTTAAATACGTTTTTAGGTGGGCCAAAAACTTGCCTATTTGTAGGAAAATTTCTTGGAACTTCGCGTGGTTGAGGCATATTAATTGGACCTCTGGGAAAACTATTAGTCTGGGGAGTAAACTGATTTTGATCATGCCTAATTCTAAAATTTTGATTATGGTGATTGTTGTTTTGAAAATAATTTGTAGGGCGAATCGGTTGTACATAATTAAAATTGTTTAACGGGTTCGATAGAAGTATTAGGTAAAACTTTTGATTGAATTGGAGTTCTGAAGATATTTTGTGTATATTGAAAATTTTCCTCTTCAATAATTTGGGTCATAGCTAATTCTATACAGCTCGGATTTTTAAGTCTTATAATACTTTGTAATTGTCCTGGTAATCCTCTAATAAACGTCCTTAAACAAATTTGATCGTATTGACGTAAATGAATTACTTTGCTTGCATTATCCATAGTATCGGCAGGAAATGCATTAATTTTTTGAGCAAGGATACTTCTTAAAACTTGTAATCTTTTCCCAAAATCTAAAGGATGTTCATTTTTAAAGGGGGTGGCCATAAACAAATCCTGTTCTAAACATTCTAAATTTCGTCTATCGCCAAAACAATTTAACAAAGCTACTTTAATATTGTCCCACGTTACTAACTCCATTCTACAGCCTACTAGAATTTGTGCGCGATCAACAAGTTTCATTCTTATAGTTCTTAACAAATATTGTTTTAAAATTTCGTCGTTTCCTTGACCATATGTATCAAAAAGGAAATCTCCAGCTGATAGAAAACTATTTAAAGTGTTGGAATCACCATTATATGGCAGAATACTATCTATAAACATTTTTAACAAAGTGTAATTTACACCTGAATTCGACGATTGATTAGAATTCATTTTCAAATTGATTTGACTGTTCTCTACTTTCTGTTCCACTAAATTTAACGAAGTAAAAAACGCACTTAAATTGTCGACGTCTTTATCTTCGTTCATAAATTTAATTGATTTTGAAATTTCTTAAAATTGAACTTAAAACTAAGAATCCTTAAAATTATTTCCACCGTCCTAACCAGGGAAGATGAAAGGAGAACAATAGGAATTTTGGGCACTAACCTTGATTTCTCTTAGTCGTCAGCCTATTCTTCCTATTGGAATTTTCCTTGCGTAGCACTGCTTGCGGGGGTGATTTCTTGCCTTCCTTGCCCTCAGTCGAACTCAATCACGTTGGGTTTGTCAGACAGTCTATCACTGGTTCGTTTTGGAGTCTAAGGGTTGAAACCCACGTTTCGCGATCAAATCGTCCCGATGACGTGGCTTTGACCGAAAACTACCCCAAATCCGTCACGACTGCGCCAGTTAAGGTTTTCTAACGAAGGATCTCGTTTTTAAAAAACACTTTTTATTTTACAAATAGAACTACGAGGTTTTATTTAACCCGTTACAAGGAGAACTGGACGCAAAGCACAGAGTTGTTATATATATAAATTTTTTATGCAAGCGTCGCGTCGCAGATACTGGGAATACTGAAGCTAGCATTTCATCAGCATATTCTATCACATAATTAACACATTCGGTAAACTTTTTAAGTCTCTCGTTTATTAAACACTCGTTAGTCAAATGCTGTTTACCGCACTTGTTGCATAATATGCTATTATGGAGCGATGAAAGTTCGTTCAGTTCAGTTCAGTTCTGAAAACTACTACTAAATGACAAAAAATTATGTAGCTAAAGTTTACGAACCATCTATTGAACAAAATGGTGGTCACATACAACAAACAGTATTTAGAATAGCAAATTTAATTTATTTCATTGTTCAGAATACCTACTATTCTACTGAATATGGATAAAATATACAGAGTGTTCCATTTAATAAAATATTAATTAGGCTGATATTTTTTGTAGTGTACTGTGTTTATATATTTGTACTGTTACTGGCACAACTAATAAAATTAATAAAAATGTAAAAAACTTGGGACGATTAACTTTAACCCGTTTTCTAATTCCAATAGTGCCATTTAAAACATTTGCTTACTCGGCCTAGAGCAACATCAACATTTGTGTCACAAAAATAAATAAAAGCGCCCCCGGATACGAAACGATACATCACAGGGCCCCACTATCATACATCGTCTGGAAACTCACGAATGAATGTCAATATATAGGGTGTTTCCCTTAAAATAAGAATCTTAGTACCTGTCCTGAAAAAAATAAAGACCCTGTGTACACAAAAACTATATTCTTAAGAGGCTTAAGTCAATACAAGAAACTTTTGTTGCTCCTACCATTTCGCAAATCGAATAGTGAGTTATTTTACGTGAAAAACGCTGTACGAGAACGATTTTGTCTACGAATAAAAAAATGCAAACTATGCAAAGTGTTAATTAAGTCCAGAGCTTAACTTTACATCCTTGGTTAATTTTAAGATCAAAAGTTTATATAAATACGGACACGCAAGACCATCGTTTCAAAGAGGCAGGGTGTTAAATTGTTTTTTCTAAATAATATTTAAGCTCGATTAAAAGTAATTGAATCGAATTGATATTTGAAATACAAAAAAAAATTAAATTGAAGATTTATTTCTCGAGATACACTGCCGAAAATTAGCTGAATGAGAATACCTAAAAAATTATGTAGTGCCTCATGACATAATTTCGTACGCTTATTCCGAAAACGGCCTTAAACTCTGCGTAATACATAAGGAACAGTTTTCTCATTTTGGACCTGTGGTCAGGATTCAGTTCAGCCCTGTATTTCAAAAATGGAGGAAGGTAAACGGAACAAAAGAAATCGCTCCTTGGCATTTATTTTAGTGTCTTCCTATTTATTTTAGTAACATTTTCACTGGCTGTAACTTTTGTATTTTTTCAAGATATTGAAATTGCGTTTTATTTGTATTTTAAATAAGTTATAGTTTTTTGGTTAACCTGTAAACTTTAATTATTTATTTTTGTTGTTAGGTATAGTTAGATATTTAACTTTTCATTTATACTATTATTAAATATTTATTTAATAATATAAATATAATAATATAGATATAAATATATTTATTTAATAATATAAATTGTTATTAAATATTATTGGGCACCCTGTATTGTTAGCAATAGGTTTTATTTCTATATCTGAAGTATTATATTTTTAAAAGAACGAATATTATGTCTTTTCTATTTAAAAAGTATCTAATATTGCTACTAAGTGACCTAATGTGGGAAGCTTTAATTTCAACAATAATTTATACGGGTATTACCTTAAACCTCGTGTATCTCAAAAAGTAAGTAAAATTGAAATATAAGATAAATTACAAACTTACCTTATTTTTTGTCCTAGAATTGATGAATAAAAATATAGGGTGTTCCATTAGAAAATCTTGAGATTTTGTTAATTTAATTCTCCAAAACGAAACCACCCATTTGGGATACCCTGTATAAGCCGAGGCGCATCTGTCAATCTGCTTGATCTCCTTAGTCTGTGGTTAAATTTTCGTTGCAATACCTCTATCAGTAGCGCCACAACTTAATTTTATATACGGCAATCAAAATATGAAAAAAAAAACTCATAACCTCAATTTCTGCCTAAACTATGCAAAATTCGAATAGGAATTTCTTAAGAAAGTGATCTTTATTTTAACCAAGAATTCAAGGAAGGTCGAAATATTCAGCGTGTTCTATTTAAAATAACAAAGTTGAAGTCGTGGGCAGGATGCCCCCCACTTTCGGTACGCCCCGTATGAACAAAATTATATTTTAAATCTTCAGGTAAGTCCTAGAAACTTTTGTATAATACTTTTGGGTTTCTAGATCGTATAGTGGATCGTTTTATTTGGCACACGGTGTACATTGTAGACGTACCTAAAAAGTTTATATCAATACAAGAAACTCTTGTATTAAACTCTTTTCTGATAGATCTTACCATTTTTCGGGGAGTTCCGTGAACTACGGTGTACCTTCGAGTCAACTTTGGATTCAAAATTCAAATTCTCAGGTTTTTCGATTAAAATGTATCTACACAATCGAATTGCGACGAGCCAGACAAAATTGTTTATAGGCGGAGAGAAACAAAGTAAAAAAAAGAAAACGACGATGTTGGTGGAAAGCTATTTTGAAAGTTTACATTCGAAATTGAAGTCGCTCTTGGACTTACTCGCGACGAGGTTTCCATTGTCGTCGGCAAATTGCTTTTTCGAGGCGAAACGAAACAATGCGTGCGTAAATCATCTCGTTAAGTGGCCCGGCGGTGAAACGAGTAGTTTCAAAGTGCAGTTTGAATTTTTGGCTGCGGCAAAAACGAAACAAACTGAGCGATGATAAGTGAGCGTCTCTGAAAATGTCTCCGCCCAAACGACCTGAGGGGGTTTGCGAGATTCGAGCGGACACCCCCGCATACACGTGTTACGAAAACGAGAGAACGCACAGAGGCGAATTTCGGGGATATCCCGGCAAGAATCAGAAATGCCAATTTGAGAATTTCAGGTAAATCCGATTAACACTTAATTACATAGTTATAGTGCGGCACACAAATAAATGGTCATGACTTGCCTGGTGTATCATAAGCGGAAGGCCTTTTGCTCTTAATACTAGAAATTAAAAAAATATAAACTTTAATAGTATATTATGCAACAAGTGCTGTAAACGGCATTTGACTCACGAATGAGTTAAAAAGTTTACCGAACGTGTTGCATACTATACTTTTTCTACGACCTTTAGTTTTTGGGTACATTTTCGTAAAACAACACGAATACATCCGATTGCTACCAAATCCGTGCGGTTAAATCCCGGAAATGTCCGAAGTGGCTCGGATTCGTGCGAAACGAAACTGACGTGGTAAAGTGACGCTTCCCGCACGCTAGATCGGTGGGTAATTAGGTATTTTACAGACGGGAGTAGAAAAAATCATTTGCGCTTTGTCATTAGTAGTGTTGCCATTAGTTATGTCTAAAGCCGAACCAAAAAGAAAGCGTCATTTGAATATGTCCAAGAGAAATGTTTTACTTATATTTATATTTTTATATTTATTATCAGACAATTGATTTTCTACTTATTTAAATTTTAAAAAACTGTTTCCAAGACTTCAGTCAACTTACTATGGCATTCCTGAATTTTTAACATAGCAAATAAAAATGGGCTGATAATTTATATTTTCTAATGCAAAATTTTTCTAAAGATTTTCTAAAAAACTTCAGAGAGCATGGAAGCTGGCATCGAGAGGGACATTGGAGTTAAGTAGCATTCAAAGGTCAACCTTGCGTCGATTCCTTGATAATGATTCACTAGAAAGGAAAGAACGACGTCTGGAAGGAAAGCGTTTAGGAATGGTGATGAAGAGTGATTCACAGGGAAGTGTATGTAGTTTCTGCTTTATTCTGAATATTTTCAGAAATGTCATTTCGACACTCAGTTTTCTTGTAAGTGTAGTTATTTTGTTGTGAGTTACACGAAAAATCTGTGTTTTTCGATAATTTTTTCTTACTTAGCATCTTATAAAAATCCTGAAACTCTTTCGCTAGTGCTAATTTTATTTTAATATAGTTACAGAATTTTTTAAAATTAATCCTTTTATTCAACGATTGGATTAAAAACGATTGGATTAAAAAAGATTGGGTTAAAAAATACATCAATAATTTGCTAATTGAACTGAGGTGGCTTTTACTTGATGAAAATCAAAATAAATAAGAACTAAAAGTTCAGATTTTCACGAAATTATATATTTTGACAGGACAATTGTTTCTTTATCAAATGTGACATTTGATAAAGGCACGGTGTTGTCGAAACAATTGTCATGTCTGAACTTTTAGTTCTTATTTATTTTGATTTCAAAAATTTGCAACCTTGATATTGCAATATTTTTCAAAAAAATTGTTTTATGGTTTACAAAAAAGAAAACCTCAGAAATTTTGGATACAGAACAACCAAAATGGTGGATGTTGTATGGGCGTTTTTTGAAAATTCGGATGTGTCCGCAAAAATAACAGGAATAACAGGTATTAGTGAAGTTGTACTTAGAATCCGAACAATTTTGCAATCCATATCCAGTGATTTCAGGGTAAACGCAGAGTTAAAATAAATATTTTGAAACAGCTAGAAAGTACCTATGCTGAGTTATAGGCATGGTACAACATTACCATTAGGCAGCTGCAATTTTCTATTGAAGACCACAGAAAAAAGAATTGAAAATTTTTAGAAGTTTTATTAAAGTGATAGGGGGGTTTGATTATGGTAACAAATTTGTTACTGCATGAATAAGTTTACGATGCAATACAGTTTGCAGTACGTAGTGAGATAAAAGTAAAGGAGTGATTTTTTTAAAAGAAATACTATGAAAGCGTATTCATTATCTACTTTTTTTATTCGATATATTGGCGCTGCATTTTTTGTCGAGACTTCGTCCACATTCGCCTGTATGGAGCATCCAGAACGATGTTGTGTATTGTATTGATGTGTTGTTTATGATTTTTTGATGTAACCCATAATCATGCCTGTAGGTGTGTGTCAAAATATGTCGGAACAGCTTGTACCTATTCAGGGTTATTGACGTTATTAAAAAGTTCTGGGATATGTGAAGTCCTATAATGTTTACTTTTTAAAATTTCTTTCATGCTGAAAGTGTTATAGGTATCAAACTTGTTTTCTCCAAAATGAAACCGCCCTCATTTTATATTTTTGATACCTAAATATTAAGGATTTTAAATTACTTGAGTTTTCTCAAAATGAAGGCTAATTTGAATATCCCAAACAAATTATAATTATTTAAATTATGTCAGCAACATTTACAGTAGGGTGTCTAGTCTATCGAATCCGAAAGCACTGAATAATATTTATTTAATCATCTTCTAATTTGATTTAATTTGTACATTTTGTACTGAATATACAAACATTATACATATATATATATATATATATATATATATATATATATATATATATATATATATATATATATATATATATATATATATATATATATATATATATATATATATATATATATATATATATATATATATATATATATATATATATATATATATATATATATATATATATATATATATATATATACATGAAGTAGGTGAAACTTTTCTCATACAAAGCTGACTCAAGTGCAGAGGAGTAATTTGTCATTTTGCGACACGAAACTTGTAAGATATAGGTTTGTATTTCTTAATTCCCTAAGCATAGCGAAGACAAAGAAACTTCTACATTCTACTGTAATACTATTTACAAATTTCGCTAAGTTACTATACTAGTATAATACTAGTATAGTATAATTAAAATGGCTAAGAACCAAAGCATCTGAACTATGAAATTTTTTCTTTGTAGTCTGGATGTTCCCCTGCGAGTTGAACAATTCGTATGTTGCAATTGATATGCTCCTCGAATCGTAGATCAACATCCATAATAAGCCCAAGTTTTTTGCGTGGTTGGTGCATTCTAAACTGTCATTTTATAGAGTTATCTGCATATTTTTTCAATTTTTGTTTTTGATTGTTGTTGTGCTTATTCGACATAATAACTTCTTAAACTGCCAAGCAGATTTCTGTGTAGGCGTCCGAACTCTTATATTATTTTATTCACTGCAGCCTCCTGAAATTACTGAAAATCCTTTATTCCAGTTCACCGGCGTATATTCCGAAACCAAGGCAATTTCTTTCTTCCAATACATCGCTTTCCAGCTTTCATACTTCTCCGCATCATTAAGCGCTGAAAGTCATACCATTTATTTATACCATTGGTATCCACATTTTCAATATTTGAACGCGATTGATAGAGCTTAAGCATCTACGCATCCACTCCGTACAGAAGAACCAACCAGACTACCATTTTTACCATTCTGTACCGGAGTTTTCGTTGTTGCAACTATTGTAGCAACTATTTTTAAATAAATCTCTCACCCCTGGCGTTACTTTCTCCGAGACCCCAGTCACCTGCCACAGATTCGTTTGTTTGTGTACCTGCTGCCTGAAGTGAGATCATACGTGAATTATATTAAAGTGATGTTAATGTAATGTAAACAATGTTCGTACCTGGTTGCAATTTCCGTTTTCTTAATTAGTCGGAAACGGGGGATTCATCGCACCTCCTGACCACTTAGAATTAATGCGGTGATTTCCATCTTGGCTTCCGCATAGCAGTATCACAGATTTTGAAACTGTTTCCGTTCTTGTCCGTCGAACTGTATTTTTGGTATTGGTGATCGCTGCTTCTTCGCCATAAGCTAATTTTGGTCGACACCCGAGTATTTTACGAATTATTTGCGCTGGCTTAGGTATAAATAGCTACAACTAAATCATGATCAAATGCTTTTGAAAATTTTGCTAAAATAAGAATAGTTCAATAGAATAGAATAGAATAGAAAATCTTTCAAGAGCAGTTACACAGCTATAACATGGTCTGAACTCTGACTGCTGTTTGGGATGTATCTTGTATTTCCTCAGGTGTTTTCGAATCGGGCATAGGTAAATAATTTTCTCCATAATTTATTAAAAATGTAATTTTCAATATGATGAGTTGATACGAATTCTCCATATTAACAATTAAATTTTGTTTCACTCCATAATTTAAATCCCGGTTTTATCGCGTTATCTTTTTTTTGTTTCTTCCTTAAAAAAAATTAGTTAGGTCCGGTAGTCGGTAGGTTACTTTGACGCGGGATTTCCAATTCTCATCCAAGCCGAAGTTCTTATGGTTATCTTTTGGTGTTATGGTATTTCAGGACTTGCCATATCACTGATTTTATTTTGACAGTTTGGTGCTCCTAATTTTAATAGTATCTTAAGTGATCTAGACAACAGAGGCGTTTTTTTTGTCTCTCTCTTTACGGGAGTACTTCGATGGAGATTGTTGCGGCCTAGGATGCCATCTTGCTTTGCTCACTGTCATCTCCAATATCTTAAGGTACCCGGTTAGCGGTGGTTCTACACAAATTTTCTCAGCGAGCCCGTAGTTTCCGCATACAGGGTTGCAGAGATATAAGTCCTGAGCTACCAACCAAGTGGACAAGGATAAGTACCCCCTAGGGGAATAAAAGATAGTTTGCGAATCGTTCTTATACTTACTATGCACTCGGTGTGGATATTACCTATCCATATTTTCTTTTGGAAGGTCCATGATAATATAGTAAGTGTTATAAACATGGTACTTATATTTTTTCTGTACGTTACTCTGTGGTTCAACCGGATTTAATGTCAATTTCAATAGTTAAGATATAATCTAGGTTTCGGTGAATATTATTGGCCAAACGTGGCTCTCGATAGTATACCAGGTTTATTTTATTGAGCGATCGCCCGGTCCTCATCAACCGTTTTATTGCTCACTGCATAGCGTAATTTCCAGGTCCGACCGAGATTTGTAGTGCTTTTTTTATCTCAGCGTCTTACTTAAAGAGAAGTGTGTGTGAGTGATAAAACACTTGGTGCCCAATTAAAAATTGTAACGAACTATAAACCGATGACCCACCCCGACTCCACTGGTTAGGTCGGCTATGTTAGTAGCAACACAAAAGTTAATTAACAGCATTCCAACTTTTATTGCTACTTGAACAAACAAACATGTAATTCAGATTTGAATTTTGCCTAATATTTTATAGAAAAATGGACACTGAGGTCCATTGATTTTATTTTCGAAGCTAATTAATAAAATGTGAAAAATCGTTTGGCCTATCCGTCCGCATTTTCTCGGTATATTATATTAAGTCTAAAGTGATAAACCGGGACGCTTTATAATATTCGCATTATAAAAATGGCTCGCGAGAGTGTGCCGGTAAGATAACGGGTCACGTTTGAATAAAAATTGTTTTCCACCACATCCACCCTTTAATATCCTTAAGGTACTTTTCCTCGATTCCTCGACACATATTTTCGCGGTATTTATTTAACTCGTATGTCACTTTCTGTTTTACCTGCGTTTGCACTCCCATGTTCTTTATAATAAACGAGGCCAAACGTACTCGGCTAAGAATAAACACAATTTTCTACTCGCCCGACGTTTCACTCGGTAGTGCCGGAATAATTGAACGGCGCCATTTTCTAGAGGCGTAAAATGTCTTTTACCACGCAACACAATATTATTTTACGTTATAAGTTCGGTAAGGTGGAAACGTTCAACAATTTGAACAAGTAAATAATATCGTTTTATATTTTGAAAAATTTTATACGGGGTGTCGTAGGGTTGATGGAACGTTTGAATGTTGTGAATGGAAGAACGCAATTTGCTCATATCGGTTTTTAAGTCTCGTCTATCGATCTAACTCTAGCCGCTTGTATCAAAAAATAGCGTCAACTTTGATTTTTTTAGGACAACGTCCTGTATAATGTTTAACTTTTCTTTTCGCTTTCTGATTACTTATGTAAAATATTTAACTCTAGCGGTTTGCGACATGTTAATTATTTCCCATAATTGACAAAATGTTATTTCTTTAAAGGGTACCCTGTTTATTATGAAATGACAGGTGATTAAAAACGTTTTGAATTTATTTCAATTTTCCAATAAAATATAAATATTGTGAGATGATTATAGGTGCAATTACTAAGATTTAGAAAGTGAAGAAAAATTAATTGAATTGAAATGATGATATCGATAATATCCTAATTTACTG
Organism: Cylas formicarius; assembly: GCF_029955315.1. Taxonomy (NCBI): domain Eukaryota; kingdom Metazoa; phylum Arthropoda; class Insecta; order Coleoptera; family Brentidae; genus Cylas; species Cylas formicarius. The sequence continues at coordinate 8,462,029 of NW_026844347.1, forward strand.
CGAATGAATCTGATAAAATTTGTAGGTATAGATACTAAGTAAACATTTTTTTTTTTATAATTTCATATGAATGATTATAATAATAGTTTATTTTTTGAACTTCGTATTTATATTTATCTATTAGCACTATATCGCAACCACAGCGCAAAAAAGGAACTGGGAAACAATTATAAAAAAGGTCAAAGCCCAGTTCCGAAATTTCATAGCTACTTATATCTTAACATGTTATGATGCGTACTGAATATATCAATTCATTAATATGAATACATAAAAAAAAACTGTACAGTATCTTGTTAGTAGAAATCTACTTCGGCGAATTATCTTTGTCTAAAGGATTGATTATTTAGAAAAGTTTTATAATTTTTTCTGAAAGATGTGGGCATCAGTTTCTTTACGTTATTGGGAACAGCATTATACCCATTGTAGACACAGTAAGATTTACGATGAGAGGAAGAGAAATAAGACCGCTATATCGAAGATTCAAAGTGTGGACATCAGTTCGGTATTTTATTTTTTCAGCATGCATTTAAAATTATATGGTAAAAAACGACTGGATGAAACTGTCTAAGTTATTCCATTGATAGCCAATTTACCTCACGGAGTTTATACTTCGCCTGGCACCGTAGATCAATCGTAAAAACGACATTTGCAGTCTATGTTTTTTGGTTACATTTTCTTGGTCCAAACAAGGACCATGAACCACATCTGCATAATTAAAATGAGAACGTTTCAGCCAATCAATTAATCTAATTTTAAGGTTAATTTTTAAAAGGTGATTAGTGGGATAAATGTTTTAAAACCAATATAGGCTTTTTTAATGCACTTATTTAGGTGGGGCTTGAAACGCAAATCACTATCAAAGTTTAATCCTACATTTCGTGCGTATTCAGCGCAAATTTATTTAACACGTATTCGAAAGTAATTTATAATTACCTCTTTAGATTGATCTTCATCTATTCCTCTGTCTTCACTTTTCAAATATCGTTAATAAAACGTTTGTTTGTCAATATAATAACTATCCATTTGCACTTGCAAATATTTCGTAATTATTAGCAATTCAGTTTTCTAACAATATATAAAAGTTTTCTTATGATTGTAGGTGTATGGTAACCGTGAAATATCATGACACATGTATTTAAAAAAAATGTTTTGTTACAAAGATTTAAAAAGTCAAAAAAAATTAATTGAAATGAATGAATATTAGCGAACTGACATTGAAATTGAATATTAAAGAAACCGACGGATTAAGATTTGGAAGAACGAGACATACTCTACTAACTTAGCTTTGATCCATAATTAATGAAATCATTTTGTGATTGTACAAGCATCTTCTCGTTTATTGGTTCTAAATAAGAAGACATTTAATTTAACTTTCTGCTGTTAATATTTGTCCGCATTGTGTGTGAAAAATAAACAAATTCCTAAAACCTTTATTAAATTAAATTAAATTTTAGAAAATTACATAAATTTATTGACGTGTTTAAAAAAAAATTGAAGTTGAAAACGGCAACTTTTATAAAACCAAAAATTCCGGATTTTTTGGATTAAAGATGCAACGTGAAAGAGAAAATTGTTATCAAAAAATACATTGCAACTTTTTGCTGCAAATTTAAAGTTGCTTCTTAGTTTCATTGAGTAAAAGGCCATGCTTACTAGAGATATACGATGAGAATACTGAAGTCACTGGTTAACCTAACTTCAGATTAAACAGTGATATATTTGCAAATCATCTGCGTAGTCATTGAAATAAAAATTTTGAAGCTATTTGTTTAATAATTTAATATTGACAGCTGCAGTGTACATTTTAACCGATTCTTGATGGTGTTAAATTTTGAAAGTTTCCTATATTATTTTTTCATTTTTAAAGAAACTATAAATTGAATTTTTATCCGACAAAAGGACACCGTAGGACATAAAATCCAAACAAAATATTCAACGGAACATTTCTCGCGATAAACACTTCGGGCGACAAAAATTCCTCGTCAGATTAATTGTCACATTCACGTCATCGCGACAACACGATTTTTCTAACGACCGCGCGCCAAATAAAATTTAACAGAAAGTTTACAATGGAAATTGTTCTGGATGAAAAAGGCGAATAACTTTTGTCGGAAAAATGTTTGTATTTGCATGCGTAATAAATTCTGATGGCGGATATTTTTCATTTCGTCGTCGACATAATAAAGGAGACTAAATTTCCAAGTTAAAAAATATTTCACCGGTGTATGGCGTAGAGTATCCCGAGGGATTTATTATTTCATTTAAATGTCGAGCGAGATGTGTTTCAAAATCGTGTAATGAAAAGGTATAAATACTTCCAGTCGATTTAAACCGGATGTGCCAAACGAAGTACGGCTCTAGAAATTTGAAAAAAAAAAAATCTGCAGTGAAAATGCACTAAATTATTTCCGAAATGACCTCCATGAGCCGTAATTGCTAGCTTGATTTTTAAAACTCTCCTTCCGAAAAGTTTTCTTATAATCAAAATAGTCTTTTTCAGAAAGTAAAAGAGTATTAGGGATGCAAAGGGACTAAGGGTGAATAACTGAAATTTCATTGCTTGGAGTTGCAAAATTCTTTCTTTTTATCGAGTACAGGTACCGCCCTGGTTTGGGCCAAAAAATATAAGATAATGACACTGCCCTGGATCTATATTCTCCATGATCTTTTAGAAATTCACAAACATATATTTGAAGGTGTGCCTCATAGTTATCCAACACGTGCAAAAAATCTTCCAAAGCACAGACGTGTTATATCAGACAAAAATTCTTTAAACATTAACTTGTTCAATATGCTACCAGATAGGTACAGACATATGGCTTTTGAGGTTTTCAAAACAAATATTAAAGTGTTGGAAATACAGTTGTATCATTAGCCGTTATCAAGTGTAACGGGTAGTGATACAACTGTCCGAAACGTTGTGTAAGTTAAAAATAAAGTCAATGGAAGTTCGACATCCTTTTAGTATTTCTACTGAATCAGTGTCTACCACCTTCAATTAAAGTGGTGCTTATTGAAAATTGTTCTATTGTGTGGAAGAGTATTACATCAAAATAAAAAAATTAAATTAAAATCCTTGTTTACTAAAATGTGAAGATCATAGCATACTATCTTGCACTTTCTGTACGATTTTTATACTCCGTGTTAGTGTTGTTGGCCTTTACATTTGTTATTGTTCACTACTGAGTTATTAATAAAATACGTTTTTTCGTACACCTTTATACTTTTTACATTTTGTTTTTATATTTAAACTTATATTGACATTGGAATCTAAGCATTTTTTTTCTTTTGGAGACACGTAGCAATAGCCAATAACCAACGTAAGGAAGAACAAATTTTTGATTTTCGAAGAGACTACAATCGGAGATGTTGATATTTTCCATCATGAGGTCAGTGTTACAGCAAAAAAAAGGAAATAATGCCTTAATAATTATCAAGTGTTAAGTTAAAATAAGTAAATAAAATTAATGGTGGTTAGTTTTGGTTTTGGTTTTGACGAAAACATGGTACAAGTTACTCAATAAAAAATATTTTCAAATTTGGAAAGAAGAAAAATACATTAAGCTATTTACTATTTAACTTGTAAATATATTACTTGTAAGAAATACATCGTTTAATAACAAATAACATCTTACAGAAGATGTCAACACTATGACGCGTGGGAAGTTTTTTGTGTATTACTGGAGGCATATCCATTTCCACACTTTCAATAGTACCAACCAATAAAAATCCACTTTTATTAATTTGTTTTTATTTATTCATGGTAGGTGTGTAAAGGTAGTTAAATGCGTCCCTCATACAAAGAAAAGGCCTTTATTTTAATACAATTAAAAATAGTCATCACATACAGTTTGTCTCATTTTTCATGGTTTTATCAATCAATTTTTTTATACGTGAAAATGTAGTCATAATTTATCTATATATATATATATATATATATATATATATATATATATATATATATATATATATATATATATATATATATATATATATATATATATATATATATATATATATATATATATATATATATATATATACAAAACGGTAGTCGTGACCGGCTAGTTGAACAACAAATTTTAGTTAATTGGGGTATCGGTCCTTTTTTCTAAATTAATTAATTTTTTATTCAACCTGGTATTGAAATCCCGAATGCGGTCCCCCATATGTCCATCGGTCAAATCCAAAAGCATGCCCAAATTTCTGGTCCCGTCTGTAATGTGTCTCGGTATGATCCCTGTCTGTCTGCATTTGAGTAAGAATATCTTCCTGTTTCCAAACGATGATAGTTTGCTGCCGAGCCTGGCCCATTGTTTGAGTAGTGAAACTGCTTCGTTTCCATATCGAGCTTTTATTGATTGGAAAAACCCCATTCCTGTAAAATACACAAAACGGTAGTCGTGACCGGCTAGTTGAACAACAAATTTTAGTTAATTGGGGTATCGGACATAGTTGCTTGAGTTCCTGTACTGTCAGCATAGGCAGGGCCTCTATATGTCTTGTAGCTATATCCACTCTATTACCTCCAAGTTGGCGTGACAAAGAACTACTGCTACTCCGCACTAGCACTGTTATTAGCCGAACCCCCCTTAAAATATACTTTCGATTAGATATCGCAACCGTCAATGTCACGGATCCTCCTGTTACCTGCGAGAAACTCGTGAACAGTGATAGTGAACAGTTGGATAGCCGAAAACGAAACATGAATTCGTCGTATATTAAAATCCGTTTCATAAAACTTAGCTTCAAAGCGACTGGCGTTTTTTACGACATCCGGAGTGATAAATAACGTTAGCTTCGTTGCTGCGGCGGAGAAAATTTTCTAGGTTTTGATTACGACGCCTCCGTCGTACGCTTTCCAAAAGCGAGAGTTCATTACGAACCCCGCTTCATTTACCCCGCCATAATACCCCTTTTGCAATGAAATTCTGATATCATCTTTCGTTTATGCGCGGCGTGGAAGATATAGCCGAAGCAAACAAAACTAATTATTTGACATATATTTTTTGTTGTGAGCCTTTTGTGGCCCGAGGTTCCGGTAAATTGCTCTTTTAATAACCGCCCGGCATTAATCCACATTTTTTCAATTCGGCCGTCCTACGAAAATGTATTTGTGTTTACCACATCTTTAAAAATGATTATTAATTAAAATAATTAACCGACTAAAAATATAAAAGGAAACAGTACATCGGGAATAAATAACAATAAAAAATATTTATTACCATAAAAACTATAAGAAAAAATAATAAAATTTACGACGTAAATAAGCCACTTAGTAACAAAACGATAATGATTTTATAGAGTATTATTACAAATCACAATTACCCCGGTTATTATTCAACAAAACACTCACGAAATTTTCTTGGCAAACACTCGAAATTCAAATCCCGAAATATAAGTCACTCTAAAACAAGTGCCGAAGCAGCAGGCGCTAAGCAACAAAAATATCCAACTGGAACAAGGCTAACTACCCTTCAGAGCTCATCTTCAATTTTGATTAAACAAGCCTCTACCACCGATCGAGGTCCGCCTTTTCAATGACTTGGAGACTATTGGTGTTTGAATTTATGCACATTTATTTAAGAACAAAAAATGTTTGAACATCAGAAAATTCAAGATGAAAACTACACCATCTGGTAGCTATTTAAGAAACTCAACAATAATTTCCACCTCTTCCTTTTGGGCGATTTATTTTTTGGAACCTGATCAGTAAAACTGCGCTTTCTTAGAATGAGAAAATTATTATTCTCAAAAATGTTCGCCACCAAAACTCAAAATATGGACTTGTGCACTAGGATAAACGCGGCCCCACCAGGTTACCTAAGAGAAGTCAGGAAAAAAAGAAACTGTAATAAATGAGAATGAAAAAAAAAACGAAAAATTCAAAACAGAAAATCGCTTTTATTAGAGAAAGACGAAATTATCTGCCGCCGACGACGATATTGGATTGTGAAAAATGGAGTAAGTGCGTTGAATATCTGATTGAAATAGAAGCAAGACTGTTAAATTAGATAACATCCAAGAAAACTATTATTATTATTCGACTAAAATTTACAAATGAATTTATTATGTTATTATAATTAATTAATTAATTAATTAACTCCCTTAATATGCTGTCACATTACTTTTATTGATCAAACTCGCATTTCTATTGTATGCAAATTAGTGTGACGCTAATTTAGTAACGATTCTAGGTGTGTGCATACCTTAAACACTGAAAGGCGCACTTTACAATATAACGTTTAAGTTGTCCACCCTGTTTAATGATCCCTGTCTCTCCAAATTTACGCTTTATTACTTTCGCATTAAGAAACTAGGTATAGAAAGCTGAATCAGAATGGTTCTCTAATATCAACGGTATGTGTTTGAATATAACCCTGGAAATGCAACGTCTTTCGCCACGTTTTTTAAGTTCTCTTCATGATGGCCGCCATTTTAAAACCTCTTGTACTCGTCTACCAATAATGCCAATAATGATTGATTAGCGAAACGCACTTGCCACTAGAGTTCTTTGTTAAAATGTTTTAACGATATCTTATAGTGGTTATTACTTTTCTCGAAATGTTCTCGTCATTGTCGATAACGAGCAATCTCAGCAAAGTGCTGGTAGTGTTTATCGCACTAATTGAAATTCGTAAAGCTCAAACTTCAAAATTTATGGTGACAGAAATTATGTCAGGAAGTTAGATCGTACTTGTCGGATTGTGTTAAGATGAGAACTAAACATTTTAACTTTATCTTCCCTATTTATTTATCACAAACTATTAGCAATTAGAAATTAAAAAGAAAATTTTGTCAACAATTTGCAGTTATGGTACACGATCGGCTAATCTGATAAGAGCTATTGAATATACACTGGATAAGTAAGTTCTTGATCATGGAACTCTTTAATATTCTTCCAAATCATATCAAGGATATAATCGAAAAAACTCTAAAACCGTGAGTAAAGCATTTTTAGAAATTTAAGCATTCTATACCATATTTAAATCTGAGCAATTAGTGATAGAACCGCAAATGAAATTTTTATTACACGCTGTATATCGTATATATAAGTGTTATATTGTATACTAATGCATATGATACGAATGTATATGTAAGTATGTGCAAGCACTATGTACTACGACCAATATCCTAAGAAAAATAATCTCTTAAAGACAACCTCATTAATAGTGGAGAGGTTGAGAAGAAACAGTCAAAAAATGTAAATGAATTCAATATAATTTTTAAGAAATCATGGGTTTTCAACGCCCGGATGAAAGTTAACGACTAGCAGAACCGAGTAGGCGTTTCCAGTTGATTTGTATATTACAAGCAAAATGAGCATTTGGCAAGTAAGTACCTGAACACATTTGTCTTTTGTGTTACGATCTCAGCTTCCAAGGCCAACTGGTTCAGATTTCAAAACTTCTATTTCTTAAAACTCGAGTAAAATATCAAGTGTGCTATATTTTAGCGCAGCAGGGTGAGTGATTAATAAACGAGTGAATTAAAAAGTTTACCAATGCATATTATATTTTTTGCATCCTTAGTTTTTGAGTACATTTTTGCAAAACATTCAAGTTGTTTTCAGAATCGGCAAGTGTCAAAAATATCGAAAATAGCCCGATTGCCCCCAAACCCGTACTGACGTTGTAAAATGACACTTTGTGCACGCAAGATCGGTACATAATGCATAAAATAATAATAATAGTAGAAAAATAGATCGTTGATAAAATAAAACATTTGCTTTAGAAGTTTTCATTGAAATGTTTTGATAGAAACAGAATTTTTGATAACAAGAAAGTTACAGGGATTCTGAGGTTATTATTTTTTGTAGAATTAGAGCACAGGACACCGGATCTGCTTCTTCCAATAAAAATTGTTTATCGACAAAGCCTCGTTTCTCAACATGCTATAGACTCAGTTAACACGTCACCCAGCGTGATACCAACCTTTCAAGTATTTGTCTGCAATTTTGCTCTCATCCCTCTCATGACTAATGATGTGGACCTGCTGCGCTTGGAGACATCCGATCGCAATTGTCTTTATTGAAATTAATTTTTTAGAAGTATCTAAAGCCTTTAAAAAGCTCCATGTTTTAACGAAGCCTTCCTCTTTATAGTTACTTTCTGCAGACAAAAGTGAGCTTTATTCGGCTTACTAGAGTTAACACTAATTTTGCAAAAAGGTAATATGAAAGCGATTGTGACCCCAGGTCAGTTCATTAATATTCGGGAAAAATTTTCAGTTTGAGAAGATTTTAACATTTTGCCTCCAAAATTTTGGATAACAATCGAATAATTTGAAGAAGATAAGAAGACATGAAAATTTATTATCATCTTTAGTTGGCGAAAACGAGAGAAGTTCAAAATTGATGGAATAATAAATCTACGAAGGGGTATATTAACGATGGATATTGTTTTACAAAATAAAACATCTGGCGTTAATCCTTTTTAAACTCACCCATTTTGTGGAAAATAAAAGAAGTGATGACTTACGTTTACCCAAACCGTTACAAAGCTCGTTACAAAGAAAATGTGATGTTTCTGCATCGCCAAATACCCCGGTGTTGTCTAAAGTAACGGCGAACAAAAGTTTTAGTTTTCACGGAATGTCAGTTTTATACGGCGGAAACCAGCCGCATTGTGGTAATTTAGTAAACAGAATGATAATGCTGTTATTTCATTCGGCATTCCGCCTGTTTTCTTTTTCGAAATGTTAAAATTCCTCGTCATAATATTGTATGATATGAGATCGTTGCTTATAGTTACTATAGGCTATTTCAGATCAATATATTGCCCCTCATTACCTCATACTTTATACCTGAATAAAGAGAAATAACAGGTGACAATTCCTCAGATGATTATTATTATGCATAAAAATTTGTTTCTGTATATTGTATTTTGAATAATACTTATATACTTGTATAGCGTTTTTATTCTGTTAAAATAAAATTGTTCATTGCTGACTAGTATCCTAGCAGGATGCCATTAATACACTTTTTTCATGGTCGGTTAATGGAAAACAATAGGCCAAATCTATATATTGATCCAAACCCGGGTGGTACTATCTGCGCCCGATAGAGCACCAAAGACAAGAAATATAGCGTGACTGTTTCGACGCAAAGCTCGACGTGGTTGCATTGGTAAATGAATTTAATGAGTCAATAGCAGACAGTTTTAAAAACACAATTATCGAGGACCGAGAAACCCACATAGACAAAGAAGGTAGTAGAGAGAAGAAACCGTGGATGACGGACGCAATGCCATAATTGATAGAAGCTAGACGTCACTCGAAGAATAAAAGGATAGCGAATATCAACGTCTAAATAATGACATCAAAAAGCAAAACAAGGACGCCAAAACATGCGAAGTAGATAGATAAAGGGACTTTTAGGCGATTCTAACCTCACGTATTATTAAACAAAGCGTTGGATCACGCGGTCGAATAACAAAATCACGCCGTGTTTTGCACTTCGAAACTCGACGGCTGGGTAACATCATCGCTTCCTCCCTGTCACCTCGACTTTGCGTCCCCGCAGCGCGCCATCTGGGGGGGGGGGTATCTAACGCGGCGGTAATGTGTGTGCGACCCCCTCTCCCCCCACCAGATGGCGCGTTGCGGGGCGCGGTGTCGAGGTGACAGGGAGGAAGCGATGATGTTACCCAGCCGTCGAGTTTCGAAGTGCAAAACACGGCGTGATTTTGTTATTCGACCGCGTGTCCCAACGCTTTGTTTAATAAAAAGTAAGGTTAGAATCGCCTAAAAGTCCCTTTATCCATCTACTATGCGACGAAGTAGAAAAATTCCAAGAAAAACGTAGAGCTGCATCAGAAAATTAATGAAGTAGGGGGTCTGCAGAAGCCTGAATACATCTTGCTAGTGGAGGATTCGATATTGAACTGGACTCCGAAAAACAAAAGTAGATACGGAAAAGATATTTGGTCAAATTGTTTGGAGAGAAAAGGACAAGCAACTACCCACACATCGCAAAAGGAAAAAACCTCTTTATCCTAAAATAATAATCCACCTGGAAAAGACTTCAATGAAGCAGCGTCTGGTAAAGTAACAGAAACTAGAAAATGTCAAAACTATAGAACCGGATTTATAATGGGTGCGAAGACTATCTAAGTCAATCCCAATGTGGATTTAGAAACAAAAAAGGGACAAGGGGAACCTATTTCGTTGACTACAACATTTGATTGTATGGACGGAATATAATCATCTGCAACGTATATTAGGGGCACACATTTTGTAGGAATGGACTCAGGTAATATCAACTATATCGACAAAAACAGGAAAGTCTCACAAAGATGTCCTCTGTGCCTCCTTCTTTTTCAATGTGTGTGCGGAATATATAATATAACGTCACTGCAGGAATGCTCAGAGAGTGTAAAAATAAACGGTACTATGATTAATCAAGTAAGCAGATTACTACAGACACTAATCAGCATTAGAAATAAACAACGACAAAAGCAAAACATTCGTTTTTAGTCGAGTTTTAAATCGAATTCAAGGATACCAATTCCTTTTTAACAAAGGAACTATCCTCCAAAGAGTTCAGAACTACCTAGACGGAGAAGCAAAGAGGTCAGGAAAAGCATTGAAATCAATGGAATAGGCTTCATTAATATGAGCAAACTTCTCTGCAATTGAAAACTCTAAATTTCTGTAAGAGCAGTAAAATATAAATATAACCAAAAGATATAAATCTATAAGCAACCAAACAATCTTAACCGCGATACAGGGAGATTTGTTAAAGGGATATCAACGAATTTGTACCATATTATGTTCAAACTGAATCTTATGTTATTATTTCCGGTCTTTTTCTTCTTCTTCTTGCACTTGCACTCGGCTTAAAACGATATCAATTTACCATTCCCGAATGTTCGGTACCAAAGGGATTAGACTTAGTCCAGTTCTTATGTAGTAGTTAGTGGTTAGTGGTTAGTTATGTGGTGCTTATTATTATTATGAATTAAATTATTATTCTCATAATAATAATAATAATAATAACAATAATGATAATAATAATAACAATAATAACCCCTACGAATTCCCCGCTCATTTGACTATTGGTAACACACATATATTCTTTATAAAAAAGGGGACCGAAATTATGCGAAAAATTATACGCCTATCACATGCTTATCTGTTCTCTATAAGCTGCTTACAGCTGTTTCATATACAGAGATCTATGAGCCCTGCATAAGAACAAAAAGGGTGTATCAGAAAATCGTTAGGGTGCAAAGAACAACTTATAATCGATTCAGTAATCCTCAAACAGGCCCAAGTCAAACGTAGAAATCTCAGCCTCTGTTACTTCCATTACAGCGAAGCTTTTGACTCTGGTCCACACGACTGGTTAAAGAAAACCTTGGAAACACTGCTTAACTGAGAACCGAGCACCTATCGACCTAATATTCGAAGGGGACTCCGAGTCTCGCACTTAATGTTTATGGACGACATTAAATGTTACGCCGAAAACCCAGACCAATCGCAGGCGATTATAAAAACAACTAAAACTTCTAGCTGTGATATTGGGAATTCATTACGTCTACAATACAAATCGTGAAGGGCAGAGTTTCATCAGGTCGAGAGGTGGAGGGAATTAAATCTTTGGACGATCAAGCGGTGTCCAAATACCTCGGCATCGCACAGAATCGGTCAATCGATCACAATGCCCTTAAAAGCGAATTTAAATTAAAATATAGAAAGCGATTAATCAAACCGCTTAGCACGTTTTTAAACTCGGGGAACCTGACAACCGCTGTAATGGAAATTACCGGTTCTTACATACTCTTTTGGCATCTTTAAATACACGGATACCGACCTCCATGAGCTAGACAGATTGACTCGAAGGACCTTCACTAAGTTTAGAGCTCATCATCCTCGAACAGCTGTCGAGAGAATCTATTTAAGCAGAAAAGAAGGTCGACGACGTCTCATCGACATCTAAAAGCTATACCGGGACCAAGAAGAAAATATGAGAATCTGCATCCAGGACTCAAACTCTCAACTTCTTAAAGCAATTGTCGCAGTTGATGAAGCGTTCTCCGCTCTAAATATAAGGAACCATACAGAAACTCAAAGTCAACCAGGAGGGAGTAGGACTGAACCATGGCGAGAGAAAATATTGCATGGTAAATACCAGAAGACTCTATAGGATCAGCGCATAGACAAAGACACTTTGTTGAAAAAAGGCCAACTGCATAAAGAGACTGAAGGATTTATAGTGGCCATCTAAGATCGTAATATAAAAACCAGATCATATGAAAACCTGCCTAAAGAAAAACGTAGTGGACATATGCCGAAAATGTGGTAAGCCTGGAGAAAAAATTGAACATTTCATGGCGGGCTGCCCGGCGCTATCTAACACGACATACCTTGGCCGCCACAACCAAGTTGCAAAAATTGTCCACATACAATTAGCAAACTAGCAAAAACATATGGACTCCTTTATAACCCCCCGCCCTATTATCAATACTCACCAGAACCTGTACTGGAATCCAACACCCACGGGACCAGCCGATACCCACCGATAGAACTGTAAATTTCAACCGACCTGACATCGTGGCCATTTGACAAACAAAACGGACATGCATTTATTATAGATGTGGCGTGCCCCCTTAGTGAGAACGTTTCTAAAACAGAGGTCGAAAAAATTACAAAGTATAAGAACCTGCCAGGAGAGATCAAAAATGTTCGGAAACTCAAAAAAATAGAGATGGTCTCCATAATAATTTCAACAAACGGAGTCTTTACGATAAACTAAACTTACCAACACGATTGTACGAAATCATGCAAAAATGAGTAATTCTTCAGACGTGCCATATAACGTGCAAGTTTTTGAATGGGGCAGAACTATGAAAGGAAAAAAAAAGGATCTAGTGGAAATCAACGAAGTTTCTCTCCACCAGCCCGAGCCTAGCCCAAACAGCAAGAAAACAATATAGAAGTTATTGGGCAGGTGAAAGGTCCAGCTTCAGCTGAGGAAAGGAATAATAATAATAATAATAATAACAATAATAAAAACCCGGCAAACGAGAGAAGACAACGTATGAAGTGGGATAATGAAACCAACAAACAAATAATACAATCGTACTTCAAGGTTACCTCCAATAAAACCGATATACTTTTGTACCGATCTAGAATGTACGAGGATTTTGTGAGGGAAATTCCACACCTACAACATTTCAGCGAACGACGAATCGCAGACCAAAAACGTACTATAATAAGAAATAACCTATTTTCCCCACCAACAATCCAACAAATCAAAGAAGAAGTAGAGAGGCAAATGGATAAACAAACGAGCGGATTGAAACCGTAACGATAACCAAAGGATCAAGTGGACAACTGATGCAAAGAACAACTATAAACCGTCCTAATCAAGCAGTGATAAGCTTTAGCGACAGATTCGAAGAAGATCTTACTAGATATCGAGACTCCGATCCATCTCTAAGGCCAGCGCTTCCCAAACTCCATCATAAACCAGGAACTAAAAACATCCTTCGCGAAGCAGATCATAAGCTGCAAATTAGCCTAACCGAAGAGATGGATATAGAAGAGATTCACCTGTACGTCCACTGCTCTGCACTAGCAGCTATCTATGTCAACGACCAACAAGTGAAACAAGACGATAGCAAAATGCACAAAAAACACAAACCAAAATAGCATCAACTAACCAACACAAGGGAAAAATAACAATTACAAATCACCTAGATACACTTAAACAGAAGCTTGCAGCATACTCTAAAAGGCTCAAAAGATACCAAGACAGTTAAAAAAGAAAAAGTGACAACAGAACTAACGTGGATTCTACCGATCACTCAAGGGTAGCAATCAAGGGATAAACAAAATACCCAACAAAACAGATGTCGAAAACTTCTGGAAAGGCATGTGGTCAAAAGAATCAAAAAGCCAAATAGATGCAACCTGGATAGCTGTAGAACGGGCAGACCAAGGACAAGCTAACATGGGAAAAACAGAATTTACCCTGGAACATGTAAGAAAGGTTATCTCCGAATTGCCAAATTACAGGCGGAGACATAGTGCACAACTTTTGGTTTAAGAAACTACCTAGTACACATAAACACATTGCGCAACAATTCAACATAATTTAAGTCAATCCGCAGAAAATGTCACGATTTCTTACAAATGGAATCATGCACCTACTTGCAAAATCCAACGAAACTCAAGACCCCGCCCAATACCGACCTATAACATATCTACCGACTATCTATAAAATCCTGACGGCTCTAATTTCAGAGAACATTAATTCCTACCTACCTTGAAGACAATCACATTTTAACAGAGGCACAGAAAGGGTGTCGAAAAAAAATTTTTGGGATGTAAAGAACAACTCACCGTAGAACAACCGAGGGAGAAATGCAGAAACCTCCACATGCCCTACATCGATTACCAAAAGGCCTTTGATTCCGTTCCACATGATTAGTTGATTAAAACCCTGGAAATATATAACATTGACCAAAATATATCGAATCTACTAAAACATACCATGAAGACATGTAACACAAAATTGAGGATTGTAACTAAAGCGTCATCAACAGAAACCAAAAGCATAGAAATAAAAAGAGGAATATTCCAGGGTGACTCGTTATCAGCTTTATGGTTCTGTCTATCTCTCAACTCCTTATCTAAAACACTAAACAGAACGAGATACGGTGCCACCATAACAACTGAGAGAACAAAAGAACTTATAAGTCATCTATTTTTCATGGACGACTTAAAGATATCCACTGCTACCAAAAAGCAACTTCAGATAGTCCTCGAACTAACACAAAAATGGAGCCAGGATATGGGGATGACACTTGGTCTGAACAAATGCTTAACTGTTGCAGTCGAGAAAGGAAAACTAACAGAAGCCCAACCTATGCAAATAGATGAAGAAACTATTATACAATCAATGACAATTGAACCATACAAATACCTAGGAATACTACAGACAAACAGAATTGAACACAAGAAAATAAAAAACAAGAGTTCCAGTCAAGACTAAACAGCATATTAAAAAGTAAGCTAAACTCAAGAAATATAGTCAAAGCAATAAATAGCTACGCCCTCCCATCATTACAATATTCCTTCGGTGTAGTTAAATGGTCGCACACAGAGCTTGACGACATCAATAAATCAATACGCACGAGTCTCACGAAGTACCGAATGCACCACCCAAAAGCAGATGTAGAACGCATTACGATACTACTTGACAACAGGGGTACAGGTATTCGCGATGCAGTCTGGGTATGTCTTTAATAAATTAAAGGCCTTAGAAAATTTTTTCGAAATAATCCTCAAAGCTGACAAACGATACACGCCATTAAACCTAGCTGAGGAAAACACTCTACTATTCCCACTAAGAATAGTGGAAGACAAAATAGCTTGGAACGCAAAGGAGCTCCATGGACGATTTAGACAGTGGATTAAAACATTAAGTCTATACTCCGAAACAGAAGGACCAAACAATCAAGACTAGAAATTACCTACATATTCAAGAAAAATATCCCCAGTGACCGATGCCGAAAGTGCAATGCGAACCAAGAAACTATAGAGCGCGTGCAAAAGATTTGCACCAACAAAATATTTGAAGAGAACCAACAAGGCTGCTGCAGTTATATACCTGGAAATTCTTAAATCCGTAGAAATCACTCCTCCAAACGAAGAACCATACTATTCGTATAAACCTCCCCCTGTCGTTGAAAAGGGACAGATAAAAATCTACTGGTATAAAGCTATTATTACAGACAAAATAACACCGCATTAGAGACCAGATATAACACTAATAAATAAACAAACAAACTCAGCATTGCTAATAGACTTATCTATAAGCAAAAACAAAAACGTTCATACTAAACATATAGAAAAAGTAGAGAAATATACTCACCTTAAAAGTACAAATCGTACCAGTCATCATGTCATCCACAGGCTTGGTTCCTAAAAATTTGAAAGAAAGCATTCAACAAATTGGCACTCCATTGAATACTTACAAACTGATGCAGAAGTCCGTCATATTGGATGCCACATATATCGTCCGATCATTCTTGGAGGAATAACAAGCTTTTCAGTCCTGGCTACGTGTCGACTGTAGAGTATACTCCGGTTCACAACCTGAAAAAAAAAATTATTATTATTCACCCTTTCTATATTGTTCCGCGACAATGTTTATGTTCCTCTTTTAACTCCGCACCATCAATCACTATCATTCTTTTAACATTTTTTCTATATGTGTATGACCTATTTGGTGAATAAGGTTCGATCCTATTAAACCGGGTTTAATTTTTATTTATTCCAAGTGGTGCGGTTAATATACAAAAGGAGAATAATAAGCGTGGGCCAAGCTAAATAATTAGACCGTTGGTAATCAGAGCATGTATGGGATTCGCAATATCCCATCTTAGAACACCTGCTGTGTTAGACTCCAAATAGCGCCAACGATAGCGGTTCAGCTCGAGATCGGTGTTGGTCTATATTTTAGATTCTGCTTCGTAGCTTCAAGATCACGTAGCGTGTTTACCGTTTTAAGTATTAAGGTCCAATCGAAACAATTTTTGCAACAGGAATATAACCATTATCAATCCACATTTCGGGATTTTCAAATTAGTTTAATATCAGTAGCTTGAAAAAATAGTTAATGTTCATTCATTCATTGTCTTGGATTTTAAAAGTCAATTAACAAAATAGCCAGTCGGTACTGTAAATATAAATATTAAATATTATATTATGCTTATTTAGGCATGATAAAATCACATTAGTACTAGTACGAAATACGCTGACACAAAATATATACAAAATTATCAATAATCACTTAAATAAGTAAATTTTTCTTTAAAATTTTAAAGTCAAACTAAACTAAATCTTGCATGTTGCCTGAAATGTTGCAAGTCTCTTGCATTTTAAACCTCAAATGTACTCGCCACTCCTTTATTGAAATAAATTTTTTGCATGTATTTCTTGACTTTGATTTTGAAAACGAAAGTTAGAACAACACTAACATTTAGTGGGTTGGTGACTAGATTTTTTCTCAGAATTGTATCTTTACAAAAATTACATTCAAGTCTCTTGCAAGAATTCATCAGCTGAGTACCAACCGCGCACATTCGCGAAATCTCAACTACTCAAACCTAACCGTTAAACCTTGGGTAATTGCGATCTGATTGGATGACCGAATACAAACATTGAAATTTGAAATATAATGACTGCGGTTTTCGAACAGGGGGGCAATTTGCTCTCTGGATCCACAAAACCACGCACAGGTGCCTCTGCTATCGATTCAAGCGTAACAGACCCAACAATCTCGAAAGCTGCTCTATGTTTAGATAATTTTGCATATTGCTCATCCACCCGTGACCGCTTCTTAAATTTACGATTCGTTTTGCGAAATGCAGGAAGCGATTGTATCGTAGTTATACCGGGCACTGCAAGAAAATACAGTTTGAGCCAGCACCAGCGATATGACATTTGGGTGGCTAAATGTAAGCCGTTTCTAGTCGGCACAATAAATCCAATGGATTCGCTTCTGGTTTGAGTGAAAACGATCTTAGCTTTTTTAATTTTGAGTGGTACACGCTACATGTTTCGCATTTTTGGATTTGGAAGATTATTATTTTTTTAAACATTTTTTGATTATTAGCATGAGGATTCTTCAATATTATGAGTTTTTACAATTTAATTTCTGTATATATATTTTATTCATTTCAATAAAAAATAGGGCCTACCTGGTACAGGGCGCCCACTAAGAATGGGGCCATGAGAAATTGCTGGAAATTATTTTCAAGTTCCTAGAATGGTCGCTAGAAGGCTCAACTTCTATGGCGAATAAGAAAATGTGGTTATTACAAAATTCTGCCTAGGTAAGAGGTATTATCAATAATGGCATCACAATCTTTAGATCTTTTTGTTGCAACCATTTTGCCCTAGCTGCTAAAATAAACTAGTAGGGGAAGGTTATACATATTTGTTTTTCTTTAAATGTCTTTATTTCCGGATTATGCAATCGGAATCAAACGTGCTAGGTAACGTTCAACAAAGCGTTCCTTCTTCATTCTCTGTGTTCTACCGTATAAACAATAATAATATGCATTTGAGAGTGGACGCTGCAACTTAACAAACATTACATGTTTTTTATTAAAAAATGAAAAAAAATACTTTGATATCGATAAAACATCCGAAAACCACAATTCCATAATGTGATTGATATGCAATAAAATGCAATTAAAATGACAGGACAGGTAGGCTTAAAAAAATAGCTGAAGGTGGTACTTTAAACGTCAGTGTAGAGTTCTCCCAACAATATTCCGTTTTTTACAAACTTTTATGGTTTTGCCATTGGAATGAGTTTAAGATGCCTGTTGTAAAGCAGAGGAAATCATTCTTTTCAGCAAGTGTATCACAAGCTAACCGTATTTAAGATGTTAGCCGACAAAAACTGTGTCGTGCGGAATGGCGTATTTAAGAGTCGGGAAATTTTCTTTGATTAAAATTTTAGATTAATCCATATTAGTGTGCTTTTTATAAATCTTCCTAAAACAGTCCCTACTTAACGTAGTTCGATTTCAAGTTGTATTTACCAATTAGATAGGTTGATCTCCTATTTTAAAAACACATATAAAATCTTATGTAGATAATTGAATTATAATGGATGTTTTCCCAGTTTGCTATTGGTTGATTTGTCGGAGTATGCTGTCAGCTTTATCAAACAGTATTTTCTTTGCCGTCAAAGCTTTGAAGTTATTTCTATTCCGTCTTGTGTGTGTGTGTGTGTGTGTGTGTGTGTGTGTGTGTGTGTGTGTGTGTGTGTGTGTGTAATTAGTAATTACCAACTAACTGTTATTCAATTGTTTTTCAAGACTCAGTGTGCCATTTTTAATGATGCGCCAAATAGCTACATTTTATTTCAATTTATTTCTTACCAAATACTAACATTATTCAATTTTGTTAGTCACTTGCTATGTCCAGCGACGAAGAAATTGAGATTGCTGATGATGAACATCCGCTGAATTCAAATGGATCAAAGACTCGGACACACGCCATAAAATTAACACAGTACGTGATATAGTTGTGAATGGTGTCCAAAATCGCGGAAAAAGTCTACTTGACATGCACCATGCCGGAGAATTGGTTTTTATTACAAAACAATGAATAAGTTTTGATGGAATCAAGGAGAATTTCAAAGTGACGGACAATTTATCTGAGAGAAATCCAAGCAATTGGTGCTAAAAAGTCCCCATCATATATTTAGATGAGTCCTTGCTTGATAGCGACGATGCCGTCAAGAAAGGATGGACTGTTGGTAAAAGCAGGAAATGTTAGTTGGATGTGCCAGTTTCGCAGGGAAAACAAATTATCACACTACATGTAGGCTCCGAAGCTGGTTGGGTAGATAACGCTTTGTTGCTTTCTGCAAAACGATTTTCTGAAACATTGCTTCCTAATATTCCACCAAACAGTGTTGGACAACGGCAGCTACCATTCTGCAGAAAGGGAAAAATACTGAATAATTTTTTTTTATAAATATTGTTTATAGCAAAATTTACCTTCATTTTTTTTGTTTCATTTTTCACTGCATGGACTAATAATAATCGAGAAATCTCACCGATGAAACTCTACACAAATCCGTCAGCTTTCAGCATTTGTATGCACGAAGTACCGAAGTGCGGTTAAACCTTCATAAAAATTTGCAAAAGTTAAATACTGAAACTCTACAATTTGATCAAAATTTTTTTCGTGTCAGCAGTGGTTTGTATCATTTTATTGCTTATTTAAAGTGATTCTATTAATTGAAGAAGCGATTGAAATCATTTTTAATGCTTTGGCAATGCTGTAGGGTATATGCAAAATGATATTCTCGAAGGCGTCGCTACAACAGTTGAATGTTCAATCGTTTGGCTCTCTGTTTTCGTACTACGACGTAGAGGATCTGAAGAAAACATGGTTAATGTTTTGGCGTATGTGCAGTTTGTTCCCCAAGTTAGTACCAGGGTAATTGCAAGAGACTTGGGTATTGCTTGCATTACTTGGCAGCAAGTGTAATTTAATCGTTTCCCCGTAGCCCACTAATTCGCATTTTCGCTGATTTTTGAAGCCTTGCCTTTGTTATTAAGCTAAGCTAAAATTAAAACATTTAAAGTTTTTGAAAAAAACACTCAATGTTTGTTAAGTTGTAAGATGGATGATTTGTAATAATTGTTGTTTATTATTATGTACTCTTTAAGTATACTTAGTCACCGACTAGACTTCACTTGTAACCTTTGGTCAATAAGCCCTGTGATAACAATAATTATTATTCAGAACAAAACAAAATCAAATTGCGTGGTCTCCGGTTTTCAAATACGGCACGTTAAAAAAAAACAAATTAATAATAAATGTCACTTGTACTACTAGAACATCCAATTATTAGCATCAGATGCTAGAAATTGACCTATATTTATAACAATTAATTATCCTAAGTTTCGTGACATGACCAAATATTGGAAATACCTAATTTAACTGCAAATTTTGTAGCGGTTTCATTTTAATGTAACTATTTACCCGGTATTGTTCATCAATATAGCGGTCCTCGCGAATGCGCCACTCCATCTCTTCTATCGATTTCTATCTCCCACTTATAAAATATCTGTTGGACTCTGGTTTTGATTAATTGGGCTTGGAGTGTTCATATTGAAATTAAATAGTCCACAGCAAATATTATTTCAAAACTCGCTATTTATATAAAGCTGCGGTGGTTGAAAAGAATTCGACAATTCGTCGAATTGAATATCAAGCTAATTTTGTCGAATACAGGGTGCACCGAAATCAGACGAACTAGGGTTCACAACTTCTTCCTTTTAACATACAGGGTAAAGACTGATGATTTTGTAAATATTTTAGAAATCTGAGAAGCCAAGCGCAGAGCGTGTGGGACCAACTAAAACGTCTCCATAATATAATAATAATGATAATAATAATAATAATAATAATAGAATAGAATAGAGTAGAACTTTATTAACCTTTCAGATAAGTCACAAGAACAACAAATGGTTCGTCAAGAGTATGGCAATTACAATGGTTATCGAAGTAAAGAAATATATAAAATATACAATAATAAAGTACAAACAAATTGCACTAAATTATACAAAATAGTTCTAGATAATAGATAATAATAATACATAAAGTTGAAAGTAAACATATAGATAACAAAGTCACAAATTACAAAATACTCGTACGCTTCAGCAGCTCAAAATATTCATCGGTGCCGTAAAAGGGATTCTATATAAAGAAAATTATCATTTTCTTACCAGACTTCGTCGATCTGGCCTGTCCATGACAGAGTTCCAATTCAAATCCCAGTAGAGTAATATTATCTTGACGAACAAAGTCTACTTTTCTACAAGACAACGTAAGTTCTTGAGTTTTTGGTTGGTTAAGGACTAAGTTGTTTGTAGAGAACCACTGCTGAAGGACCCTCACAGTCTCATCAACGTTTTCAGTAAGCATTCTATGATTCCTAGCAGTTGAGAGAACCGCAGTGTCATCTGCGAACAGGGTCACGTTTGCATTGGGTATGCACAGCGGCAGATCATTTATGTAAATAAAGAGCAACGGCCCCAGTACCGAGCCCTGAGGAACGCCGGAGATTACTGGGAGAAAGCCTTCACTTGACACGCCGCCACTCTCAACTTACTGAAACCTGCTGTTTAGATATGACTCTATTAATTGTAGATGGATACCCCTGATGCCGCAAAACTCTAATCTATTCAATAGTACGACGTGGTCAACCCAGTCAAAGGCCTTTGTAAGATCATACAACAGGGCTTTCAAAATCTAATAATAATAATAATAATAATAATAATAATAATGAGACGTTTATGGACTCAACCAACAACAAAAGGCAGAGTTAAACTGGATTGCTGGTAGATTAAATTAACTGACCCTAAAATATGTGTTGAGTGTAACACCTAGAAATATTTTAAGTTGTTTATTTGATTAATCTATTTTATAATAATAGGTCCCAAATATTTATAAACATGTAGATAAGACCCAAAACACAACTTGAAAACAGTAACTAACATATCTGAAGCAATTTACGTAACTTAAGTTCTGTTAAAATCTAACATTTATATGTATCTATTTCCTCTTAACTCACCATAGACGACGGGTGATACTACATGTATAGGAAAAAATGAAAGAATTTTGCAATGATTTCAATGCCAAGCAATGAAAGTCGCTTAAGAATTCATCGGGGCCTATTGCATACTAATAAAGTATATTAGTCTGCACCTTACTTTAGATCGATAGATGGTTTACCTAATTTTCAGATCGGTCCTATGTATCGTTCACCATGAGCGCTTAACTTACTATACACCGTGAATCACCATGGACATAGAATAGAATGTGAAATACCTAAAAAAAATAAACGTAACTGCTTTAAATATAATTTGACCAGAATTATACATTAAAGTCGAAAATTTAAATGAATATAGAATTAAAATTTCCTGCTATCCATTCCGGCTCTGATACGGGAAATAACAAAACGAAAATATAATGCACGTAGCTCGCTTTAATTCAGAGACAACTTTCTAGGAATTGCCTCTCGCTACTACCGAAATGATTCGTTCTCCGACGGGAAACTTTACAAACACTCTATTTTCTTTATCTTTTATGTCCGACACTGCGTATCCGGAAAACACTCCCCACTAAAACAGATCCAAGAACATAACTGCCTTGGGAAATCCGATGAAATCTCGCAGTTGATTGTATTAGGATACTCTTGTTGTCATTAAGCGGCATTTAGACGCATCGAGATAAAGGCTTATCGACCCAAGGCGCTGGGCTAAATTTCTATTGAGCTGCAGTTCCCGATTCGAGCGGTGCGCGTTTACGGAAAGTACAAATGGAAATCCACCGCGAACTAAAGATAAGTGGTTCAATTTTATAGCAGGAAAAGGAAAATCAAACTTTAGTTTAGAAATTGTTTCTCGGGAAATTGGTTTCAATAAAAAATAAGATACCTTGCTATGCAGTCTTTTTCTAAGGGTATCGGAATTTATTTTTTGTAACCGACGTTTCGGCTTTTTGCTGCGACCTAAGTATGTATTGTGGCGCACTACCAAGTATTAACTAATCCATCTGACTTAGCCATTGTACAAAGTCTGCTATTTTGTGAGAGGCCAACTTATTCAGGTTTTCGGCCTTTAATTTTGAGTACCTCATTTTACATCATTGGTTGGGCTTATCTTGTGCATATGTTATTTGAGGCTATACTGAGCGTATATCACGAAGAGAATGTTCAGATATGAACTGTTTTTTGCTGATACGGTGTCGCTCGTGCATTTCTTCGTACCACGTTCTGTCACTGTCTTCGAATAGGCCAACCCGGGCAATTGCAGCCTCCTCGGCTATCTAGGCTTTGACTTTTTCGTTACCTTTGAGTCCACCATGCCTGACATCCAGATCGGTATTAATTACGGCACATGGATAGGGCAGTTTTTTAAAGTCTTGGAGGCGCACTGGGGTGTTTTTAACTCCCCTCAGTTCCGCCTCCTGCTCTTCCTAGGTGCCGTCTCTGTTGGGTTTGATGGCGTTGCTATCTGTGTCTGTCCAGTCTCGTGTGTATCTCAACATCGATTTTTTTTCTTCCTATCCCCGTCTTCTTTCAATCTTCTCTTGCAGTATGAATTGTATATAATATTGTATGTGTCGCATTATATCACCGAGGTAGTTCGTTCTTTTGATTTTTGTTGTATTTCTTATCTGGGGGAGGGTATCTATTCTACCTAGTACTTCTACATTGGTCGTTCTAGTAGTGCAGCTTATGCGTAGCATTCGTCTATAATTCTTAGGCCTAAAGTCCAGGTCTCACATCCATATAAGCACATATATAAGGAAATTTAAGTGGACTGTATTTGGGCCGGTTGCTATTTTTCATTTTCCTTTTAATAAAGTTTCGAGAGCGACGGTATAATGACGACCCAAAAGGGTGCGGTCCACCTTCATCCCTGGAAGGGGTTGTTGGTTCTCTGCACCCGCGGGGTTTTACACTTACCGGCACTTTTTATTTTTGTCTTGCACTTCGAATTGTCTGTGATGCGTTTGATTCGACGGTCGGTCAGAGAGAGAGATCGTGTGGATTGATTTATAGTTTTGACCTTCGACGTTCGGCCGCGATGAAAAAGAGTTGCCATTTTTTGAGTGCGACATAAGACGTAAATTAATATATGTGTATTAATTTTGGAAATGAGTTTGCATAATCAATGACGGACTGACGGACGCCTCTTTCGATCTTTATCTAGGAAGAGTTACCATCTGCTGTTCGAACGCATCCCTTTTGGTTCCAATTAATATCGTGACTGTCCAACCCGATCTCTTTCAGAATTTCTATTAGTTTTTGATGTTGTATGCAATCAAAGGCTATCTTATAATCCAAAACTATCCAAAACAGACATAGAGTGCCCGTCTCACTGTCAAATATCTTTCGGTCATTAAGGTTAGACAAAGGGTGGTCTCTCATCTTTCGGTTTAAAATGATTTTCACAAGAATCTTTGCTGCTTGGCTTATCAGGCAGATTGTTCTGTGATCCTCGCACTGCCTCGCTGTGTTCTTTTTAATCAGAGGTATATATGTGAATGTTAGCAAGTCCTGGGGTAAATGTCCGCTTTCGAAAATTGCATTGAATAGCGTCGTTGCTATGGCGATTAAATTATTCTTGTTGTTAATTTCTGCGACTGATCGGGCTACTTCTGACGTGAGAATTGTGAGATCTTTCGTCTCCGAACAGTTCTATTAAGTATTGCTCCCAGATTAATTTTTGTCTAACGGGGCCTAATTAGATTTTGTTGTTCTTACTCGTTACCAAAGAGACATTTTTGGACCTACAGAGAGTTGTTTTTTCCTAGATTACACGATTTATTCCTCGATACTCCTGCTTACTTTTATACTTTAGCACTCGTCTCACTTCCATCAGCCTTAATATCTCATCAATCATCCATTATTTTCTCTTCTTGTGATCTTCTCTTCCTATTATTTCTTGTACAGTCCCAATGTCCTCTTGCTTTACACTCTCTCTGCTCATCTGCATAGTTCCATTCAGTTTTATATCAGCTCCTTCTGGTAGTGTGTTTTTTGGATGTCTTTCGTTTTGGACCAGGCGATTGTGTCTTTGACTTTCGATCTTTCAATCCTTTTAAACCTTACTTTTATCGTCAAAGCTATTGGGTTGCGGCCCGAGTTTATGTCAGATCCGGGATATGCCTTGGCACTGAGAATGCTATTTCGGAATCTGATGTTAATAGTAACGAAATCTATTTGGTTTCATACAATATTGTCATCTGGATTTTGGGGAGACTTTCAAAGTGTATAACCATCTTTTCAGGTCTTTTCGGAAGTTTGAACCAAGTATTGCTAACTACTGGTTTATTTTCTTGGCAAATTTGTCCTTTGTCGTTTCTCTCGAACATATCGTGAGGACCTACAACACCTTCCACTGTTTCAGGGTCCATCTTGGTGTTCAGGTCGCAAATGAAGATGTTGATGTCATCAGTCTTTATACACTTCTTAGCTAGCTCCATGTCGGAATAAAAACCCTATAATTCATAATCAGAGCCATTCGCTGTGGGGGCATATAGTTTTGGTTAGTTTAACCGGTAAGAAGTTTTTCACGCACTGCGATATACGGGACGATTCCAGAATACCGACACCATGTTGTGTTACTTCGTTTCTATTTTTTCAATTGTGATAGATCACTCTCCCATCCATCTAACTTCACTCATGCCGAGAATATCGCATTTCATTTTGCCTAACTGTCCGAAAATATGTTAATTCGTTTGTGCCCCACTTGTTTTCTTTCTAGTATCCTTGAGCAGATCACAATCGCACTTCAGTTTGGAATATGTTGTTATAAGTGCCAAGTTCCATATTTTGTTGCTTCTCATGCATGCTAACCTCAGCTTTTTCATGTGTTTTATAGTTTTTTATACTTTTGGTTAATGAGTACCAATGATGTCCTGTTCCTAGTCTCACACTGAGCCATATGGTCATGATCACTATCAAGAGATATTCGGAAATTCAAAAGTTGTGACAGTCCAATTAAATTAAAAGTTTTGACAGTTCAATTATTGATACAACCACAGTGAGCTTTCAAAAAATAAAGGTTTTTATTCACAAATTCCATTTTTTACAGTTTAACTTTAGTTAAATGTTAAACTTGTTAAAATCTTTCATTTTGTGCCATGGTAATAGTGGAGAAGCTGAGGAGGTGTATTTAAATACCTATCCTAAACGGTTACAAAAATTATGTATTGTTAGCCATAACAGAAGGAACATATGTTAGAAACAGACAGACTTTTGTTTTTCCAAATCTCCGTTGAGAGCAATAATGGCCTAAGATCAAAAAATCAAAGTTTGTTTTTAAATTATGCTAAAAACTATATATGAGACATCATTTATACTCATTTTTAATGCTCTATCTAATAATGAAAATATTTAAAATTTCGCCAGTAAGAAAATTAAAAAATCTATGGTGTATCTCGGAACGAATGAAAAAAATTTGCCAATATGTCACATTCTTCTAAAAAAGTGTTTTAATGATGTACTAATTTCAAGATCATGTTTGGCGTTTTTTGGGCTGTACAGATAAAAATGGAAAATCCAGATTATTATATTTTCTTGAATTTCTCAGATATGATTCTCGGTAGAAATGTTTTGCGGCTAGATTTAAGATTCTCAAAGAAAAACTTGAAACTTTCCTAATTTGTACCTCCTATGGTATCCGATATCCCCATCTCCCTTCTTTCTATTTGGACACACTGCATATAATAACAAAATTATTAAAAGACATACATTAAAGCACAAACAGCTATTTAGTTTATATATCAACATTTGTCCGTTTAAAAGAAAACTGACAACGCCACGTAAAAAACCCTACTCAGCGTATTTTTCACCTTTTCGGTAAGTTAACTCATAATCAAAACACAAAGATTTTTGTGCATTTCTGTTTATGACAATTGTCATTGTAGAATCTTCAAAAATGGGACCCACCGTATATAAATTCTGTAAAATAGAATTCTTTTTTTCCTACGAAGATCCTACCAGAACGCCTCTTGTACCCTATACTTTACTTTATTGTCACCTTTATGAAATAGAGGTCAATGATTCTGACGTGACACACCAAAAGGGTAAAAACTTAATTCTTTCAAATCTGTATTACTTAAAATTGATTCTATTAAAAGTATCTCACAATAGTACGTTTTATTGCACAAATGTTATTGCAACATTGCATCCCGGAAAATATTTCAATTCGTTAAGGAAGACTCGAAAAACAAAGGACCCAAATTTTCAAAAAAACACTATTTTACGTTCTCAGTAACGGTCTATCATGCCATCGACCCATAATCACCCCGTATACCCACTAACTAACCTACTACTATTTATTGTAACTTAGCTGCAACAAATGATGGTTGTTTTGTAACTTTTTAAACATTGTTTTATTGCGTTATTCAATTCCGTTCTCGAAATTTCGCAAGATTTGTTAATACGAAACGACCCAAGTTTTTTCTGTATGCAATGCACAATCTTTCGCCTTACTGATTTCCAAAGAGAAAGGAATTTATATTTATGAAAATAATGGTCTCAAAGGGAAATCAGTTTCATAGAGTTTTACTTTATTCGTGTAAAGGCCTTGTAAACGTTTTCTGAAACCCGAATAGCATTCCGTGCCGTGATTTGAACGAAAAGAAATAAAAAGATAACAATAGTATAAAATCGCTGCAACGTAAAATAAAAGGGATATACGAGCTTTAGCTACGTAGGCGGGCGGGCGCGTTAGTAAAAAGTAAATGACGAATATTTCATGACGAATAAACGTTTCAATGGATTAGCATGAAATCTAAGAAAACGGCCCGATAACATCAGAATCAAAAAATTATTATAATTTATATGCGGACGACGAATTCAAATTTGTATATAAATATTTGAGTGGAATGATTTCCGATAACTGACATTTAGGTTGAAAAATTTACCGCCGCCCATAAAAAATTTACGAAATATGTCGCGGTCCTTTGATTAAGTTTGTTGCGCTAATAATAACAGCGGGTCGAGAATCACTCTACATTGTGTAAAAGATTTAAAATATGCCAAACGTGCAATTTCTCTTCACAATGAATTCAGCGGATGCACTTCCGGTTATAGTATACTACAAAGGATAGGACAATTTTTCCTTAAATTTTTGTCTGTACAAATTTTCTCAATGTCTAGAGCTCGGAAAACGAGGTTCGCTTAGGCCTGAAGGACCGACCATCAGCAAATTATTTAAGCGTTTAAGGCCATTTTAAACGAGATTTAGAAAATATTCTTTGTCATCACTTTATTTATTAACATGATATTGATTATAAGGTCGCCAATATAAATTACTATATATCTTATGCACCTTTGCAGATAATAAATTTTAATATTACGTATGTTTAGAAACAAAGCTTTAAATTGCGTAGGATGACATCTTTAACATAATTAAAAACATCGAAACCAATGCTTTTGGAGTAAATAATACCGATCATTACTGAATGCATCCTATCTTATTTCCCACCCATCTGGAAATAAGCGGGAATTATTCCTCTAACCAAGAAGTAACGATCCAACTGCATTCGGGCATTTTCGTTCAATCATTACCACATTTTCAAGAATTCTATAGGAAATAGGAAAATAAAATATTACCCCAAAAGCAGTCAGCGTTTCGACGACGATTTATTTGTGAGAGTGCGTTTGCTGATGTGACGCATGACCTGTCCGTAGCCACTGATGGTGGCTAAACTTCTTTATTTTTGCTTTTAGATTTTAGTGAGGAGTTTGGTATGGTCAATCATGATCCTTTAGTTTCTACATTAAGATTTATTTAGCTAAACTATAGAGCCCAAAGCCTGATGAAATCATTCTTATCTGATTGAATTCAACAAGTGCTTATTAACGAAACGGGTCCAAACAGCATTCACAATATCCTATAGTATATACTGTACACTATATATTTGTCAATTTCATCAGTCTATTAATCATATTAAATATAATCTGTATGTTACCGATTTCTATTTGTATACATTTATTTTTTGATGACAGTAACCGTCCACGAACTAATGAATGTATTAATTAGGGTTATAACTAACTTGTAAAAGTGTCCTAATGATCACTTACTTAAAATTAATGGTGTGAAGTCTATTGTTGTTTTTAGAAATGATATTCAGCTTGAAAGTATTAAGTGTAAAATTTCTCGTGTAAAAACCTAGGCCTGTATCTAAACTGTAAATTTGGATTTGGAGAGCAAGTTATTTATAAGCTAAATAGAGCCTTGCTCTCCCTGGTTTTATCTTAGTGATATCACTACTTTTGTCTTTTTGGTACTTGTCCTGACTTAGTGGTTAAAAGCGCTTACAAAATTACCTACGGATTTCAAGAGGGCTCAATTTGAATAACAAATTTAAGTTACATATGGCATCTTTTTATTGTACCATTCAAAGTTCACTTTAAAGTGGTTTAAGCTTAAAATATCTCACTCTTATATTATTGCCAATATGATTTACTCATTGAATTTGTCCAGTTTTCAAGCAGGTCTTTCCACGGTCTGAGTAAACGCTCATCAAAGATGAAATAAAATAAATTAATTGAAGTTTTTGCTATCTACTACCCCCCGTTTGCTTTCACCTCTTTATTTAGAAATATATCTTAATTTAGTTTAGCAACCTGAGGCTATACTGCAAATATTGAGGTTTAAACAGTAACTGGGGAATTCCCGAGTGGCTGACTTTCATAAAAACCTTCTGCTAAAGTTTTCCATGCGAATTTGTTATTTTGTTTGTCTTGTGCTGTAATGTCATTTATTAGGAGTTATAAATTAAAAAAAAAGCTCAAGTTTGACTAAAAAGTAGAACTAGCAATCGGCCTATGTCCCGCCTCTCATCGTGATTAGGTATCAGCGAGTCAAAAATCTCAAGAGATTTCCAATAAATTGCTGAGGGATATCGCCTCTCTGAGGTTATTTCAGAAATAAAAAGCAGCTACTCTTTTGATGGTTACTAACCAGAAATAATTAAGAAAATGAAAATTTTTACTACCAGAGGTGCTTCTCGTTTCAAGATGATAAAACCACCAACACAGTTTATATAAAGTAGAGAAGTCGACTAGTACAAAAGTACAAATTTGCTCTTCCAGAAGAATACGCAGAGTTGTTTTTACTTTGCAGCTCGTCGAGTGACAAATTATTCCAAACGCTCGCTTAGTTTCCATGGAAGCCATAATGAAGAAACATCTAGTACTTTTTGGCAGGTCTGGATAATTTTATGTAATATCGTTCTCGTATAATGAAAAACGTCTTTCAGTGCAAATTCAATAGAAATCGATGAAACTTGTGTACTCCGCTAGAAATTCCGGATGCAAAATGATGAAAAGTAGTATGAACTTTTTAGTAAATGGTGGGAATCAAAAGGAACCAAGAACATATCCGAAAACGTTTTTGGTCAATCTACTCTATGGTAATATTTAACAAAATTTTTTTACAAAAACAAGTGTAGTGCAAAATGATGCTCACGTTTTTAAATCTGATTACTAGTTAGGTACTATTATATTTTACTAAATATTTGTTAGTGTTATTACTGTTGATACTATAGATTAACAGCATATACTAATGTTTATATGGTTATTTTGAGTATATCTAATATAGATAATCCTGTATCACAACCGTATCCCTTTGTTAATTCTCTACAACTTTCAATAAAATTCTCTACTTGAATCACCCTTATATAAGCTCTGCCTTTCTTTTATATTTCCATGGAATCTGGCGGAGAGTATGAATTTTCTACAAATACAGTAAATTTATTTAAATTCCAAGATGTTTCCAGCAAATGAAAACTCTAAACTTGGATTCTACTATCCTATAATAAAACAAGGGAGCGGAAATTGCATTTTACCTAAAGTGGGCAATATAAAAGTTAAGAAAATAGAGCATAATTTAATTTTGTTACATAAAGTCAGCTCAAATGCCGTGGGGCACTAAAAGTATTACTTCCATTATTTTTAATTGAAATTGCATTTGCCAGCTACTTTTCAAGAAGCGTTTGATGATATTAAGTGCCATGCCTGGAAGATTTACGGCGCTTAATCTTTAATAAATCGTACTTTCAGCACGTACTTGTGTTAACGGCCCAATCCAATGCCATTCTACCAAGTAAATAGAAAATAAACACATATTTCGTGTTGTTATACTTCTACTTGATTTCTTCAGCATAGGGTTTTGACTCTGCTTCGCTGGCGATTCGTCAAACATACTGTTGACTTCTTCAGAGCGTTGTCAGTAACACCTGCTGTCTAAAGGAAAATTTTATTTTCAACCGATCGTAGATGTTGGGAGATTTTAGGACGAGTAGAGAATTCAGTTTTTATGTTATATTTTTTTCAGAATTTTTATGGAGTTACTTTGTATATTGTGAATTAACCATCTAAGACTTTTGGGTTGGGTTGTGATGTGATAAATGTAAATAAACATTTTTTTTAATTTGTTAGTGACATTAATGTTTGGATATATTTAGTTTAAATATTTCAGCAAGGATTCGAGAGAACTCTGACCGTATGATCAGATAACCAAAACATGATCTACATCAGTTATGGTTTAAGATGGAACTTAACAATGACTATAGTAGATTGGGGGATAGGAGAAAGCTAAAGCTGTTTCTGATTTTTATAAGTTTGTCCGATTCAGGAACCAGGAACTTTAATAAAGATAAAGCTAACTAGAATGTCGTATGCATCTAACTTATTTTTTGGAGAGGGAAATCTGCCCTCAGTTTCAGGCGGCGCTCTGTTGAAATCAGTCAGCAGGGCTGAGTCAATAGTTATCCTGAAGAAATGTATCTACAGACTCCAAGTTAATTGAAATGCGTTCGGCCTTTTTGGAGGTATCGATATGATTTCTTTAAATGTTCATAATGACCCAAAACTTCCCTAGACCGGGTTTCTCACCGTACCTATCCGTTAGAAGTTTTGGACTTACAAAAAATTTAGAATTTCAAAATTGGGGTTATTTAAAATTTCTATTCACTTAAAAATATTTTTCAATTGAAGTCGCCATTAACGTCCTTATTTTAATTGGAAAACGCTGTTATTGAGTGTTATTCTATTTTTGAATTTCTGAGGAAAGTTAAGTTTAATTAGCTTTCTTACATATTTTCAACAGTTTCTAAGATGTTTAACAGATTTTTTTGATTTTTTTTACAGATGTATCCAATTTTGATTTATGATAAATGCTAATGTAATAAACCAACGCAGAAGATTAGATTATTTTCAAAGTAAAAAGGGTCATTTTTGTGAATGAGGCACCTTGTTTACTTTTGGATAATAGAATGCAAAATTCTATTCTGCACGGATTAAAAAAATATACAGAAAGTGTATTTCTATAACAGTAACACTTCGGTAATATTTTATTGTTTTGTCCAAGATTAAAAATACGATTATATTTGTAGCTCCATATCTCCCTAATAGTTGGCGTTCGAGCTAAAGATTATATAAAGAAATACCCTTTATTTTAACCCTTTAATGGCGAAAATTATCCTATTAGTTAAAATGATTGAGTTTAAATAATCTAATTTCACAGAATTTCCTTAGACAAGACAAATATTGAAATTTTTGAAAAAATTAGGAGTAAGATTAAATTTAGTCCGTTTGCTTGTTGGTATTCGCCTAAAATTTTTGATTGCTGGTGACAAACTTCAGACAGACTGTCTGATCCCTTTGAAGAAGGCCTATTTGAGCAAGCATAACCAACATCTGAATTTTCGACTTGTTCGTTGATTATTTTCACCAGCTGCCGTAAATGGTTCTTCTTCTTTTGGTACATCCATTATTCTATAAATATTTTAAAATTGTCATGATAACTAAATAATTTCGGAATGACCGCCTATCAACCTCAAAATCTAGTATAGATAAAGAAATTAAGGAATGGGAGACTATCACGTGGCCGATTGGAAACGTCCGCGGTTGCGGTGTCATATTTAATGAAGCACTTTGTCTTTTATATCATTTTCTCTGGAGTCATATTTGTACAAATTTCCTTCAGATATAAGTATAATTTAGACCAAAATACTAAAAATCAACCAACAGAGCACTCTAAAACAAACACGCACAAATAAGAACACAAAAGCCACTGCAGGAAGATGAAAATAATCACTGGTGGTCTAGGCAACATCAGCGGCCGACCGCCCATTTTGAAATTACGCGCACTGTAACTGTAGAATAAACCCGGAAACACCCTGTACATTATAAACAAAACGGTTCCTTAGCAGTATGATTTAGAATACCTACGGATCTCCAGAAAGTTCCCAGGAAGACTCTGTATTAGCAGTAATGAAAATTTGTGAGTTCTATAAATATTATTATTATTTATAAAATCATACATTTGTATACATTTGTTTCGCAATGAAAATTTCTCTAGCGCAATAAATTTTAACAGATGCCTATATATAGCATCTATCAATATATGGATATTGAAATTAAAGTAAAATACGTACCAAAATCACAACAATATTATAGATATGAAAAAAAAAGTTTTTGTTTCTAAACTTGAATGAATTGAATAAATGAACTCAAAATCAGAACTATGCTCCTTGGTCAACACTCCAAAATAACACCAATTGAAAAACACAATAAGCACTTCTAATAAATGTAAACCAAAATCTTTCAAAAACATAAAAAGATTTTTTGTCGATGAGGTTATCGGGTATACACGATGTACCACGTTGTACGTTGTAAGTTAAGTTTTGCGCATTTGTTTTGAATCACCCTGTATATATTTATGATTAATTATAGTTGCGACTCTATTATCAGTTAAGGCGACATTCGATTTTACCAAAAATACCTCAAAGATATGTAAAAAGCGTTATGAGGGATGATTTACCGAGACGTGACATGGATTTACCGCTAGCTAGTCGAGATGTGCGGTTCGAATCAGAAATTTTTCAAGTGTCAACCCCACAACAATCAATCACTAGATGATATATGGCGAAAATAAAATCAACACGACCGCAATTTGTATACACGCGTTTATTAAACGATTTTTGGCGTCATAATAAAAACATCATTCATTTTAGGTTAACTAGCTACGTCAGATGTAAACTTTATGAAAAATGCGTCAGCTTTGTGTCATTTTAGCCGATTCCGGTATGGGAAGGGGCTAATGAAACTTCCATGCCACTTCCCTGGACTGTTTCCGAGTTAAAAATTACGACTCAACTCTGAATACACTCTATTTAGCTATGGGAAATACCAGAGTTTAATATTTACGCTCATAGGCGGACCGGAATAGTATATTACGCTACAAGTGCGGTAAACGGCATTTGACTCACGAGTTTAATAAAGGAATTACTCTATTTTTCTACGACTTTTACACGAATACATTCACTCACATGGCCGTAAGAATTGACACACGTTAAAATTCAAGGCATGAGAAATATCTCTGAAAACATCTTATTACTCCCAAATCCGTGCGGTAAAATCCCGGAAATGTCCGAAGTGGCTGGGATCCGTGGGAAACGAAACTGACGTAGCAAAGTGACGCTTCACGCACGCTAGATCGGTGTGTAATTAGGTATTTTACAGACGGGAGTAGAAAAAATATATTGTTTTTCTCGATGCATATTCAGAATTTTCAATCTAGCTATTTTCGTTTTTGAGGTGCTTTGCTATTGCTACGCTACTTTACTAAATTTTCTTGATTGGACTCTGTTAAGTAAATTCCTTACTTTGCATTTTTTTATCGAGTTTATATTTGACAACATTTGTAGTTTCACAAAAATGCATACTATTGTTATAAGCATGAACTTATATATAAATATAACATATAAACAATATAAATTTATATAAATAAATATAGTATAATAAATTTGTCTGCATATCTTTTTCATATATATTTTTTTGGAATAAAATTAGAAGTGGTGGTTGGGAAACTTTGATTCGGCAGATATATTGACTAAAAAGGAAAGTAAAATGAAACAAGGTTATTCGTACATAAGTAGTCTTTGTTCATGGTTTTAAAATCTAATAAAAGTAAGACTAATTTTTATACTTCAAAATATTTAATTTAATTATTAAAGCACACCAACACAAACTACAACATGAGAAAAAAATTTAAGCAAATTAGGAAGTGTATTCAAATAAATATATATTCTAAGACTATAGCCGCGATAAAATTTGGGGTGGTAGTGAGGTACTTCTTTTTTTTCTGACAGTATGTACTTTTTATTCACAATATTTTTATGAAAACTCTAACCTAAAACCACAATTATATATATTAAAGTTTCAACAAAATATTTATAAATAAAAATGTTCTTTTTTTGTGTTGTTTAGAAACCGAAAATCGATAAAAATATGCAAGGCGCAGAATATGCAATTTAACTTAATCAACTACAGATGTCAGGGCGATATTTATTGCAGACCTTGTGTAATGAGTGAGTCAAAATTTTAAACTCATCAATGTGCAAACACCTGATTAAACATGCAAAAGGGCTACACAGTGGCCGAAAGAATATTTAAAAATTCTTTGTCCACAGTTATGCATTCACCAACACTGAAAATGGTGTGCAACGGGCGTCTCGTAAAAAGAAAAACCTTTAAATTTAACATAATAAAAATTAGGCGTTATGTATACAGTACTCGGTATTCTTAATTTCCATTATGTACATTATTATAAAAAATAAATCAAAAATAATATTTTTCGTAATCTGACGAACTGTCATCTGTTCTTGGAGTAATAATTAATAGGTCGATTAAGTACTTAAAATATCATATATTCTCTTTTTTTATGTCATTCTAGTTCTTTAGAGTCACTTTTATGGGCCGGCCTTAACTTTTCTTGAAAGGTTGAATTCGTGATTAGTCTTTCTCTATCATAATAAAATAAAAACGGTGGACTTTAATGGTGGAATTAAAGGAATTTTGTACAAATATTGGTGTTTGTCTGTGCAAAGGACACTTGGAAGTGAAATGGTATTTTTCATATCCTTGTGCTCTTGCAATATTACCAGTTTCCGCTAGTTCTTTCAAAAATACTTATTTTCTCTTAAATCGTCTAAAGATGCCAGAAAATTTTCTCCGTTGGTCAATTTTGAAGAAATAAGCATACTTAATGAATGGCCAAATTAATTGTCTATTGATATCAAAGCCTGGGCAATGGTGCGAATGAAGAACGTACATGGGATTTCACGTCTTTGGCCAACCATTGGCCTTGACTGCAATATATGTTTAAAATAATAACCTTTGCACTTACTGATAGGAGAGAATTAATGGAACATGACTTAATTGGTGTAAATATCCTTTTTTTATAAGCTTATAAAACTGTCAACACTATGGCTTTTTACCGAACACTGATGGGTTGAACTACCGTAGCTACATTGTAATGACTATCATTAAAATATCATTTATTGCAACTTACTCCAACGTATTGGAATGAACTGGTCAAAAGTGACAACAAAGCATATTTATTATTATCAGAATTATCATAAGAATAAAAAAAATTTCACGCCTATGGTCGACACCTAGATCGAGCGTAACCGGATGTAATTGCTCATTGATAAACTCTACACTTTTCTGATATAAATTAAATAATTATCCCGCTTCATTTTAGTGACTGTGCTTCAATTATGTGTAAGAAAAAAATGAATAGTTTAATTTTATTTTTAAGTTAAGTCGATACTTGTATTTGCTAAAGGACATCGCGAAGCTGATAAAATTGTTTCCGCTATTCTTCACTAGAACAGCAATTTTGGAAAGCTTTAGTTAGTTGCATTCCAACTGTTTGATTTAGTTAGTTATGGGAAGTTTTATTTCTTTCTTTAGCATTTCCTGTAAATAAAGGACTGAGACAAGGGTATAGTATTTCTCCAACATCATTTAAAATATATTTGGGACAAGCCCTGGAGAGGCGGAAAAGAAAATGCAAGAATATGGGAATACTATTGGCAGATGATCATCTTTTCACCCTGTGTTTTGCGGACGATCAAGTAATCTTGGCCCAAGACTCTATGATGACATGGAGCACATGACACCAAAAGATATTGAAGAATACAATGAATGGAGGCCGGAAGTGAACATCAATAAAACCGCATACATGTGTCTAGGGGGCACATAACAAGATCTAATTCTTGGAACACGACAAAGTGTTATACATACTATTCGGGTTTAAAAATAGCAGACGACGAAAATATGGGTAAAGCAATCTAGGAAAGATGTATCTAAGTAAAGAGAGTCTAACTACTATGGGATTAGAGTATCTGAAAACAGAATAGAACAAAACATTTCCAACTCGATTGTCAAGAGCATTGTAACATGTGAAAGCAATGAGAGAATGCTATAGGTGACAGCGATTGACTTCTGGAAAAGGGCTGTTCGAAAATCGAAAAGGAATGAATTCAGAAATGAAAGAATATGAGAAATAATGGTAGTCACAAACAACATCATAAATGATATAAAAACGAAACGACTCAGATAGTATGGCTATGTACAAAGATTGGGTAATGAAAGACTACCAAAACCAATTCTAAGATGGACTGCTCACAGCACAAGGAATAGAAGAAGACCCAGACCAAGCTGAATAGAAACCCGAGATGACAGAAAGAGAACTGGACGATGATATATGAAATGATAGGGAAAAATGGCGATTGGGTATCGGAAGACGGCTGAGAACTTTATGAATATATAAAAAAAAAGTTTTAGTTCAATTGTTTTGAATGCAAGTGGCGAAAATTCGTTGTTGAAAACTATAA
The DNA here is from genome assembly GCF_029955315.1 of Cylas formicarius. Taxonomy (NCBI): domain Eukaryota; kingdom Metazoa; phylum Arthropoda; class Insecta; order Coleoptera; family Brentidae; genus Cylas; species Cylas formicarius. Next base: position 8,499,790 of record NW_026844347.1, read on the forward strand.
AATAATTAATTAAATTTCTGATCGATCCGCCAAGCGAAATAAAAAAAAAACGAGAAATTGAAAGTCTTCAGAAAATATCGGCCGTGTCGGGAATAATCGGATTCTTAAAAGTCGAATCAAAATCGCTTTAGCATTTGTTTCAGTTTCCAATAAAGCTTTCGCCCGGGGAAACTAGGCGATGAAAGGAAACATTTGTGCCGTTCTTTTGAAATGAGATTTATTGATTAGTTTAATAAAATATCGCATTTAAAGCACGTGTCCCTACCGTCGATCGAAAGCACGTTAAGTGCAATCCAACACAAAAAAGTTTTATCTCTTTGATTAACTATTACTAATATTTCCGAATGTCCAATGTCCCACTTTTTTTTGGCGTATGAAATAAATTAAATGTTGTTTGGTCTATCCGTTCGTTAATTATAATTTAGGGTGCTGCAGGCGATAAACAACAAACAAATATGGGACAGAATATTACTTTTTTTGGAATACCTGAATATATTCATCTAATTTGTACACTATCTAAAATATAAAAAAAATAACTGGACTGCCGTCTCCTCATTTTACTGTCAAAATATTTTCAATTTCAAACGAAGCGGTTACAGAATTTATACCAGTATCAGATAGATCGACAGTACTGAAAATCAGCGCTCAACCAACACATGAATATAATAATATCCTATGTTCCTGCTATCTGAAGTCCAGATCAAGAAGTATAAATGTTATTTTACAATTTAAAAAGTGCACTGAAAACTAATAAAATACACGATGTCAACATTATTTTGGAAATTTCAATGCCAAAGTTCGCGGTTTTCTGCTGATTGGTATCAAGAAACAACAGGATATACATGGATGTACATGGAAATCTCTGGTCGATACTGCAGAAAGGTTTATCAGAAATCAAATTGATTTCGTTACAATTAAAAGACGATTTCGAAACTCAGCCAGATCAGTGAAGACCTACCCAGGTGCGGATATTCATTCGGACTGTTTGCCAGGATCAGACCACGTCTAAGAAAATACAAAAAAACTAATATGAAAAATAACGGATAAGTAAAAGTTCAAAGACGAGAATCTTAAAAAAGAATTAAAACAGGATTTGAATCATGAAACAAAAGAACAATGAATCATCTTAAATAAAAGTATAAAGAAAACACCATGAATAACAGACGAAAGTTCAGACCTTATGAAAGAAAGATGACCATATAAAAACGGAGGAGACGTGACAAAATATAAAGAAATACATCATAGAATAGTAAGGTATATTAAAGAAGCCATCTGTACAAGAAAATGAAAGAAACTGCCGCAATGAGAACACAGTGTTTCAATGGATTCCCGAAAGGGACAACAATATTGTAACCGAGAATGAGAGAAAGCTTGCCAAAGAAGAGAGGTTCGGAAATTGCGTCATTTCATGTTAAAATTGCTATCAAACGCTTACGAAAATCTTCAGGGCCGAATAATATTAACTGGATTTCCTAACCAACCTCTCCAATCGGATTTACGGAACGCGTCAGATCACTACTCCCAAAAAAGACGATAGATAGACAAGTTGTACGGACTATAGAATAATAAACTTGATCAGGTACGCTCTGAAAGTCCTGGTTTATATCCATTTATGCACGAATAGTAAACCTGAGCGAAATATTGGTGAAACTATTTGGTTTTATAACGGTATTGGCATACAAGGGATGCATTTTAGGGGTCCGAATTTACTTGCACATTTCTTAGACTTGGAGAGAGACTACGATAAGGTCCGACAACAACGGCTTATATGAATATATTGAATTGAGGTCTATTTATACATATTAGTGCTGTATCAGTTGAGTATCAGTGCCAATCAATCACAAACATCTGTAGTAGGTCCTATTCATTCGGTGAAGTATAAGGTGGCTTTTTTCACGTGAAGAATCGAGAATTATTGCTATAACTTAGAACGAAGAAGTGTAAGAAAATTATATAAAGAAATCATCATTTCCGAAACAGACACTTAAGCAACACAAAATCGATACTGCGCCGGACTTGTGTGAAAAAGTTAATAAGATTTTAAGGCAACGAAATTTTATTTTTCACTGACACTGATACTGAAGTGACGCGGCATTGATATATATAAATAGACTTTTAATGGTAAATACAGTATGTATCACGACATGACTGCCATAGCTTGGGAATATATTGCTGGGGTGATTTCGAGTAAAAAATATCAAATGAACATAAATACCCGGAACGCTGTTCTAACTGAGCTGCAAGCATTTGAAAGTTTAAGGACCATTTAGAATTAACCTTATTATTTATTATTTATTTAAATTTTATTCTATTGAATTCGTTGTTCAAAATGTCCACCCAGTTGCTGTATACATAGCCTAGCTCATCTAAGAATTGAAGTGGTAACTCTGGTAACATTCTCAGGATGAATAGTTAAAAAGTAATTTAAGGGATTAAGGTCAGATGACTTGCTGTCTAAGGAACTGCAGAACCTCTTTCAAATTACGGATTTGTGTCAATTTGATTTACTTACTTGTCGACCAAAGTTAGAAGATGTGCCATCGCACTGAAATCACATCCAGTGATAATGGAAGATAATTCTAAATGAAATGTAAGTTACAAATGGCCGTGAGACGTTCTTCAATTATAAACGCAGCAATAAGGCGGTTATCAATAAAGCCATACCAAATTCTATCTTGCCAATGGGACTCTCGTGTTTGTCGTAGATTTTTAAGGGCCCAACAACGTGAATTCCTGGTGGTATTAATACTGTTTCGGGTCTTCATCACTAAATTAATTATCCGACAAACCCTTTTACTTCTCAATATTCAGCGACTAAATTCAAGTCTTGAAGCGTAGTCGGCAATTTTTAAAGCTTGTACAGATAACATGTGGTACGGGTACAAACCAAAATTGTGTAAAGTTCCCCATAATCTCATCCGGCCTGCGTTAAGTCTATTACCTATTCTTCAGCCGCTAGTGAAAGGTTGAGCATCAATCGAATTAAGTATTAAGTATTAGGCAAGTTCCTGTTGAATGAGTGCCTGTTTTTCTCAAGCATTGATGAACATTGCTAAAAACACTTCTGGAAGGCACTCTACAAGTGGGAAATCGTCGACGATATTCATTAACTGCCGCAAGTCCGTTTCCATTACACAATTCATTCATTCATTCGATAAAGTAAACATTGTGCCTTGAAGAGTATTTGAATGTAACACAGGAAAATAACGTTTACTGTCACAATACATAAGATTCACAGACACTTGGATTTTTTAATGGTAATATTAAGAGCCGATCGAAATACTGGAGCAACTAATTCAATAAAGCGACTTCCTTTTAAATGGTCTTTAAAATTTCAAATGCTTGTGAGAAGAGTGTTCCGGGTGTATGTTTTTTGGCATTTTCAACTTGAAATCACCCCAGCAAACTATGGGAGCCATGTCGTGTGACATCCTGTATGTAGGCTAAACAAGGCGCTAATGTTAGTTTGAGATAAGATTTCTCCTCAGAATTTTATACAGCTGAAGGCCTCCAAAGAATAATGAATCGTGTCGTCGAAATAAGTTGTATAAAACTAAACTGCAAAAGGACCCTACTTCTTATTGTATCAATAACATTTTGGACATGTGGTAAAAACTGGAAACACTATCTTCTCTAGCTAATTTACAGGGCCAGGTAGATGGCATACGAGGCCTTGAATGCAGAAGAACTTCATGGTTTAAGAACCTAAGACAGTGAACTGAAATAATCTCTAAACAAAAGTTATCTGGACTAACGCGATAGCCAACATACATACATAGAGTTAATTTTTCAAAGAAAGTTCCACAGAGTACTGTAATACTATTCAAAAAACTTCTAGATACTTCCTGCGTTGGTTGTTGTTGAGTCGAACTCGCTAAAGTTTCGTTGGCTTCTGTAGAGCCTAACTGAAACCGGCTGGAATTTTACTCTGTACCTGCTTATATATTGTTTGAGAGGGGCGGAGCTAAATGAGGGGCATAAACATCATCTCGAATGACTGATTCCGATATCGGTGCCAGGTAAAGACCTGAGTCGCGGTTATGATTATTAGGTTGATGTCTATAGACTCTCGGATTTTTCGTTGGAAGAAGAATTGATTACATTCAAAAATTTTAGATTTATCGAAAAAAATTTTATGTCTTGTTTCGTGATTGTATTCGACAGCTTTTGATGAGTTTGTCTTAATCTGAAGACTGTTCTTTGAGTCTCTTAGATGTTGAGAAATTTTTGGACAAGTGGCAAATTTGGCTTTGACGTTATATTTATTTCGAACTTTTGATATGTGGTCAGTGATGTTTTGCGTGTAAGGAAGAACAACAGTGGCAAGTGTGGGATTACTTTCAGGCCCATTGCTATTGGAAGGTTGTGCTGAAGTGTATTTTAATATCTTTAATGTGGAAGTTATTGGAGAGAAGAGCAGAGGCAAGGTGTTTTAATTCTGGGTTCAGTGACTCGGGCTGAGATAGTTTCACGGCTCTGTAAACAACAGAGTTTATAACCGATACTTTTTGAGTAGGATGGTGATGTAACAATGCATTAAAGTATCGGTCTGTGTGCGTAGGTTTTCTGTAAACACAATGATCCAATGTTAGGTCTGATTTTCTATTGATAAGAATATCTAGGAATGGGAGGTCTAATGATAACCTCTAAATCAATGGTTAAACGTACGTTAAGATGTATACGAGCCCTAACAACTAAATGTTCGGACGATGTAAAAAATGATAAAAAAGACATTTTTATATTTATTTAATTTTTTTTTTGCTTTGTCGATTGAATAATTAATTTACGCGCATTACGATAGCACAGAAAGTGCTATCGCAATGAATTGTTTTTTATTTCGCAAGAATTATATAGCAAAATAACGGAAACATCAAATTTGCTGATAAATAAATATTTGGACGCGAATGTTTATTGACCAAGAAATCAATGCTACCCATGCATTGATGGTAAAATGTAGTGTCAGTTTGTTTTGTTTCTTTCAAGTTTGTATAATAGTTGTTAAGAAAATGACGTGTGGTGTTGCAATATACAAAAAAGTGCGAGAAATTATCATATCTCAGTACTGCAGAGGTAAATCAATGCAAAAAATTTAAAATGACTTGAGTATTGCAAAATCAACAGTCGGGGATATTATAAAAAAGTATGAAGAGACAGCTAGTGTTAGCGTTCTTGGTAAAAGTTCAGGCCGACCCCGTAAAATCACTGAAAGAGATCGTCGTATTCTGGTCAAGATTTACTGTTGTTAAAGGCAAAGGAAAAACCATTATTAACGTCTATTCAGAAGAAAAAATGTTTGGATTGGGCAAAATCTAAAATATCCTGGACAACGGAAACGTGGAGTAACATTATCTTCAGCGACGAATCAAAATTTGATGTGTGTGTAGGCGATTTTCGAAAAAGAAAAAATCAGAAGCCTTTCACAAAGATTGTCTAAAGCGCACGGTAAAATTTCCCCAGGGTGTTATGATATGGGGGTGTATGAGTGGTAAAGGGGTTGGCAACTACGAGTTCATTGATGGTACTGTAAATGCAGACAAATACCAACAAATTTTATCAAGAAGTTTGAATCCATCAAAAGAACGAACTTTTCGAAATGAAAATTTTATATTTCAACAAGACGGTGCGTAGTGCCATACTGCGAAAACAACAAAAAAGTGGTTTCAGACCATAATATGAAAGTTTTATCGTGACCATCAAGTAGCCCCGACTTGAATATTCTTGAAACTTTATGGCATCGGATGAAAAAGACTTTGCGTAACAATCCTCAGCGTACAGTTCCAGCATTAAAGGCAAAAATCACTTCTTATTAATGTTCGATTTAAAGTAAAAGATTTAAATGCGTCTCAATATTTTTTATGTTGTTTATATTTGTTATGTAATTTATGTGAAATAAAATAATAATTCATTACGATAGCACTTTTTGGTATAAAAATAAGTTCGTGATTTCGTTTTTCAATCGAAAAGGCAAAAAACAAACAATTTAAAGTAAGTATAAATATTTCTTCTTATTATTTCGTACATCGTCCGGACAATTAGGTGTTAGGGATCATAGAGTTTAAATGTCTAAGAAAATTTGCTAGGCATTTCTGATCATGAGACTAAATAACAAAAGTATCATCGACGTTGCGTTTCCATAATTGTGGTTTTAGATGGAAGGTGCGAGAGCTTTCTTTTCAAAGGCTTCCATAAATATATTCGCGATGACTGGTGATAATGAAGAACCCATAGCTGTTCCCGGCGTTTGTTTAAAAATTTAATCGTTATAAGAAAAATATGTTCCAGACAAGCATTTTTCAATTAAGGTGAGAAGGTTTGGTTCCAAATTTTCGGATTTTAATGTATCTGAAATGACGGTGAGAGTTTCAGGAATAGGAAATTTAATAAAGAGGGATTCTACTTCGAAACTAACCAGGAATATCTTGTGTAACTAATGTAATGCTTTTGAATTCTTCAATAAAGTGAAAGGAATTAAGTACGAAACTATTAGTTTAGTAACAAGCCTTTATATAAAGGACATCAAGCGCAAAAGTAGAAAGTTGCGACCGAAACTGGTAACCGACTGCACACTGACCTTTTTGTTACGTTGCAGAGACCTTAACTTTATCCCTAATTTTGTTAAAATATCCGAAAATGTCAAAACCTCAGCCGCTTATAAAACTATTCGAAAATCTAGTTTCGCTCTACGTCGACAAAGGACTTATCATACGACCGACGTAGGAGGAATCCAAAAGTTTTGTAAATAGTAGAATAAGTTTAAGTTTTCTTTCTTTAAGTTTGTTAACTACGGTTAAAATTAGAAAAACGTTTCAACTCTAAAATAATTTCCAGTATTTTGTTTCGGTCGCTTTACTAAATAAGTTTTTCAGAAGTTTTAGGACCGTTCGTTTCCATTAGCGGCACACCCGGTATATTATTTTGTAATTATTATTGTTTTTTCTTTGCGGGTTTTATTTTCCTTTTCCATTAGTGACGGAAACTATCTTCGATATCAATGGTTGATCCACTGCTTGAAGATCTACTTCTTGCAAACTATTATTAAATAAAGGTACAGTCTCACAATAAACGGTCCACCTCGTAGATTATATTATAAGAACACGTATGATATACGTATTATTGTAGATACTTGAAAGGAAGTAATGGGTTCCCCACACGAAGTTATACAAAACCCATCTATACCGCAAAGTTACCCCACTTTAATCCATTTATACGACTCACGATTCGTCGGCCACTTCCAACTTTCCATCATGTATGAACCGCTTAACCAACTTTACGTTTTGCTAAAAACCGTATTAAAATATTTGCCTTTACAATGGACGGAACGTGAAACGGTGGCTTGATATTACGAAATAACTTTGATCCCGACGTCTTAGCGAGGGAATGGAGTTCAAAGGGTTTTTCCGCTCTAAGCAACTGTTTCCCCGAATTGAACGGCTTTGAATTTCGAGGGCTTTGTTGTGTGTTCTTTTGGATAATGACAAAGGAGACAGTTTGCGACGTGTAAATTTTGCCGGAGACGGCTTAAATTTTTATGAGGCGGGATGAATTCTGATTTATCAAAGAAACTTCCCCTAGCGCAACAAAATCGTGTGGAAATTTTTCGAACTTACGGTAGATGGATCAGCATCTTCCACTTGTAATATGTTTTACCTGTAGTAGACACCGCAACACAATTATCAATAATTTGATAAAAAGTACAATTTTATTTAAAGTCTACTATTCTCAGAGTCGCCGTTAAGATCAATTACAATCGGCTGTACGTTATTCTAGCTCTCAATAAGCATATTATTATTTAAATTTTCAAATGTTCCATGGGGTAGAATATACAGTAATATGGATTAATTTGACACTTCCAAAAGTTGCTAAATTCTCAATACTCAATACTTTTGATTTTACTTGGTGCAACAGATGTTCCGTGACGTAGAATATACAATGATGTGAATGTAGACGTAAAATATGCGTCATCTGTTCCGCTAAGCTATCATGTACATTGTTTTCTAAATGCATATGAATTTGACACTTCTAAAAGTTGGCCTTTTTGTTTGTTGTCTGTTAGCTTTTGTTTCTTGAAACTGAAATCAAAATAAATATTAACGTTGTGCTTTTTATAGCAGGCGGCTACGACAGCTTGCGCCATTCCATTCGAACTACACTGTTATCCGCCTAAGTGGTCAGCTCACTTATTGACCGCTTCAATAAGGAAAATCACTCAGATCGTCATATGCATAGGAGAGATGGTTTTGATGACTATGATCAGTCTCCGCGACGTTGGAATCATCCATTCCAGTGCGCTAAAATTACATTCATCCCTTACGGTAATTAGGAAGTCACCAGGCTTGATGTAAAACTGGGCGCTCTGTCCTGGAGGAAGCACTGCGCTTCTGAGGTCTAAGTGCTCTGCTCTTCTATTTACAGATACAGATGTCAAACTGTGCGATTTCATTACCACTTGCTTTTTTGTCTTTTTTGCGGTATTTAAATTCCATTTTACAAATAACTCTGTGCAGAATGGCAAGGTTATTAATTATAACAGTTTCATCTTATTGAAGCTTCATTTTCATTATATCCACTGTAAGAATTTTTGTAAGAGATGTATTTTCCTTCTCATCATATCTTTTTCACTATTATGAAAACGGTGAGATTGAAAGCCACTAGGTTTTTTCAAGCCTATTGGCGTTTTTGAAAATGAGGAGGTTTATTCTAACACTTCTTGTTTAATGAATGCTCTACTTACTAAACACTCACACACATTTTTCCCAATTTGCTGCAAAAGGAGTTATTCAACACTGCCACTGCTATCGGCCGACACGTGGTCGACATCTGCATTACTCTCCCCTGCCTTATTCTTTACCTATGACCAAATTATTGGTTACTAGGTTTACCCAGTAACAATAAGTATGGGACACGCCACAATATGTTTGCTAATATTCATAGACCTAGATTGATTATAAGGAATCTCTTGCCATGAAAGTAAGAATGTAGTGTGGATATCGATATAACACAAACGCGACACCACTGGCCCATTTCCTTCGATTAACGTCACAGATTACTTAAAAGTTATGTAGGCCGTTCGAAAATCAAATTACGGGTCTTTAAAACATGCATTTACGCATAGGGTGTGCGGTATAGCGTGTCCCGGGTCAATATCGTAAGTTACCACCATGTTCTCCGTGAAGGTGGAGAATTTCGAAACGATATCCTGAATTTATTCACCTTGGAAAAGTTTAATTCACTTGCTCGTCCCATAAAACAAATAGGACACAATTCTTAACCCATTTTTTATCCATTACGGAAACTGCAATAAAAAAATTATCTCTTAGCACAAAAGTCCGGTGTAATTTCTAAATATATTCTCTCGTGTATTTTTTAGTTTTGGTTAGTTGGTGGTATTTCAGAGTTAAATAAGCTTTTGTGTTTTTTTTTAGATTTTTGTTTTTAAAAGTTGCTTTTTTAATGTTCGAATATTTATGTAAGGAAATTACATAAATGTAATTACAATTCAAAATAAAAAAAGGGAGAAATGGTTTGCAATGCTATACAAAATCCAATATTTTGTTTTCGGTCTCGGTTAAACTCAGTAAACTTTGTACAATAACATTATTTTTCACGCCTATTGTAGATAAGGTAGTAATATTTTTTTTGTAATACTTGAAAAGTACCAAGCAGTACCGAAGAGACCAGAAGAAAATCTTTTAGATCCATGGGACGTGGATAAATGAAGGTTATATGTATAGTACCAAAAATGTGGCAAGATAAATATATAAGCAGCGATCGCGAAGCCTTCATGGAAGGTCTGTTAAGGTCTGTTAAGGAGCCTTCAGGAAAAGGGAAGAGGCTAATAATTGTCCATATTGGAATCGATGGCATTTTAAAAAAAAAATTGCTAACGTCACAGTCAAGCCAAATGGGAGATTACCACTACATTCTCCGTCAAGAATTTTAAAGACATGAATTTGAATGTTTTTGAAGAATATTTTGAATATATTCTCAGACTGATTCAGTAGTAATAATGAATAGCGCAAGCTACTTGGAGAAAGCAAGTAATTGGTTAATCATGTGAAATATTAAGTTTGAAGATAATTTGATGAAGAAAAAACTAGTACGTAGAGAAAATTTACACAATTTAAATAAATATAGAAATACTCCGTGAAAGAGATACCAGAATGACATATTGTAACTGTACTGCGCCATTTGAAACTTATATTGTCGCAATTAAAAGGATTTATAGCATTACACAACACGATATTCAAAATAAAAGACCTTAAACTGTTTAATTAAGATATTGAGAAAGTGACATCAGAGAACTGGAAAAAAGCAGTGCAGTGTGCTTTTAAAAAAGAAAATTAAATGTCAGTGGTCATATTTCGGTCAAATTTTTATTATTTTTTTATAGATATTCTGAATTCCTCCTGCGTAGGTTGCTGATAAATCCAACTGACGTTTGGCCGATCAACCTGATAACTTCTTCAGAGTTTACATGAACCTGCTTTGCTTTCCACTCTGTACCCGATTATATACTCTTTGAGGTGGGCGGAGTCAAAGGAGGGACATGAACATTGTCTCGGGTGATTGATTCCCATATTGGTGAAAAGACCAGAGTCGCGGTTAAGACTGTATAGATTTAGAGATTTCTATATACTTTCCAATTTTTTTTTGGTAGAAAAATTGATTAAATGCAAGAACTGCTTTGGTAGAATAAGATTTGATATCTGGTTTCATGATTCTGTGCGGCAACTGCTGATGAGTTTATTTGTCGTAGTCTTAAGGCTCTGTCATGTTCTTTAAGCCTAAATGATAATTTTCGTCTCTCGTATCAAAGATTAACACCGGTGGAAACATATAGGGGTTCTTATTATGTTACGTTTTTTTTTTTAATTTATTTGTGAATGAATGTTTTGGTCTAATTTGTATTTTGTTAAAAAATTATTTCCTTTTTGCGAATGTACTACCGGCAAGCGTTTAGCACACCATTTTCAGACAAAACAGATAAGATTTTAGTACTCTACACCGCTCTGAAATAGGCTTTAAGTTTTGTGGCCTGAAATAGTAGATTAATAGTATATTTTCATTCCTTTCATCTACCAAATACTATTCCGTTTTTTGTCAAACTCTTAATTTGATTTTGTAAAATTCTATTTCATGATTTCCAATTTATTTTCGTGGCGCAATAACATGCTGAAACAGAGTTATAAAATAACTTTTTAACAATCACCTTCATAGTATCCAGTCCCTTCTGAAAGATATTATTCTGTTTCAATTTTTGCGGGTACCCCTTCACAATTTACGATGGAAATAAATGTTGAATATGAGCGGATTCCATATATCTAGTTCCAAGTTGCTCCTTTCAAACTACGGAATTGTAATATCTTTCAATGTCAGCCGCGTTATGCTACTTTGATAAAGATCAAAATGTAATTCGGATTGCAGACAGAGATAAATTTCCAGGGAACGTTAGCTACTAAATAAAATTTAACCGTGCATTCTGGAGTATTTTACGTCCAATCTCGAGATCAATTTAGTTAGGATGAAAATATGTAACTTGTAAATTAAAAACATGATTGTGTGTATTTTGGAGTGGGTGAGCCAAAATGAACACTTTTGAAAGGGTAATTCTCCTTTATTTTACTTCATTTCTTAATGTGAAACAGCAATAACGTGCAAATTTGCTATGGCAGAGATCTTTGGACAGGATAGAGAACTTAAAACGTAAATAAGTTGAGGAATATTGCAATTATAGTTTCCGATGAATCCCGCATGTAAATTGCACAGATTAGAAAGAAGAGTTTGCCGAATGAAAATAATGTGACGGTAGCGTTGCTACAGGTAGTATTATAATTATGGCAGATGGGCTGATAATTACCATTATAATTGTGCAAAGATTAAGTTAATAAAAATTATATAGAATGAAAAATAATATCAAAAAATTTTATACAAAACTTCTGGATTCCTCCTGCGTCGGTTTTTGCTGAGTCGAACTTGCTGCACTTGCAAGATGATTGGCGAGACGTTAGCAAGTTCGACTTAGCAAAACCGACGCAGGAGGAAAAGTTTCTTTGAAAAACTAATATCAAAATAGGTAAATTGTTATAAACATTTTTATTTAAAGAAAATCTACTTTTTACAATTCTTAGGCATATAGAATACGGCTATAACTCTCTCGCATTAAGAAACAGAGCATAACAAAGATTTTCATGTAAAACATTTGCAAACTGAGTAGCCACTTCGGTCACATGACTGAAGTACCTTAGACTTTCTTGTGCGAATAAATAATAATGGTAATAATAATTTTTAATTATAATATATTTATTTAGCATGAAAGCTACAAGGAAAAACAATAACAATACAAATGCATACAAAACTAAGCAAAACGTTAAAGATGTTAAATAAATATTCAAATAATACGGTTAATGATACAGTACAGTACATTTTTTTTAATTGGGCTCATCCCATCGAATATGCACCCAACACATAAGGCTCCCGGTGGGAATCGAACCAACAACCTCAGGCAGGTTCGAGTCAGTACAGTATATAAAACAGCAGAAGAAATAGGAACCGTAGACATATACTATCCTAGTCCCTATGTGACATAGGATGGAAATGGAAAGGTTTTATTGCTAGTATTTAAAAACATTGGGGTAACCGTTTATTTGGTGTAACGTTCATATTTGATACTTTATCGGAAATGTATAAGGAAATATTAGCAAACTATTTTGTTAACGTATATTGAGTTTTTACCTATGCTTTTGAATACTTAAAAATATTATTAAACCCCGGCGACGGCCAGCACTGCCAACATTGGATCAGAATATTTACATCACTTTAAAATTTAAATAATAATAATCTCTCTTTGTTATATCTATCTATAGTAGTGGCAAATAAACTTTGCAAATTACGCGAATTGAAATTACCTGCAGTCTGCGCGTTACGAAAATGCAGAGTCCCTTTTTGTCGACATATCGAACCGTGTTTGACAAGCCGAACAAGGGTCCTCAATTAAGCTAACCGTTACTTGATAACAAAAAATAAACCCTTATTATAACCGATCGATCGCCTCTCGCCTTTATCAAATTTCATTGTGGTTTTACTGGTCGGGGTACACTCAAAGCTACGAACTCTAGTCGGACTTTATGATGGCGGAAGACTCGTCATTAATCTTATTAAATGGTTCGTGTTGTCAAAACAACGCATGCGCGCTGCCAACAAGAAAGGAATAATATTATAGAAATTTGCTTCTAGAATGTGCAGTCGCTTCTAGAAATTTTCCATGGGCTCATGTACCGACTGTTCAATTTATCTTGACAAAATTTTGGTTGAATGTAGTTTTTTTGGGTTTAAAAATCATCACCTATTGTGCTAATTTTTCTGGTACTTTTAATCTTCTTTAATCTTTTAGTTTGAATCTTGAGCCGGCCTTCTGATTTCTTCTTTCGTTATTGTTATTCTCCATATCTACAGCTACAGTTTTGTAAAATTTCATTTGTGGTTATTATCTCTAAAACAAAGGAAACAAAATATGAAGTGTATTAATGTATCGTCAGAATAATACGTTCTACCGAATACCAGTAAAATCTACAGAGTGTTTAATTTACCTTGATATCTTTAAACACAAAAATTCTTCACTCAATCAAAATGTTATCAAGATAAATATTGCGCACTCTACAGGGTGATCAGTCCTACAAATTGCTAAAAATTACCTCCAACTTTCTACCCCCAGAGAGCATAATACCAATAGCCAAATAGGACATCAAAAATGTAAAAAATGTAAAGTAAAAATATCCTCATTTTTAAAGTAGGGAAACTTTTGAACAGTTTCACCTTAACATTTTAGATAAAATACTCTGGGTGGTATGAAACTATTTTTTAATCAATTGTGATAACTCAGGTTATTCCCAATGAAATTTAATTATCTAGGGCTTGAAATGTTTTGTGCTCTCTCTCTATGCTTCATTAATTCCGTATTTCTAGCAACCGGTCGTTTTTGCAGAATATGAAATGGTACGTATCTTTTTATATGGGTAAAAAGTTGAAAAAGTCAACGATAACCGTAAGTTGCTGTTATATTATTATTCAATTAGAAATTCCACAATTGCTAGTGATCGGTACCTAAATCAATATCTCGAGCGAGTTCAACCATATCCAAATATTCTAGAGAAATTTGTTGTTCTTCGGTAGTTTCAGCGAGCTCAGAAATGTACTAAGATTCTAGGTTTCTATTTGTTTTTTAAAATTAAAAAAAAAAAGAACTAAAAGTTCAGATTTTCACGAAATTATATATTTTGACAAGACAATTGTTTCGACAACACCGTGTCTTTATCAAAGGTGGCGGTGTAGTCGAACCAATTGTCATGTCAAAATGTATAATTTCGGGAAAATCTGAACTTTTAGTTTTTATTTATTTTGATAAATGGATTTTCAAGTAAAAGCCACCTCAGTCGAAAAACTATATATGTATATATATATATATATAGATATATATATATATATATATATATATATATATATATATATATATATATATATATATATATATATATATATATATATATATATATATATATATATATATATATATATATATATATATATATATATATATATATATATATATATATATATATAAGATAAGATATGATGATGAAAGATACATGCGTCCTGGGGAGTTAACGTATGAAAGATATGTAATACTAAAATTGCGAGAAGATATATCGCAAAATCCATTGAAGCAGATATGTAGCTTTAAATTTGAACATCTTACATTATTCTAGGCTGTATTCTTCTCAGATTCTCAGTTGTTTTCGTGTTGATTTGAATATTTAACAAATACGTCTAGCTAGTTTGATATAATAATGCTTCTTTTTGCCTCTTTTTTGTGTAAATTTGGCTTTACTGTCAATTTTAGGGCGGTATTCTTTAGTAAATAAGAATGACGAGCCCTTTAAAAATAGTAAATAAAGCATGCCGCTCTAATTAAAAAAAAATGGTGATTGGCACAGAAAACAGAAAGGTCATATTTAGAACTTAATAATAGCAACTTGTAGGGAAGAAAAACTTGCAATGAGAAAGAGTCATTGGTTTTCAATTTTTTTTAATTACCCCAGAAAAAATGTAAACAAATCGGTTTTGCCGGATATCTTCGGAACCGATCGGAATTTTTTCGATTTTCAAACGACTTTAAATTAAACACCACAATACACAACTTTACCTCTATGTAACCGACTTCGAATCTCTTGAGATTCCGAGATCCCAACAAACCTCTCGGATTTGGCACACCCAGTACATAATGTCCAATTTTTATTCTGTTAAATTAACACTACCTGCGCATGCCAAAAAGAAAGAATTTTGCCATGAAATCGATGCCGCGCAATGAATAGAATAGAATTTATTGACCACGTTTTGTTACAATACAATAGGTAAAAAAATATGATAATGATTAAATTATATAAAGAGTGTATAAATTATATAAAACAGTGCATAATACATAAGAACATGCTAGTGTATATAACAAAGAACAAAATTATAGAAAGTCAGTGCACAATCACGCCGTTCACAGACGCTTCTTTTACTTTAATCACGGGGTAACCATGTATTCCCCGACCGAGTAAAAGCAGTGCCTTTTAAGAAAGGTTAAGATGTTTTTTTTTTTAATTTTCTATTTGAACTTTCACTTTAGCTAGTAGTTTATTGTACAAGTTTAAGTTTAGTGATTTTTTTTTTACTTTTGGTTTATTTGAATCTCGAAGCACGAAGTAGCTTGTTATTTCTAGTTAAATGGTTATGGTCTGTCTATGTTTTTGTGTATTTCTGATAATTGATAATAAATATACAGACAAGGAAGTGGCATACTTTCCAACTTCTTAAAGATTGGTTGATAGTGCCCCAGATAACCTGCACCGGCAATCAAATCAACAACTTTCTTTTGGAGTTTAAGTGCCTTGTTTGCTATGGCAAAATGATCCCAGAGAACTATGCCGTAAGTTAGATGAGAGTGAAAAAGAGAAAAATAGGTAACTCGCAATGTGCCCACAGTAACCAGTCTTTTAAGTTTATGAATTATACAAATATTAGGGGCAAATTTTTTACACAAGATGCTAATATGAAGGGCCCAATTTAAACTATCGTCAAGCGTTACTCTGTGTTTAGTTTAAGGTTATTGTTAGTGAACCGAAGTTCCACCCTCCGCTCAACATTATAAGTCACAAACTATGTATCGTCCGCATGAAGTGTACATTTATTGGGGAACAGAAAATGATACAAGTCATTGATGTAAATAGTGAACAGTAGCAGACTCAAGACGAAGCCCTGAGGCACGCCACTGCTCACAACCCTGAACTCCGATATGTTATTGTTAAACACGACACACTGTCTTCTGTCAGTTAAATAGTGAGGTTACATAGCATGAGTGCAGTTTGCTGCCCCTTTTCCATGCCCTCCACCACGTCTCCCACAACCCTGCGAATCACTTGCACAGTGGAGAAGTCCGTCTTAAAACCACATTGGGAATCACAAATGCATTTTGATTTTTGAAAAAATCGTGAGAATTGATTTTTTAAAAGTGTCTCGTAGACCTTACCAAATATGGGAACTATTGATATGGAATGAACGTGGTTTAAATAGTAGTTGCGTAGTCCCTTTGCATAACTAATGAGGTTTCATTACTAGACACCTGTCTGAAATAGACTATAAGTTTGGAAGAAATCTCAAGGAAGAAACAAAGGTAATTCAATCTAGGAGGCGAGCATACAATGTTAACAGTTTATTACTAGATGTAGGCCAGCATACCTCAAGTTTTGCCAACAGACAGGCAGGTATTCAAGTGACCCGATTGTAGAAGCAGACGACGGCTTGCATTCAGAAGTGGCAAATTTCGTTAAAGGTTGCACCAGACAAATAAACCCTAACATGAATTGACTGGAGCAACTTTGATGTTTATTGAATTTACCAGCGTCAAGGATACAACAAACACGCCAAACTGTATTATTATGCAAAATTAGTAGCGGATTACCAGCACAGGAGCGGTACACAAAGTTTAAATTCGGTTAGACTGTGCCAAACTATAATATCGAGGCGTATTTCCCAAAGTAAATGTTATAATAGTGGCTTATGTTTGTAGCGACATAACAACCCCCAGCAAAATTAAAAAGGATCACTTATTATACCTTTTCTTATTTTCAGGTGAATTCATCCATTAAGTTTTATAGATATTTATATCTGGGATTTTTGCTGCTGTACACTACGATAAACCGATTTTAAAATTTGGAAATTAGGATGTTGCAGCGGGTTGTTTCGATGTCGCGTTTTCAAAAAGATCATTATATCTTAAACGAGATATCTAGACTATTAAAAAAGGCAAAAAATTTTAGATTAGATTAGAATAAACGGAATTGATCTAAAAAATGCCTCACCAAGACAGTGATTTAAGAACGCTACTAAGAAAATTGAAAAGAGAAGATCAAAAACATGTAAAGATAAATTAGGCATGCGTTATGCAAAATGAATAACAAACCTGAGTAAAGAATTCCAAATAATTCCAGATGATAGATTTTTTTTTAGGTTGTTTCAGATGTGGTCCTTAGATTTTAGTAATATTTAGCACTCTATAAATTAAGATATTTCCCGTTTTTTGTTTTGGTTTTGGTGCTTTGTTTTACGTTTTTACTTGAACTGTTACGTTATACAATTTTTTTTTATGCAAATGATATACTGTGTGCCTTATCTAAGGTTGAGATAACATGAGGATATCGGAAGCCATAGCGGATATAGCGCACGTAACGTAACGCAATTAGGTGAATTCATCTCTTACACATTTTTCAAATTACAAGTAGAAAAGGACAGATAAGGTAACATTTCATTCAACATGGAAGACGCTAAATAAGAAAATGATCCTGCGAATTTAGAGATTTAGGAAAGTTTTAAAGACTTTTATAAGAAACTTTAATATGTACGTAAAATGATACCAACGCTACTTTAATCAGTCCACCAAATTATTCCATGACGAATCGTTTCTGAGAAATCTGAGAAAATGTAAAAAGGCGTATTTTATATTTTTGTCTGATATATTTGCCTTTGCGATTAGTAAATTATTGGAACACTTTAAAGAAGAATATGGTGACAAGAAGTGGAATAGAATATTTTCATATATTTTTCTTATGGACGCCATATTAAATATTTTCGCTATTGTATTGACCAATTCTGTTCTTGGTCACCACATTTCAGAGTCTTTTTTAAAATAAAGGCAATGAAAGTCCAAACAAATAGTTTTGGTAGTACGTTATTAAACGATGTTTTCAATATCTCAAACACATTAAAACTAAGACGGGGGAAGGAAGTTTTTTTGTACCTCAGTTTTTTCTATAGACCTTATACATATGGCTTTAATTCCCCTTCGCACGCACTTCCTAAATTTTCCTGGAAGCTTCAAGGCGCAAATTATTTACATACAGGAAAATGTGCAAATTCAAAGTACAGATCGACATAACAATACCCCCAGCTAATTAAAGTAGCGCAAATATTTGAAATTCGAATGTTGTATCTATATACGACCCCAAAATCTTTTACGCGTTACCTCAATAATTTACGTCGGGGCTCAGCCTCATATAATAACCTAATCTAACGGTAGGTCTCGTTAAATTTTGCGATACGGTTGCTATTTATTGAACAAAATCCTTTACAAAGGTCCCCGAGTGTGCTTCTGTGTCGCGAAATTAAACGCTACGGAAAATTCAAGATCAAAACAGATTTAACGTTTAATCTGCTACCTCGTGTCGGGCATAATAATAATTAGTTTTCGGCTCTCTGGCGTTGCGTTCTGAATAATAGAATTTCTGATACTGTACTTATATATACACGAAACATACCGGGTATCCCACTAAAAGTTGGAAAAGTTTGAAAAAAAAAAAACAAAAACAAATCGGCAATAGAAAATACCATGCTAACCAGAAACCAATACGACGGACTACAAAACCAAGTTATGGAAATGATACAATGATAATACGGATTAGCAACAATGAAGGACTGTAAGATTTTCTGTTCCACATTAACAATCTACGGCCCTCTATTAAATTTACCGTTGGGAAAGAATAAAATAGCCGACTCCCCTTCTTGGATGTTTCGGTCTACAATTGTTGATTTGGGGGTTATTGTTCATCAATTTTCACTAACACAATTTTTCGGTAAAATAAAGCGTCTGAAGAGATGACTAACACTGTGTATTTTGTAAAAGCAACTAATTATTCCAACATTCTTAATACCGACAAAAGTTCTTTCCGCTTATGTGTGCGACTCGGATACCGACCGGCTCTCGTCTCCCTAGCAAAGGCACCCGCACGGATCTTTATTATAAGTTACAGGCATGCGCACTAACTGATAACTGTGACATTAAGCAAAAATATTTAACGACAATAGTATATTATGCAACAAGTGCGGTAAACGGCATTTGACTTACGAGTTTATTTGACACTAGCGGAGCGAGTGTTTACAGATGGGAGTGGAAAAAACCTATAATAGCATACTGACTTTGGTATACCAATTGGAAACCCACAAATATTGGACAATACTTCAGTTTTTTTTACTAACCATCACCATCACAAACTTCTCGCCAAAGTAGCATAAATTAGCATATATGAGATATATGTATATAAGAATATCGATATGTTGGAGAGTGTAGAAAAAAGGGTACATATGGGAGAAGCAAAAATGATATATAATGGACTTATTTTAGGCAAAGGCCAAAATATCGAGGTGCAGGTTTCATTAATTTAATTAATTATCATTTTGTGATATTTATATGGATAAAAGTAATACAATTCCATTTTGATATTTTAGACAAGTCTTCAATTCTCTGATATTAACATCGAAAACCGCGCTCTACTAGAAAAAGTTTAGCAAATGTCGTTCAGTCGTTTGGAATCTAGAGCTGTCAATTAAATATAATTGAATTACTATCCGTTACCTTGTGCCTGTAGACGAGTGGCCAGACTTTAGTTAGAATCTGTGCTGCCATCTATAAACTGGTGCCAAACTTAGTGGTCTGCTTCGTTAGCAGTCTTTAATTTCATTTCTGCTGTTATCTGCCAACGAGTGGCGAAAGTAAATCTGAATTATTTCTTTAGGAGTCGGTAATTTTGATATACCATGAACTCCACCGGAGGACTGCGGTTGCAGAAGTTAGGTATCACTACTACTCGAATTGATTTCGGTAATTCATAGCAAATTTGGTGGTGGTGGTGTGTCTTAAGTTATATGTTGTAGGCTTTTTACGGATCCTTCCCCAAAAAATGGTTAGGACTGTGTTGCCTCGGCTAACCAATCGGAAATAAACAACAACGATGTCGTACTTTCTATTTTCCTTTCAAAACTGAATTACACGCTTACACATTTGGTAATTTAACAAGACAAATTAACAAAATAATACTCGCCAAATTGGCGCGTAGCGTATCCCGCTACCGTCTTCCTACCCCCCACAGTTACTCATTTCGCCGTTCTCACTCGTCTTCTTCTTAACTTCTGACAATACACTTTACCACAAATACAACTGGGACAAGGTATTGGGCGCACCACATTACCCCCCTATTAAATTATACTTTCAAACGCAATGACTTAAACGCTATAACTTATAACTATTAACATAAGTGCAGAATGGGTAATTTAATACTCTTTCAAATAGCATCATAATACCGGAAAATAAATTTAACTAAAACAATACAGAACAGGACAAATAGTCGCACAAAATGTAGCTATTTCAAAGAACGATAAGGTTTAAGGTTAATAACATTTTGTTTATTAATGAAATCACCATTTTCGTTTCCTATATTATAAGAATTAGGGCCTGCAGAACTCAAAATATAATATTGTCCTTCAAACAGCAAAAAGAACTTACGAGTTTCCGAATTTTCCGCAGAAGATAATGGATGCTGTTTGACCAACACCGCGTCACCCACATTAAACTGCACCGGGACAACAGAGTTATCATGCTTCAATTTACGTTTTTCACTCTTCGTTAACATTTTTAAATGGGCTAAATGCCAAATTTGCTCTAAATTCGTTTCTTCAATATTTCCAGCGCGTGGATACTTAATTAATTTATGAATGTTATTTTCATTCTCCTTGCCAAAATGCAGAAGGTTTGGAGTAAAACCCGTACTAAAATGTATAGTGTTGTTAATACAATTTTCAATAGTATCAAGAAGACATGCCCACTTTGTATGTTGATTAAAACAAAACGCTCTAAAGAGCCTTCCAATTTCCCTGTTCACTCTTTCGGTTAAGTTGCCTTGTGGAAAATAGACAGAAGTATGGTAAATTTGAACTCCCTTTCCCTTCATATAATTTACCCATTTTTTAGAATGGAATTGAGTAGCATTATCACTTAAGATTCATTCAGGAATTCCCATTTGCTTAAAATAGTCCTTTTCCAACCGATTAATTATAGCTGGTGCTATGGCACGCTTTAATGCATAAAGTTTGAAATATCGCGAAAATGCATCCACTACCACGAGCAATTGCGTTACTCCTCCACGAGAAATAGGTAAAGGACCCATTAAATCTAAACAAGTTAACCTTCCTGGACGATCCAACACTAAAGAATTAAATGTTCCCACACTCTTTTTAGATACCTTTGACTTCTGACACAAATCACAAGTTAAAACGATTTTGCGCTCAGATTTCGATATTTTAGGCCAGTAAAATTCTTGCTTCATATGTTCATAAGTTTTCTTATACCCCACATGACCCAAATCATTATGTTGTTGTTTAACTAAATACAAAACTTGACTTTCCGGAACACAGAGTTTATAACCAGGTGACTCTAGAGTACCTTTTCGAAATAATATACCTTCATGCAGTTTGTACCACATTATTACTCTTTTTTCTTTGGCATTTATATTACTCAAGTCAGGTTTTTCCAAAATTTTATTTATCATTTCTGTTTTTTCAAAAATCCAATTTTGATTTTGTTGGTCACATATAAGAGTTTTAATATGTTCTTTCAACAATTTATATTCACAACTTAATTTTAGCATCGACATATCAACCTTACTATAAGAATCACATTTGTCTACCTTTCGATTAACGATAGGATGTCGAGATAAGCAATCTGCCATAATATTTTCTGTTCCTTTACAATAAGTGATACGAAAATCAAACTATTGAATATATAACATCCATCGGGTTAAACGTGAATTGCCTAATTTAGCGGTCATTAGAAATGATAAAGCCATATGATAAGTTACTATTACTAAGTCTTTTCCCAAGATCATAGTACGCCATTGCCTCAACGCGTAAACGAAAGCATAAGCTTCCTTTTCTGTAATATTGCAATTAAGTTGTGGGCATCGTAAACTTTTACTAGCAAACGCTATAAAACATTTTTTTTTATCAATTTTATCCAGTTGTTAAAGACATGCCCCAATTCCAAAACCAGAACTATCAGTTTGTAAGTAAAAGGAGTTATCTAAATCAGGATGTGACAAAACATTTGCATGCATAAAACTCTGTTTAATAGCTACTAGCTGCCAGCTGTCGTATCGTGGCTAACGGCCTGCACAGGGTATAACAGTGCCAACTGGCTTGTAGTCGGTTGATAAACCAGGCACGCGACGCGGGGGGTCTGAGCTTCACCACTTGGACCAAGAGGAGTAAACCTCAATAAAAATCCTAAATCCTACGGTGGGGGGTCGGGCCTAGGGGATGTATGGCTGAATAGAAGATCAGTCTCTACCGATCCCAACCCCGAGGCACCGGGCGCACCTCGGGGAAGGAAGCCTTATCTCTGCATGCGGGGCTCTGCAGAGGTGGACCGTTATGTTTCCCTAGCTACTCGTGGGACCTTTATGGAACCAAAAATGAAACGCGAAGTAATGAAGAAGGAGGAGGGGCCCCAGGGGGGCTCCAGCAAGCAGGGTCGTCCTCAGGAAGGCCCCCCTCCAAGGGCGATCCGAACAGGATCCCCAGGTCGCCAACGGGGTGGAGGGCTCGGTACAAACCGGGAACACCACCTCGATGACACACCGCCCCAGACATAGGAGTGGGGCGGAAAAAAGGAGGGCGAAGAAGAAGAGACTCGCGGTGACGGTTTCGGAACCGCAGACGGGCTCTCTTCGGGCGCCCAGGAATCCTGCCACGCCGTCAACGGAGGGCTCCATAGGGGGCACACCGGAAACGGCAGGCGGGAAGCGGAAAAGAAAAATGGGAGAGACCACCCAGGTTGGGGCACCTGCCGGGGGTCGGCGGCCGACACGCGGCCCGGCGAAAGCTAGGCCCGGGAAAGGCGGGCCGTCCCGGGGGGGCTCTGAGAGGGGGGCTCGGTAATATGCACAAGCGGCGGCGGGGGGGGCCTGAACTGGTGGTGGGCCTCAGAGGACAGGAAACTGACCTGTCTTCCGAGGACCTGCTGCAGTTCATAGGGTCTCTTAACCTCCGCATAAGCATGTATATCATGCAGGGGGGGCAATACTCCCCTCCCCGGATACGCTCGGCTAGGCTGTGGAGGAGCCACATCCTGATCGAGATGATGGATGAAGAAACCAGGGAGTGGGTTCGCAGGGAGCTGATTAATGTCAGGCCCTGGGGGCTCGCAAACCTGGTGGAGGTCGATCCGGAAGGATTGAGACTGAGAAGGGCGGTGATATGGATTCCGGGCATGGGGGCGGGTGTCTCGAATGAGGCACTAGTCCGCTGCCTGGCAGCTCAGAATGGCCTAGATTGGCGTGCCTGGAGGGTCTGGCAGAGGACGGAGGATGCAAGGGGCACAAGGTTGGTGGTGGGCGTGGACGAGAAATCGGCAAGCGCCATCACGGCTAAGGGCTCACTTCTCTTCTGCCTGGTGACAAAGGTAAAAGTGAACCTGGCGGCGCCGAGGCCGCAGGGGGATGAGGTGGCCGCGGAAGGCTCACACGAGGAGGGCTCGTCCATGGAGGTTGGCGGGCCTGTCGGAGAGGCGGCGCCCACGGCTTCTGTGGAGGAGACCTCCGGAGGGCCCTCCGAGGAAGCGAGAACCGAGGAGGTATCTCGGATGGAAGTTGACCGGGGATCTCATCAGGGTCCACCAGTCAGGAAGCGGAAGCGGAGGGAGGTGCTACCTCGGGCTCGGATTCGGGCTGAGGCTAGCATCGTGACCCGCAGGTGGTATTCCCCCAATAACATCTTCACGGGGATATTACAGATTAACCTGCAACACAGCAGGGCTGCAACGGCCCACTTATGCAGGAAAATTTCGGAGGGCGGTACATCTATTGTACTGATCCAAGAGCCCTGGATTGTAAAATCAAGGGTTAGGGGCTTATCTCTGGGAGGATCGTTGCTGCATAGTGTCGACTCCTTAGAGGGCGGTCCCAGAGCCTGTATTTTAACCATGGGGCTGGAGGCCTTTTTCCTAAGGGACAAGGCGTCCAGGGACCTGGTTCCAATTCTGGTCAGATCCCCCACTCGGGACGGCGTGAGGGAGGTAGTGGTCGCCTCTGCGTACTTTCCAGGCGACCGCAGCTGTCCTCCGCAGGAGATCAGTGACTTGGTCTCCTACTGCGAGGAGGCGAATCTTCCTCTTTTGATTGGCTGTGAAAGCAATGCTCACCACGTTTTGTGGGGCAGCGCGGCAACGAATAGAAGGGGGGGAGACCTCGTGGAGTTCATGGCCTCTGCAGTGCTGCAGGTGGCCAACAGAGGGGTAGAACCCACGTTTTTCACGACGGGTCGGAGCTCGGTCATAGATTTAACACTTTGTACCAGGGCTCTGCTCCCGGAAATAACTGGGTGGTGTGTCTGTGGGGAGGAATCTATGTCGGACCATAGATACATCACCTTTGGGTTGGAGATGGGTGTTCGGGAACCTGATAGATTTAGGAACCCCCGGGCAACAAACTGGGAACTCTATAGAGAGGAACTCGCTTGGCGCCTAGGGGGCTTACCAAGGAAACACCGCACAATGGAGGATATTGACGAGGCCGCCGACCGAGTCAGCTCGGCTATGATGCGGGCGTTCGAGAATAGTTGCTCTGAGACAGAGGAGCATAGGGCGGGAAGGACTCCTTGGTGGAGCTCTTCCCTGGAGCGTCTCAGGAGGAAAGTGCGGAGGCTGTTCAATACAGCGAGGAGCAGCAGCCAAGGTGCGGACTGGGATCTCTATAGGGAGGTCCGCAGACAGTACAAAAAAGAACTACGGGCATCACAGAGGAGGGCCTGGAGGGGCTACTGCGACGGAGTAATGAATACCCCGGACGCGGCTAGGCTCCTTAGAGTACTCAGAAGTGACCCTGCGGGAAGACTGGGGGTGGTCCGCAGGACCGGCGGTGGCTACACAGCGGGATCAGCGGACACACTACAACAGTTGCTGAACACGCACTTCCCAGGGTCCGCTGATCCGGACACATTGGGGAATATTGAAGCCGGGGGTCGTCTTGGGTGCGACTACGCCACGGCAAGGAGGGTGGTTACCCATAGTAGGCTGAGGTGGGCTATTGACAGCTTTGGCCCCTTCAAGTCGGCGGGCGGGGATGGAGTATTTCCGGCTCTGCTGCAAAGGGACGGAGGTCTCCTGACCAGCCCGCTGATGGACCTGTTCAGGGCCTCCATGGCGAGGGGGTACGTGCCCGAGCTGTGGAGATACAGCAGGGTAGTGTTCATTCCCAGGTAGGGAAGAGTGACTACACGGACCCGAAGTCGTACCGGCCTGTTTGCCTCATCAGCTTCATTATGAAGACTCTGGAGAGACTAGTGGACCGGTATCTGAGGGACTGGGTGGAGCTGGAGGCCCCTTTCGAGCCAGCTCAGCATGCGTACCGAAGTGGCGGGTCTGTGGGCTCAGCTCTTCACCATCTGACTTCCAGGTTGGAAGAGGGTATGGGCTCGGGACGGCTGTCGGTGTGCGTGTTCGCTGACATCGAAGGGGCTTTCAATAACACGGCCCTGTACTCGATCTGCAGGGCGATGGAGAGTACTGGAGTGGGGACGGTCATTGTAAGGTGGATCCGCCCCATGCTAACTTACAGGAGGGTCGAGGCAAGACTGGGTGGGGAGCAGGTCTCCATCGGTTCATCACGGGGTTGTCCACAGGGCGGGGTCTTGTCCCCGTTCCTGTGGTGGCTAGTGGTGAACGAGATATTGCATATTCTGAGGGAAGAACACGGGGTCTATGCTCAGGTATATGCAGACGACCTTGTGATAATGACGCAGGGGACGGACGTGAGGAGGATGCAGGGGCTCCTGAATTGGGCATTGGCAAGATTGTCACAATGGTGCCTGGACAGCAAGTTGGCTGTCAATCCTGGCAAGGTGGAGATGGTCATCTTCACTAGGAAAAGGAAGATGGAGTGCCACCTCAACATTTCGATGGATGGGGTGCCTCTTTCTGCAAGCGGAAGTGTCAAGTACTTGGGCGTATGGTTGGACTCTAAGTTGACCTTCCAGGAACATATAAGATCAAAGACCAGGTCGGCCTTTGGAGCTCTGTGGGTGTGCCGGAGAGCGGTAGGGGGCACTTGGGGCCTGGGGCCGAAGATCATTTAGTGGATCTACGGTGCCATGGTGGTGCCTATGGTCACGCATGGGGCAGTGGCATGGTGGCCGGGGACCAAAAGAACGGGAGCAAGGCTAGTTCTTGACAGACTGCAGAGATTGGCTTGCCTCTGCATAACGGGCGATATGAGAACGGCGCCCACGAGGGCCCTGGAGGCTCTGGTGGGGCTGCCCTCTCTGGCGGATCGGGTGCAGATGGAGGCGGCCAGGACAGCTGTGAGGCTGGCGAGCTGCGGGCTCTGGAGGGAGGGAACTTTCAATCGGGGTCCGTACTTCATTTTAGAGGGCTGTCGCGGGGATCGCCGGGTCATGGGCATGCCGAGTGACGTCATGATCCCCGAGATGACCTTCTTTGATAAATTGGCCTTTCTCTTTCCATCAAGGGAAGATTGGAGAGAGGGCAGAGTCGGCTCCTGGGATGGATTTGTCTGGTACACGGACGGGTCCAGAATGGGAGATCTGGCCGGAGCTGGAGCGTACTGCGAGACAACGGGATCAAGCTTGTCGGTCCCTCTGGGTCAGTACTTCACTGTGTTTCAGGCGGAAATTTTCGCTTTATTGATGGCGGCGAGAGAGGTGCTTCGGCTCAACTACGGAAGCAGGAGAGTCTTCTTCTGCTCGGATAGTAGGGCTGCACTCATGGCGCTGAAGTCAGTGCGTACGCGCTCCTTGTTGATAAAGGAGTGCAAAGGGGTACTGAGGAGGGTGGCTGAGGAGAGAAAGGTCACGTTGGTCTGGGTCCCGGGTCACACCGGTATCCGGGGCAATGAGGCAGCGGACGCCTTAGCCAGGGAGGGCTCCTCGCATAGGCATATAGGGCCAGAGCCCCGCTTGGGGATCTCCCCGTTTGTGAGGCGGCGAGCTCTCGAAGCCTGGGCGAGAGACCGGGCCGCGGGGGGTTGGAGAGTTGCTCCGGGAATGAGGCAGGCGAGGCTTATGATGGATGGGCCCGCCCTTCCTCGGACCAGGGAGCTGCTTAGACTGACCAGAAGGGAATGTAGAGCACTAACAGGGGCCTACACAGGACATTGCAGGCTTAGGAGGCATCTTTGCTTGCTAGGCATTGGAGACGACCCGGAGTGTAGGTGGTGCATGGAAGGGGAGGAGACCCCGTATCATCTGCTCACCGAGTGCCCTGCCTTAACATGGGCAAGATTGGGAGACTTCGGAACGGCCCTGATCGATCCGGACTCAGTGCACGGTATTGGGATAAAGGAGTTGCTGACCTTCTACAGGAGGGGCGGCATTCTGGACGCCCTCTAGAGCGGCCTGGGGGCACAACGGGCCCATCTGGTGGCCTAAGTGCTTGGACGCCCGCGAGGGCGCTCCCCTTTAATACCAATACCAATACCAATAGCTACTAGAGCTTTTGTTTCTACTTCACCCCAGGACCAACGAATTCCTTTTTTAAGCAACCCTATCAATGGTTCACTTAATTAAGCAAAATTTGGACAAAAGCGTCGCTCAAAATTGATAAAACCCAAAAAACTCTTAAGTTCTTTGTATTTCTTGGTGTTGGATAATCATAAATGTCTTGTATTCGATTAGGATGTATAGCTATATAATTGGGAGTCACTAGATGCCCCAAAAATTCAACTTCACTACGCGCAAAAACAGACTTTCTTAATTTAATAGTCAAATTACATTGAATTCAGATCCCATTACCATATTTAAACAGCGTATAAAGCTCGCTACAGAAGTTGAAAGGCCAAACGGTAGTACTTTAAAACAGTAAATATTATGATCAAATTCAAAACCAGTATATTTCCTATCTTCTGGTCTAATTGGTACTGGCCAATATCCGGCCGTCATATCGAGGGTACTGAGAACTTGACAATTATTAAATTTAGCCAACAATTCTTGTTGGTGTGGAGGAGTGACTTGATCTTTTACCATTTTAGAATTTAGAAATCTTGCATCGAGACATATACGAACACTTTTATTTTTTTTAATTACAGTTGTTAAAGGGGATACATATTCAGTTTGACATTGTACTATAATGTCCATGTCAATCATATCTTGTATTTGTTTGCGAACGAGTTCTCGATAAGCAAATGGTACAGGATATGACTTTTTATAAAACGGTGACTTGTCACGCATTTCTATTTTATGTTCATATTTATCAGTTCGACCGGGACTTTCCGAAAAAATATTTTTAAAATGCCTTAGTAGATCTAATAGCCTTTTTTTTCAAATTCGTCAAAATTATCTGCATTTTTTACCACTTCCATTAGTTCATTTTCAGTATATTCATGACGTTTAGCAGCACTAACCGTATCATCAATAAAATTTATCGTGATAGATTTTTCATTGGCACTTTCTAGTTCGAACCTAACTTTTGAAATATTACCTTCATCTCCTATTGATAAGGATAAATTAGCAAAATCTATTAAAACTTTCTCATTTATCATCCAGTCAGCACCCAATATATTTTTGTTTAGTTTTGGAACAATAATACAAATAATATTAAACTCTTTACCCCCCACTTCAATAGCCAGTAATATTTGTTCAGACACTTTTCGTTTCTTTGCACCTACAGCAACTGAAATTACGGTATTGCTTATTGGTAATATAGGAAAGTTTATACCTTGACATTTTAATAAATTTGCAAATTCTTCAGAAACTGCAGAAACTTGGCTACCCTTTTCTAATAAAATTTCATATCTTTTTTCATAAATTTTACCCGAGATTACAGGTGAACAGAAATGTTCCACTGGCTCATCTCCTTCGCTATCTGATACCAAATCACCATAGTCAAATTTAGTAATAACCCTCGTCGACCGATTATTATTACCTCTATTTCCATAATTACGTGTCTGATTACTTTCCCTACTACTAGCACCAGCTCTCCTCTGTATATCATCATTACTGTCCAAACTATGTTGTCTCCAGGGACCTCTATCTCCCGGTTCAGTTTCGTCAATTTTCTTTAAAAAATGCTCTAGTTCGTCTACTGTTTTGATTCCCGTTATAAAAATTCCCCTCTGTATTTCGCAAGGAAAATGTTGTGCCAACCATTCAACTAAAACAGACTCACTAATTTTTTCAGTTAAATACATTGCTTTTCCAGCTAATTTTAACACATAATCAGCTCTGCTGCCCCTTCTATACTGACCATACTTAAGTTCATAGAACAGCTCCCTTTCCTCAGTAACCCCCAAATAACGTTTTCGAAAAGCCAACAAAAACTCATCTAAATTATTAAAATGTCCTTCTTTTGTTGCCACCCAATCTGCTGCTGACCCACGTAAACAATCTATTGCTAAATTTACTTGTAAATGCTCAGGTATCATTGCTTCATTTATCAAACGTCGCAGTTTCTTCTCAAAATATATGGGGTGCACAGGGCCGTCCGGTGAAAAGACTAAATTACACCCACCTCGATCCTTCCAAGACGACAGATAATAACTTGATTCTTTTGCATGGAAAAAATGCTCCTCATGCCTCATCTGCTTGTTTTGCGCCGCTACTTGATTCGTATCCGTTCCTTCACCTCCAACAGTAGCTAGCATTTCCTTATTTTTAGTAACTTCAGTTGTTAATTTGGCCACACTATCGGCCAATGACTCAACCAAATTCCTTAAACTCATACTGGGACTAATCCATCCAAATCTTTATCCACACTAATACACTTTGTATTTCGCTTGGGCATTTTTAGACACGACAATATACCACCATAAACTCGTAAATAATGATTCTGAATCCAGCAAACTGAATCGATTCCTTCTCAGGTCGTATTTTCTACAGTTCGAGCCCTCGTTGATGCGCCAATTTATGTGTTGCCTCGGCTAACCAATCGGAAATAAACAACAACTGATGTCGTACTTTCTATTTTCCTTTCAAAACTGAATTACACGCTTACACATTGGTAATTTAACAAGACAAATTAACAAAATAATACTCGCCAAATTGGCGCGTAGCGTATCCCGCTACCGTCTTCCTACCCTCCACAGTTACTCATTTCGCCTATCTCACTCGTCTTGTTCTTAACTTCTGACAATACACTTTACCACAAATACAACTGGGACAAGGTATTGGGCGCACCACAGGACTTTTATACCTATTGTTATTGGGGAAAAGGATCAGACAGAAGCGAGTCAGGTGTCGGTTGAAAACAAATTGTGAAAAATGTGTAATAAGAAGGGGATTTATTCAACAAAAAACTTTAAAAGAAATTTGCCTACAATAACAATACATAGAATACAATTACAATACGAAAATATGTTCCATTTATAAAAACTTAGTTTGGATAAACTGAAAAGTAAGCTTGAAGAAGATGAAAGCTATATAATTGTTAGCTGTGCGACTCCCCATAGAATTATTTGTAAGTTGTTAAAAGCAAAACTGGGTGGATACAGTATTCAAAGTATGGATGCATTTCCAGAAAAACTGTGATTTTCATACAGAATAACATAAATACTATTGTAATTAATCTTAATGGCGGCTCTGAGAGTGAACTAGAACCAGATATTGAATCAAAAAAAAATTTTAATTTCATTTTGAGGCTATTGGCGCACTTTTTGTGGCAAGCGCAGGAGATTGTGGGACTCCCTCCCACAAGGTTTACCCACTAATATATCCCCAAACTAAAACATCGCCTGCTAGGGCCCTTAGCTCTGAATGTCTATTGCATACACTCAGATATGCTCCTCGTCTAATAAAAATATTGTCTATATATTATTAAGTAGGTTATTTTAAATATACCACTGTGTGTTTATTTTGTTCCTGCATTATTTTATTATTTTAGGTTGATGTTTTTGTATATGTTTTGACTGTCAAATTTGATTCACGTATATCAAAATCATTAGGTGGTACTGCTTTCGATCTTGGTAGTTCTGTCGATTCATATTTTATTTTCCTTGTGGTATTGTTTTCCGAAGCAAAGCGTTACATTCATTCCAGGTGTTTTGCCATCAATTGCTTTTGCTGAATTGTTACGAAAGTGTTTTTTATTGCGATCTCAGCATCATCAATTCCTTTCACTAACCTCCTTTTATTTGAGATATTGAGATAATTGTTCGGGTTTTTTTGGATATGCTTTTACAGTCTTTATATATGTTATCATCGCTACTTTTTTCCCTATATTTTTTCTCTTTTTCTCGCAGATGAATACACTATGGACAACTTTTGACAAAGTGAGGATTTCATAACAGTTTCGGGATCCTTCGTAATTGTTTACAATCTGTGGCGAGCAGATAATTTTAATATCAAAAATAAGTTCCAGAAAATTGATGTAAATCTACACACTCGATGATATTTCCTTCTAAATCGTGTACAGGATCATAATGAGGTTTTCTGAACCTAAAAAAATTGCACCCATTTAGGTTTTTCTTTAGAAAAATTAAAAACTACTACATTAAAAGCTGATCGTATATGCTATTCTTCGAACTGTTTTACCAATATACCAATATTGAAGAATATACTTTAACATATATCATATTATTCATAGCAATTACAAACAGCGTAGAGCGTACAGTTGATCCTTGTGCGATGCTGTTTTCAACTTGTATACATATACTAACACCAGTTCTGACCTTGAAATTTCTGTTTGAGGGAAAGGACGTAATAAATAATGGAAGCGTACCCTTTAAACCTAGTACTTATTGGGGTAATTATTGACAGTTTGTCCATATTTGGTGAGGTTGTATTGTCTATTAGCTCGAAATTAGCTAAATACACATAATAAAATATACTTATTTTTAAAAAACCTAAAAAGTCCGTACCTGATGTTTTGTCAAAACAAAACCGATTGGTCATTTGTTTTATTTTGTCATCAGCAGGTTATTTCGATAATCGCTGCCACAAGCAAAAGACAAAATATACAAATTATGTGATAGAAAATGCTGATGAAATGCTAGCTTCAGTATATCCGGTATCTGCGACGCGACGCTTGCATAAAAACTTTATATATATAACAACTCTGTGCTTTGCGTCCAGTTCTCCTTGTAGCAGGTTAAAGAAAACCTCGTAGTTCTGTTTGCAAAATAAAAAGTGGTTTTTTAAAAACGAGATCCTTCGTTTGAAAACCTTAACTGGCGCAGTCGGTAGGATTTGGGGTAGTTTTCGGTCAAAGCCACGTCATCGGGACGATTTGATAGCGAAACGTGGGTTTCAACCCTTAAACTCCAAAACGAACCAGTGATAGACTGTCTGACAAACCCAACGTGATTGAGTTCGACTGAGGGCAAGGAAGGCAAGAAATCACCCCCGCAAGCAGTGCTACGCAAGGAAAATTCCAATAGGAAGAATAGGCTG
This sequence comes from Cylas formicarius, assembly GCF_029955315.1. Classification (NCBI taxonomy): domain Eukaryota; kingdom Metazoa; phylum Arthropoda; class Insecta; order Coleoptera; family Brentidae; genus Cylas; species Cylas formicarius. Next base: position 8,532,547 of record NW_026844347.1, read on the forward strand.
ACGACTAAGAGAAATCAAGGTTAGTGCCCAAAATTCCTATTGTTCTCCTTTCATCTTCCCTGGTTAGGACGGTGGAAATAATTTTAAGGATTCTTAGTTTTAAGTTCAATTTTAAGAAATTTCAAAATCAATTAAATTTATGAACGAAGATAAAGACGTCGACAATTTAAGTGCGTTTTTTACTTCATTAAATTTAGTGGAACAGAAAGTAGAGAACAGTCAAATCAATTTGAAAATGAATTCTAATCAATCGTCGAATTCAGGTGTAAATTACACTTTGTTAAAAATGTTTATAGATAGTATTCTGCCATATAATGGTGATTCCAACACTTTAAATAGTTTTCTATCAGCTGGAGATTTCCTTTTTGATACATATGGTCAAGGAAACGACGAAATTTTAAAACAATATTTGTTAAGAACTATAAGAATGAAACTTGTTGATCGCGCACAAATTCTAGTAGGCTGTAGAATGGAGTTAGTAACGTGGGACAATATTAAAGTAGCTTTGTTAAATTGTTTTGGCGATAGACGAAATTTAGAATGTTTAGAACAGGATTTGTTTATGGCCACCCCCTTTAAAAATGAACATCCTTTAGATTTTGGGAAAAGATTACAAGTTTTAAGAAGTATCCTTGCTCAAAAAATTAATGCATTTCCTGCCGATACTATGGATAATGCAAGCAAAGTAATTCATTTACGTCAATACGATCAAATTTGTTTAAGGACGTTTATTAGAGGATTACCAGGACAATTACAAAGTATTATAAGACTTAAAAATCCGAGCTGTATAGAATTAGCTATGACCCAAATTATTGAAGAGGAAAATTTTCAATATACACAAAATATCTTCAGAACTCCAATTCAATCAAAAGTTTTACCTAATACTTCTATCGAACCCGTTAAACAATTTTCACAAAATCCAAATTATTTTAGTAACCAAAATTTTAATTATGTACAACCGATTCGCCCTACAAATTATTTTCAAAACAACAATCACCATAATCAAAATTTTAGAATTAGGCATGATCAAAATCAGTTTACTCCCCAGACTAATAGTTTTCCCAGAGGTCCAATTAATATGCCTCAACCACGCGAAGTTCCAAGAAATTTTCCTACAAATAGGCAAGTTTTTGGCCCACCTAAAAACGTATTTAAACCGACAGGTCAGGTACCTAACAATAAACCCGAACCTATGTCAACAAGAACAAACTATACTATACCACGTCAAAATAATCAAATTAACCATTTCAAACCTACTGGCCCTAGAAATTTTATTTCGCAAGAATTATACCAAATCGACGAAAGTAACGCGGTACAAACAGATGAAACATCTGCGGTATTTCAAAATGAAAATATTCACCAAGACGAATACTCTGAAATTGAATTTTCAAATCAATCTGAATACTTTAATGACACTCAAAATTTTGACGAACACCCTGAAATTGAAAATCAAATCTCTCAAAATTTTACAATAACGAGCCAATGCGACTCAACGAAATGACATTAGAAATGTATACCGAAATTAATAATAGTTTACCGTACATCCAGATTAAAGAACCCGCAATTAAACTTTTAATTGATACTGGTTGTTTTCACTCGATTCTTCGACCTTCCATTGCAGAAAAATTTTATTGTGAAAAAATATATCATTCCCCAACTATTATTAAAACAGGAACTGGTGAAAAGGAAACTCTATTTAAAGCAGATATTACGGCTTTCCCAGAATTAAAGGCTAATACCAACCTATCTTTTATCCTTTTTGACTTTCATAAATTCTTTGACGGTATAATAGGATTAAACGACCTAAAACGTTTTAATTTTTCTATCGATCTTGTTAATAAACAATTAAGGAATAATACAACTAATATACCAATTTTATTTAGACAACCACAAAACGAAGTATATTGTATTACTGTGAATGCACACGAAATTGTTAACGTAAGAATTCCAGTAACACAAAACAATGATGTTATTATTCCCGAGCAAGTCATTGAAGGTCTCTATTTTCCAGAAACACTTACTACTGCAAAAAACGGTTTTGCGCAAACAGAAGTTTTTAATTACACTGAGAAAAATATAACGTTAAATTTCCCACAACCTCTAAATGTTTTATCTTTTCCGGACTTTCATAAAGAAAATTTTGAACTAAATATGATAGATAAAGAGTCACTTTTCGGAAATCCTGGAGATATTAATGAAGATATCGATAAATACATACATGAAGAAGATCAAAATATAAGCCTTGAACAATTGGAACAAATTGAAGACGTGTTTAACCCTCTAGAAAATGTAAACACTCCAAAAATTAATATCATCTCGGACATTCAAATTAAACCGCCAAATATTCCTAATACTGGTAAGACAGTACACTCAGCAGCTGAAGATCCAATATTAAATATACCAATTACCGAAAATATTTTAAATACTTACTCTAATCAAATAATATTTAACCAAAAAACAAACGGTCGTTATCACGTGATTAGGAGTTACCCATTCCAAAATAAATCTAGATTTTCTGTTTATTTAAGTCAAAACTATCAAAATGAAATAATTAAATTCTTTTTAGATTATTTGGATCCAACAAAAATGTACTGCCTTTATGTACAAAATACCGAAATAGATTTAAATCGAGAACTATCTGTTTTGTTACCAAATACATTTAAAAACCGTGCTTACAAATTGGTAATATCGAAAACTCTTTTAACTGACGTCACTGACAGGACAAAACAAAAAGACCTAATTGCATATCATCATGAAAAAACCTGTCATCGAGGAATTAATGAAAGCCTAATAGCATTAAAAAGGCTCTATTATTGGCCAAATATGAAAACTGACCTAACTGAATATATTAATAATTGTGACACGTGCCAACAAACAAAATATGATCGACATCCACCAAAATTAAAGTTTATGTTGACACCGACCCCTTCTGAACCATTAGAATCCATCCATATGGATACTTTTCAAATATGTAACGTAAAATTTCTTACAATCATAGACGTATTTTCACGGTACGCCCAAGCTTATCCGTTAGAACCCGCTTGCACAGCAATTGCTATCTTAGACGGTTTAGCGACCTTTATAAGTCATCACGGCCTACCTCAACAAATAACGTGTGATAATGGTACGGAATTTAAAACGTCTTTGCTTTTAGATTTCTGTAAATTGCATAAAATTGCAATTCATTTTACAACTCCCGGCAATTCTAATAGTAATAGTCCAATAGAGAGATTTCACTCTACTCTTGTTGAATTATATAGGGTACTAAAATTAAAAGAACCTAAAGAAGCCCCTAAAAATTTAATAAAATACGCCATTATAGGTTATAATTCATCAATGCATAGCGTAACAAAACAAAAACCTTTTGACGTTATTAATGGAAAAGTAAACGGTTTAGATCCCTTTGATTTAACGGATGAAATCATTGTAAATAATTATATCACAGATAGACGTGAAAGACTAAAAACTATCTATCAACAAATTTACGAAACATCGTTAGAAACAAAAATACGTTTAAATGAAAAACAAAACGAAAAACGAGAAAATCCACCTGAAATGAAACAAAATACAAAGGTTTACGTTACTGACAAAACAGCAAAACGTAGTAAGGACAAACCCCGAAGAAAACCTGTTATTATAGATCAAGATATTGGGAATAAAATTATTACAAAAAATAAAAAAATAATTCATAAATCTCAGATCCAAAAACCTAAAGCTTTTTCTTCTTCGCAGGTTAATGAACCGGACAACGCTGTTCCTTCTTGCAGCTACGCTGTTATTAGTGATAGCGAATAATGATATTGAAGTTATCCCAATTAAAACACCACTTCTCCCCTTCCGCTTAGGAAATGCTCGAATAATTCAACATCAACATACATTTTTGCATTTTGTAGAAACATCTCAACTTTTTAATCAATTACGTAATTTAGAATACGCTTACGCTGTAATCTCAAAATCATTAAACTATACAAATAAACATAATTATCAGAATGTACACTATATTAATGGAAATAATTTACTTAATAATGTTCGATATTTAATTACTCAAGTAAAATTTAAACTTGGTAACATAAAACCTAATAACCGTACAAAAAGAGGTTTAATAAATGTTGTAGGTAAATTATCGAAATGGCTTTTTGGCACTCTCGATTCAGAGGATGGACAAAAATACGATAAAATTATCACAGAACTTGTGCGTAGTAAACATTCATCTGACATCCAACTAAAAAAGCAAACCTCGTTGATTCAACAGCTGATTGACAACTATAATGATACTATAACACTTCTACAGAAAAATCAAGAAGCTATTAAAAAACATATAGACATTTTTGAATATAATTCAAATAAAACTATTACTGACATAACTACTTTCATTAAAGCTCAAAATACACTAATGCAAATAATTCTAAATTGCCAAAGTTTTATAACTTTTTTGGATAGTTTAGAAAATGCCATTACATTTGCGAAATTAAATACATTACATCCTGTAGTAATATCGGCGGCCGAATTAGAACAAATAATTTTTAAATTGACTGTTCTCTATGGTGATAATCAAATTCTAATTTTTGAAAATCAAAATAATTATTATCAGTTAGCAAACTTACAAGTTAAATTTACAAAAGATAAAATAATTTTTGCCGTCCATATTCCGATTTTTCTTAAAGATATTTTTGAAATATTCCACCTGTTCCCAGTACCTGTGAATCACTCCTTAATTATACCTAATTCACCCTACCTAATATTGGGCACTGACATGCAACAATATCAAGAATCAATCTGCCCAATCATTGAAGACACCTACGTTTGCGAAAATCAACTTACCCAGCCCATCGGTGATTGTGTGACAACCCTCATTAAATATGCCGAAAACAAAAATTGCCACGTAGTCAATGTAAATGTTTCAACGCATATAATACGACCAATCACTAGTAGATTTGTTTTGATAATACCATCGGAACAGAAACTTAAATTACAAATGAATTGTCAAAACAAAGAAATAGCTTTTATTGAAGAAGCCTGCCTAATCAATGTTCCATATAATTGTGGTATAAGTACCCAAAATACCGAGCTTTGGAATAAAGAAGAAATTTTTAAAGCAAACCCATTCTCACTGCCACCCATTAAAATTGAAAATATGGAACATCACGATGTGAAGTACCAGCCACTCCAACTACAATCGATTGATCTCAATACGATCAAAAAACTACGAGAAGCTGCGAAATCATCGATCCCCGACATTGGTTATGAAATTCATCCAGTCACTTGGAGTCTCGCCACTTCAACAGGAATGATGTTTATTTTAATCTTGTTAATAGTTATAGCATGGAAAATCTACAAGAGCCATTTGCTGCAAGATTCCAAGAAAACTAAGAACGACCAGTCTTCCGAAAACAACCCTTCGTCCCTGTTGTTTTCCACTTCGGAGGGAGGAATTATGTGATAGAAAATGCTGATGAAATGCTAGCTTCAGTATATCCGGTATCTGCGACGCGACGCTTGCATAAAAACTTTATATATATAACAACTCTGTGCTTTGCGTCCAGTTCTCCTTGTAGCAGGTTAAAGAAAACCTCGTAGTTCTGTTTGCAAAATAAAAAGTGGTTTTTTAAAAACGAGATCCTTCGTTTGAAAACCTTAACTTACAACACACAAGACTTTATGCTGACCTTTACAAAATTTGACAGTGCGGTTTCATCATACACTGATTTGCCTCTCATTATGGTTTCTCCGTCGAGTCGTTAAAGACGGCGAAACGTCACTCACTTGTTAACAATATAATGTCTATTCGGCCGTATTAATTGTTCAATTGGGCTCTTCGCACAGGGTTCCCAAAATATCCTCCATTATTTAGATGCTTGCTCAGACCACAAAATCCTGTAAGTAGTCTGACTGACAACTTTCCCGAGTTGTTTTCCATTTTTATTGGAGTTGGATATGCAAAATTTGAAATTACGTAATAAACGTGACGTAAATGTAATTATTATCATTTTTTGTCTCTATTATCTAAAAGGCAAGAACTTTAACAATTCAATCACGTCAATATGCGAAGCATAGCCCAAAGGGAACTTTTCAAACTTAACCTTTTTCATAGAAAGAAAACAACTCTCACGGGAATCAATTCGAACAATCAAAAAGCATTCGCCTTCCTGATACAAGACAAATTATTAAAATAAAAAATCTTTCTCATTATCAAAAATAATTATTTTAATTATTTTTATTTTTATATTATTAAAAATAAATTATTTTAACCTGTTTTTGTAAATAGGAATAGGACGTTTAAAAAGTATAGTGACAATTTGTTGATCAACTTAGGAATTGATTGGTTTTTAATTTTTGTTAAGTAAAATTTTGGATTTGAAGATATTTCCAGTATTGAAGCTTCAGATGTGTGTGTTTGCGTAAAACGTAACTGATACTGTCATATTTTCTAAAGTTGAATAAAAATCTGAAGCAGGTATTATGAACTTTCTGGAGTCTGTTACTGTTGCTTCCCATTAAAGCGGAGTCTGAGTCAGCATGCGATAGCCTGGATATATAATACGACCAAAAATATAGTGCATTTGTTGCTTTGACATTTTACGTATTTTACAGTACCATAACTGCAGACCTCCGCAGGACCGTGGTAAAAACCATCCAAACAGATTTTTATTCTTCATTAAGTAGGTTTTCCCTGACATGGACCGTAACGGTTATTTTTAGAAAATGGAAATTTTTATTTGAAACGTAAATGGACCGTTTTAAATTTGATTCATACTGCGGGGTACTCTCGGATACGTAGTAGCGTTTATTTTAAATTGCAATGTGTGCGTATATATTACGGAGGTATTTGAAATCTTGAGATTGCCCAAGCATCATTGTATATCTAACAATATTGAGATAAGTTGAGAGCGCATATAAGAAGAAATAACGCTGCACCAAAATTTAAGTAATAGTACCATAAACGTAATTCAACAAGAGGTATCTAAAATATCCGCACAAAGCTGGTCTAACAGTGAAAACGAGTAATAATAGAAGAAAATATTTATCGAGATAGTGACGATTTTTTAAGTGACTGATACTTTATTAATATTATTATTATTATTATTGTGCGCGCCGTGCCTAACCTCTATTGTGCATTTCTATCGTCTCTAAAAACAGTCTCTGTTTGTCTATTTCAAGTCAAATTAATTTATTCAAAACGGTTCATCGTGCGATTTAGTGTGTGTAGTACGCAATAAACTGTTATCAACATCTTTCGTTTCGTAAAAAGTGTAATCTCACGTGCAACACGTGTTCACCTTCGAATTTAGACAGTATTTTTCTGCTTCATGTAGTGACACTCTGCGACCGGGAAGCGACAGCGTGCACGGTCGGTTGATAGTAGTCAATTTTTATTGAGATCAATATCGTTTTACAAAGTAAAAATCTAGCCGACTGTGCGGTTGGAGGCTCTTTAGATATAGTTAAAATTATGGCTGATCAAAGCAATGCAAAACCTTGTAAAAGGTGCAAGGGTGTGGCAGGTACTGGTCTATTGTGTATCAAGTGCGGCACGATATCGCATAAATCGTGTGTGAAAATCATGAAAAACACGAACATTTTGGGAGGCGATAAAATTGATTGCTGTTCTTACGGAGGCGAATCCTTGGAGTCGGGTCCAATTCCTGATGATTCTGGAGCAAACGCTCCATTTGATGCCGCAAAAGAAATCTTGTATTTGAAAGAACTTTTGAAGCAAAAAGATCTTGTTATCGAGAATCAAGCCATAGCAATTACCGCTCTAAAAGAATAGGTGAGCCTACTAAAAAGCAGCAGACTCCTTGAAGGGCAAACTCTGGATTCTGCAAATAGGACTAAATCATCACCGACAGGTGAAATTAAGCAAAACGCCCCCAAGTCGGAACACCTGAATAAAATTACAAATAAAGAACTGTCTAGTGCAGTCAGTGAGGCTGTGTCACGTCAGATATACTCTGAAATAATAGAACTGGATGGTGGGTCTAAACGCAAAACTTCTAAACGAGTCCTAAACGATAGGGTCAAGCCGCTTAATGGATCTCTTAGCGATAACTCTAAATGTGCACTTCAAGTTGCTGAACGTAAAATCAGTTTTCACATTACTAAACTGCATCCGAATACCAAAGCTGAGGAGGTCCGACAATATCTAGCACCGATAGTTAGTGGAGTAGAAGTGTTCCAGGTCCCATCAATGTATCCTGAGAGTTACTCCTCGTTTAGAGTATCGGCCATGGATCACGAAGCACAAAAAATTCTGGATTTTTTCCCCAGGCGTCTGACAAGAGAAAAGATCGATCCAATTCCAGTATCGAAAGAGAGACGTCTAGCGAGGGAGAATCCCGACCTAAGACCAACGATGGAGGTAGGAATAGCATTAATGTCTTGAGCTACAATGTGCAGGGTCTCCTAAGTAAACTCGATGTGGTTACTGAATATCGAAATTCTATTGGTTTTGACATTGTGTGTTTCTGGAAACATTTTGTTAATGGTGAGGAGTTGCTTAATATAGGTTCACAATTATAAATTAGTTGGATATTATTGTCGTCTCAGTACCTCCAGAGGAGGAACTGCTATAAATGTTAAAAATAATATTGCTTGTAGCAGTCTTAATCTGAGTAAATATTGTCTGGATCTTCACGCAGAGTTTTGTGGTGTGGAGATACCAGTGCTTAATCTTATTTTAATCAATGTCTATCGCTCTGGCTCTAGAGGCAATTTTTCTATATTTGTAGAAAAACTTGAACTCTTGCTCGCTGAAATTTATTCAACTAAGAAACGCATTATTATTGCTGGCGATTTTAATGTTAAGTTTAATTTGAGTGATGACGTTGATCAAAATGACTTACTGAACATGTTATCCTCTTTTGGAATGCATGGAATCATTTCAGAAAACACTAGAATTGCTTACCATTCAGCAAATTGCATTGACAACATTATGGTAAATTTTTGTGACACATTTTGCAGCGCTGGTAATGTTGAGCCTGGTTTTTCCGACCATGAAGGTGTTTTCATTAATGTGAAAACGGATTTTAGGTTCAAAGAAGATAGATTTTCAATTAAAACAGTGTCAGCGGGGGGTCTCAAGCAGTTTTCTCAGACTCTTGAGGTAACAGTTTGGGATAATTACTATTCCATGACAGCAAGCAATGTCAATTATCGCCAGATTATTAAAACGAAACAAGTTAAGTCTACAAGTTCGAGACTAATTCACAACAGCGATCTAAGTTGCCTGCATGATAAGCTGTTACATGTAAAGGCCATGGCCAAAGCGTCTGGCAATCCAGATCATTGGCAGGAGTATAGAAATTTAAATAAACGCTATAAAAAAGAAGTTCAGTCGACAAAAGCTGCAGCTTATGGTCAGTTTGTAAACAACTCTGACAATCTTGGTCGGAGCTGCTGGAAACTTATTAACAGTGAGAAAAATGTTAATTGCGGTTATACCAATTGTAGTATTACTCCCAATGATTTCAACTTATATTTTTCTCAGGTGGCATCGAGCATTACTGCCAAAGTAAAAAAAAAAAATGATCCAATGCTCTATATGAGAAGGCAATCAGTCCCACGAGGTCGTTTTTCCTGAATCCGGTTTCCAGTGAATTAGTCTATAACACAATTCTACATTTGAGTAATTCTAATTCTTTAGACGTCTACAACCTAAATTCAAAAATTCTTAAACATACCGCAACTTTTTTAGCTGACCCTATAGCTAATCTAATTAACCAGATGTTTGAAACTGGAATATTTCCAGAACAGTTAAAAATAAGCAGGATTGTGCCACTACACAAGAAGGGAGATACCAACGTCCCCTCAAATTATAGACCTATTGCAATCCTCGCAAGATCGTCGAAATATTCTTAATAGATCGTTTGCTGAAATATTTTGAAAAACACAAACTCTTGTGCAAAGAACAGTTCGGGTTTAGGGGCGGAAGGTCCACCACGCATGCTTTGCTAAGTCTTGTGGGGAGCATTGTCGAAGGCTTTGACGCTGGTGAAATAGCGAAGGCTACCTTTTGTGATCTCACGAAGGCTTTTGATTGTGTGGACCATGAAGTGCTGATGCAGAAGCTCGAGTGGTACGGCATCAGGGGCATGCCTCACAGATTATTGCGCTCTTACCTTAGCGGTAGACTTCAGTGTGTCGAAGTGAATGGAAGATTCAGTAGTTCTAGCCTGCCGGTATCGTTTGGAGTGCCGCAGGGCTCGGTGCTCGGGCCCCTGCTGTTCATAGTTTACATCAACGATTTGCCTTCCCACATACCATGTAAATACGCTCTACGCGGATGAACACCTTTGCCACAAACTGTCAAGTCAATTGTTTCTAATTAGATACTTAAACAAGTCACTCATTCCTATCATGTCAAGACTTGCTTATTTCGGATTGTTCCATTCTCACTTAGCGTACGCTATTGTTTTGTGGGGTGGTTCCGTCCATGCCTGCAAGGCTTTCTTTATGCAAAAAAGAGCGATACGTGTGATTGAGAATGCAAAACCTCGTGATCACTGCCGCCCGTTCTTCTCAAAGCTTAATATTTTGACCTTACCATCACTATTTATTTACTATACAGTCACTCGCATACATGAGCTAAAAAACGATATGCCTAAGCACTGTGATCTCCACAATCACTACACCAGGGGATCTGAATTAATTGTCCAGGGCCATTCTAGGCTGCGCACATCCGAGTTAAATAAATTGTACATTAATTACTACAATGTTCTACCAACAGTTGTCAAGGATCTGCCATTCACTAAATTTTGTAAGGTTATAAAACAATTTCTATTGGAGAACGTTTTCTATACTGCAGATGAGTACATCCGTGTTGCTTCATAATACTAACTGGGAATTTATTTACTTATTTTGTTTTACCTAATTTTTGTTCCAATGTTTGGTGTTTGTCTATCTGATAATTATGTTTCTCTCTATGAATGTTATTAGAATGTGTTTGGCATTCTGTTAATTCATTTTCATTCACAGATGTGACTTGCCATTTGTTGTTCTTGTAATGTATTTAAGGGCCAATAAAGTCTAAAGTCTAAAGTCTATTATTATTATTATTATTTAATATTTTGTATATTAATAATGATACTATATAGAAATGTAATCAAATAAAATGTAATAAACTGTTCCTTTGTACTAATTCTTTATGTACATGTTTCAAAAATTGGAGTAAAAAACATTAGGCAAAGTTAACTACGGAGTCGGTTTTAAAGCACCATATTTCTGGTCTAGGTATAACTAATGACGCACAAAGATATAATTTAACGTTGGAACCTATTATATCATGATTTGGATATAGTTTCATAAGAAACCCATAGGAGTATTAACAGACTCAATCGACACGTTTCGGTTAGTTTGCCTTCAACGTCTGCCATTTTACATTTGCCAAACGACGTTAAAAATCTAGTAAAATTGGAAATAAAAATGGAAACAGGCCGCGCCGGACGCATATTTTGTTGGTCGCGATAAAACCTATGCACGGATTTATATCTCCAGGTGCGCTTTTCCGAACTTTAGACGGATAACTCTCTATGCCCTGCAAATACGTCGGATTAAAAACATCTATCTCTGTCGTAGTTAAAATCTCGTAGCGGTCGGGGCCCTGCGGATCGTCCTAGAGAAGGGTACAAAGAAAAAACATAAATAATCCCGAAAACGTTGAGCGAAATAGATTTGGCCGCGTTGTGTTTTTACTGTGGTTACAAGTTTTCTAATATAGAAGGCCGGAAACGGTATTTGTTATCCTCGTGGGTCGCCGATAATACGGACTTATTGTGAATTATATACGTGGGGTACACCGTTAAGGATAATATAGCGTTAAGAAGTTAGATAAAGGAATGACGTGGATATATCGTTGCAGAAAATCGTTATAGAAAATATATATATATCAAAAATCTATCGTCATAAGGTTTCAGCTTCGGCGGTCAGTCGTTATCTACAACCGATCTGAAAACGTTGTTCTTATACCAACGACGCACATTTCGTCCACATTAAGTCATTTAAAATTTTAATATACTATACAGTGGTAAAGCAGAAATAGCAACGAACCAAATGTGCTGTTTAAAAACTTCATTTAGCTATAGAGATTTAACTCAAATTAATCTACAAAATGTTCAGTACGATCTAAAAAATTCAATCTGGTAGAATTTAGGTTAATTAGAGGATAATGGTGATAAATTGATGGAATATTATTCATGTACATGTTATTGTTAAAATAATACGTCGCAAAACTAAACCGGCCACTGAAAACATATGGTTATTCCAAAAACTTAGAAATACAAGTTTTAAAAGGGTTCGTGAAACTAAGAATCAGGAACGTTGCATTCATTATCAGCAGCTTCTGAAAAAAGCTTATCTTAACGTGAATCTTCAAAATTATTGAACTAAAGCAAAATTGAGAAAGTTCGAAGAAAATTAAAATGATAAACAAAGTGGCACATACGATACCTAATTTTTTAAAAAATATGTTAATTAAATGAGTAGTTTCAACAAAATACAAATAGTAATAATAATAATATTCACTTTATTTAGCACTTGGCAATGCAGGCAGGGATTTGTTTCCAACAGGCTCCAATGTAAAAAAGTAAAGACAAAATTGACGGCAAATCACAAAACATTACAGATTAGTAAAGTGCAATAGCGAGTTTTATGTAGTTTCCATATTAACTTTTAAAGATTGGGAGCTTATTACAGTCTCTAATATTTCCAGCTAATTCATTGTATTGCTTAAGTGTCAAATAAAACAGGTTATTTTTACTAAAACCATTATATATATATATATATATATATATATATATATATATATATATATATATATATATATATATATATATATATATATATATATATATATATATATATATATATATATATATATATATATATATATATATAGTTACAAAAAGATTGGACCTAAGAGCACCTCAGGCCCTTTCCGAGGTTTTTATGCGCGAGGAGGCAAAAAAACTGTTTCCAGTGGACGATAAGAAAGGAGGAAGTGCCATGGTTCACAATTAATGAGCTCCAAGAAGCGGCCATTAGAATAAAGTTAAAAAAAGACAGTGGTCCAGATAGTGTACCTCCCGAGATTGTAAGATGTGTGGCGCAGAAATTACCAGACATCTGTTGGAATCCAATGAATGAGCTGCTGTTGAGAGGACAATTCCCGAGAATATGGAAACAGTCTAGACTAGTCCTGCTAGAGAAGCCTAGAAAGGAGAGCCAAACGCCTGTATCCTATAGGCCTCTGTTTCTGCTGCATTGCATGGGGAAACTCCTGGAGCATCTTATAAACCCAGTTTGTTTTAACGAAAAATAGATCTACAACAGACGCAATCAAAAGGACCATTGATGAAGTGGACAAGGCCAACAGCACAGAGCAGAACAGTTGGGTGTCAAAAATGTGTTTAAATATCTAAATAAAAGTTATTTTTGCAACGTGTATTGCAGAAATGTATGCCTATAACAAACCTACAATTGCTCTATTAACTACTGAGGAACTCTGTTTGAAACTGCAAAATAAACTCAATTATAGAAAGATTCTACACTCACATATTCGAATTTCTGTACATGTTTTATCTCCTGGTATTCACTCGAAGTTAGACGTTTTGCCATTCCAAAAAAAATTTTCGAAAAGCTCTTTAAACAATCATCTGCATTGGAGGATTACGAAAGATTCTCACAATTGCGTGTTCTGTGTTCAGATTTAGAAGAGAAGAGAATGTCATAACGCTTATAATTACACAACAAATCGTAGTTTGGCTTGAGAAGGTGTACTGTGACAGCATGTTGATAATGTTAATAGAACTTAGAGTCTACCCAGTCTTGAGACATGAAACTACTCACGATAGTATAGCAGTTCGCTAACTTCTTTTCCTCAGTTTATATCGAGACATATCCTGAAATTCCGCAGCTCTTGCGAATTACCGCTTATAGTTGATTTGAAAAGTATAAAATTGTACATAAAGTCGTTTTTTGGGGCTGTCATTTTCATAACGTCTTGTTTATTTACGATAACAAAACCACTGCATTTGTTATTTTATCATGGGAGTGCAGCATGGTTTTCTATCGGGGGCGCCCTATTGTTACAAATCATCCAACACTGTGATGAATAGTAATTGATACGTATTTTTTAAAGGTACTTGATTTGAGACGTGTGATTTAAGTTTAATATATTAATCAATTTATTAAATCAATCTATGGAAATTAAAAAATCACACACATGTTGATGGTCGATTGGTTGTATTCCGTGTTTTGACAGAAACGTTCAGGTAAAACAAAAAATAGTTTAATAAATAAGTTACTTAATTGGCTGTCAACGGTCTGATATAACGAGACATTGACATCTTTGGTTATGTTCCATTTAATTTTGTTATTTATGACAATCAAAATTTTTTTTGCATTCGAACGCTTTTGGGATTTTCCGATGATTTAAAAGCTTTTTGAGTTCAATAAATAGATTGTCCAACTAAACATAAAAAAAAAATGTGTCGGTGTAAGTTTCTTCAGGAAATATTCAACAATTAAATTTGATTATTCCTCCATATATTTGAAATTAAAGGTTTAGAGGTCTTTCTGTTTAGTTTTGGTTAGTCATTTTAATGATGCAACACTCAAGGCTTGTATTAGCTTACGTTTAGTTTGAGTTAGGATTAGTGTCGATTTATCACAATCTGCGTTTAAAATGTTGTACTACTAACCAGGTTTGGTTTCCTCTTTCTGAAAGAAATTTATGTATTGCCATTGATTGATTACGTTATTAATTTGTTGCATCATATTCAAGTTATTGTCGGGTGATCTCGACGATAGTTTTGTTTTAGGAAAATTTTCCATTGGTTCGTTTGCAAAAAGATAGTCTCATACTCATGAGTTAGATGTTTCTGGTGGTTCAACAATTTTTTAAAATAGTCCAAAACATGTTCGATCTATTTAGTTTAGTTAGTTATGTTCTTGTGTAAAATGGTGTAACTGTTAATTATAATAAACAAATAAATAAACATACCAATCCTCCTAGTAACCGATTAAAACCATATTTTATTATTCTTAATTTCGGTATTATTCCTTAACAACAAACCCGAGCCGAAACACAGATGAATTTAAACACTTATTGACTTTTTAACATTTTGTTATCCACACACACATATCGGTTTCACAACGTTCTCCGCCATCTTCCGATACCCAACCGTAATTTTTTCTTATCGTTTCATAAATCCTCCTCCTCCTCTCCGATTTTATTCCCTCTACCCAGCTTCGCTTAGGTCTTCCTCTCTTCCTTCTGCCATAAGGAGTCTATCTTAGAATTTGTTTTGGTATGCTTTCAATGGCAATTCCATCTGAGTTGTTTCGTTTTTATATCATTTATCATTTTGTGTGTGACTCTCATTATTTCACGTATTCTTTCATTTCTGATTTTATTCCTTTTCGATTTTCGAACAGCCCTTTTCCAGAAGTCCATCTCTGTCACCTTTAACAATATTTCATTTCTTTCTTTTACGCTTCACTACTATATGTTACAAGTTGTAAGTTTTTTTATTTGTTCTGTTTTGAGATACTCTGATCCCATAGCAATATAACTTTCCTCAATTGCTTTATTCATGTTTCCGTCTTTTGCTACTGTTAAACCCAAATACTTATACTCTCTAGTCTGTATAATACGTTGTCCTGTTACATTATGCCTTGTTGTGTGCTTCTTATACACATGTATTCTATCTTTGGCCAAGATTACTTGA
Organism: Cylas formicarius; assembly: GCF_029955315.1. Lineage (NCBI taxonomy): Eukaryota > Metazoa > Arthropoda > Insecta > Coleoptera > Brentidae > Cylas > Cylas formicarius. The sequence continues at coordinate 8,548,272 of NW_026844347.1, forward strand.
TCGTCCACAAAACACAGGGTGATCCTCAACCAATGGTATTCACATATTCTTACATTTTTTCTTCCACCTTTTGAGGGATTGTTTGAAATATATTTTAAATAATGTGGAGAAATACTACACCGTTGCCCCAGTCCTTTATTTATGCTTTGGAAGTGTTTTTCTCTACTTTCACTATTGCTTTGTTCTTGTTATAAAATATTTTAATGGCTTTAATAAGATTTACACTCATGATGAATATCTTATGCTTTATTAAGGTCTATGAATACCAGATGTAGTTTTTATAGGCTATTTCCATTCATACGTCATTATTCTGCAATAAAAATGCAAACAACGGCAGCTTCTTTTCTAACCGCCCGTGATATCTCGCGTGGTGTTTGGGTATTGGAAATGGAATTTCGGTCACGCAAATTTTCTAAATTACCTTTAAATTAAGCACGAAACCAAGAAATTCCATCTCCTAACATATAATTTACGATGGTTCGAGTCGTGACTTTATCAAAACTCCACCTGAGTGGGGAACATTTAAAATATATGGTCAACAAAACAGTAAAATTCTCTTAAGCGGTATTTTATATATCACGTAAAATATTGTTTTCATATATTTACTTCCTTTTTATGCTTATTGCGATGACAAAAGTGGCTTGTCATGTTAAACGTCATCCAATAAAAAAGTTTCAAAAATGCTTCTTCTTCTTTAAACAACGCCTATCTTATTAATGGTGTCCGAGATTCTTTATTCAGGGTATACGGCGTAGTCGTCTCCCTTATATTTTGCTATGGACAATTTGTTGAATCGATATTTGTCACTTCGCATCACGTGCTCAAAATATGGCTCCTTTGATGTTATCGAGAATATCTGGTTCCTTCTTAAATCGTTTCATTGCTGCACTCTATAAACGTTTTATGATGCACCCAAGAAAGTGTTCCTATTACATCTAAAATGCCTGCAGTCGTATAATCGATGCTTCAGTAAGAGTCCAAGAAGAAACCGTTTAAGTTTAATTTCAAATTACATAGTGCCTTTTTAAGTGGACTGTAGGAACTTCTTGCCTTCTCTATACGGCAATGCTTTCATATAAATGTGTTTAATAATATGTGATATTTAAGTAATCCCATTAGTAGGTTCCATTTTGTCAAATAATATAAGTTTTTGTTTTCAAATATTAAATAACACTGTTTAACAAAACCAGGATATCATTTGAAACATATTATCAATATTTTAGGAGACTAATATTTGCTATTAATAATAAGTATTATTAAAAGCAAATTTACATATTTGGAGTCTCCTAAAATATTCATAATATGTAGCTCTGCATGTCTGTATTGCTTCCGAAAAGCTGGCCAGGTCGCGTTAAATTTTATTCTCTTTGGTATTAACTTTTTAGAATTTAGATTATGGTATATCAAAGGGTGCAAAAAATAAATATTTATAAAAAGAAAAGGCAACAGCACTAGAGTAAAAAAAATGTAATTTACAAATATATAAAATAAAAAATTAAACAGAGATCACTGCCGATTGATAATGTATTGTATTTCTTTTTACCCATAATAACAGTTAATATATGTTATGTAACATGTATTAACTGTTGTTTTAAATTTCTAATGTTCATCATAATTACAAAATACTATCTTCCAGATGAGAAAAATTCAAATCTTTTTTATTTTATGCTGTTTGCTCTATCTCTGCAAGGAAGGTGGTGGGGTGGGTTCGAACATTTTCTTAAACAAATGTCCATATCTCCAAAAACTATGGACGCATTTCAATAAATTTCTTGAAACGAGCTTTTTTTATGGTATCAATCATGCGATCCTATTATAATTGTTTACCTTGTCACCAGGTGGGGTTTGTTGACAAAAGATTAAATGCAGCGAGTTTTTTATGTAATTCGGTAGTCACGTGAGGGTCGAATAACTCAATACCTTTATCAATATCTTTATTCTAACCTAAAATGAAATAAATTAATGTTAAAAGAAAGTTGGATTTTAGGAAAATTTTCCATTTTACGGGTTGCTACTAATACTTATTTCCGAATTTATCAAATAAAACGATAATTTATTATTTAGGTTATTTAAAATCAAAATTAAGTGAAATTATTAATCTTTAATACTTTTTTACAATACAATCGACAAATCAGTGTTTACAGGATTACGATTAAGACAATTTTTAAAATATTTAGTAAATATTTAATAAATTTAAACTAATTAAAACCGTAGGTAGTCTTAAGATTTGTCTTCTCTTTGGGAACCTTGCGTGTGAACTTTGATACCAAATTAAATTGGAATAAACATATTAAGAATGTTTCATACAAGCTCAGGAGTAGTGTTTAGGCGGTGCTTAGCAGTCTCTGTGTGAATGGCGATTTGAATTAGAGCTCATGTGGCTGTGTGGCAATGATTATCTAAAAACTTTTAAATTTTTTATTAAGTAATCAACTGACCTGAATATCTATCTAACCACAACCATTATTCAGTCCATTACTCAGTAGCCTCGAAAAAGTATTCCTGATTTATGAGTTCCCACCCCTCCAAGAACATTTCTGATAGCCTTCACTGCCCACAATGTCAAATATCGACAAACCAGGACAAAATATTATTAATATTATTGCAGCAAAATTGTTATTAAAAACAATTCGATAACATGCAAAAACGTCATACACACACAGAGTTAAAATGAGAGGAAAACCCGCTAGATTAAACTACACTCTAAAGACAACTTCAAATTAAAATCAAATTTGGTATTTATGCTGACGTATCAATCAATTTTGAATGAATTTAGGCTTCTAATCTTTTTAGGTTTCGGGTGCGTTGTATATTGAAGGGTAGCTCAACTGCTCTATATACAGGAATTATTTTAGAGATGAATGGTGGTATACTAAAAGCACCCGCACTCCCGATGGCTGTAACCATTAGGTCTAAATAAAGGTTAACTTCTAGATCCGCGAATTTAATTTTACAAACCTTAAAAAATATTCTCGACTGGAATTTGACAATTTGCTTAGGGGCGAAAAAAGGTCGGGGAAAAAATACAAAAGTTGTCACCATGACCCGAACTAAAATATTTATAAAGATATGAAAAATTAACTGCGTAGTATATACCCCAAATCACGCCCGAATTGATCCATTTTATAATGAATTTTTTAACGTACAACCTACTTAATTTATTTACCATCGTATTAGGGTGCCCGACAATCAATTCGCATCCACCATTTTGAACAAGGGAAAGGAAAATGGATGTCAAATTATTTACTCATACATGAGCTTATCTTGGTGGGTGTCAGCCGTAATTATTGACGTTAAAAACACATTTATTTTATAATTTATTCACTTACGGGGTATCCCACTTATCTTTAAGGATAGAAAGATGTGATTTGCTTAAAAGTTGCTTCTGTGCGAATAGAAAGATGATAGAAAGGTTTTCTAAGATACTGAACTTTTTGAAAATGTAGCAATTTAAGTCGCCAATAACTACGTAGGAAGAATTTAGTACCACCATCAAAATAACAACTATACGGAGTCCGGTTCCATTTGAAGTCGCACATATATTTTATATTTCAATTTTCAAAAATACACAGTGACCGCCATTATTTAAAAAAATAACCGCAGAATCTCATAACCTATTTTCGAATTTGTAGATAATAGCCAATGGCTAATATAGGAGGTGTGTACAAAAAGTCAGGTGTTATGTTTCTTATGCTGGTACACATGTCTCTAACATATATTCACAATTTCAGCCAGTTTGAACGTTTTATTTTTTATTTGACAGAAGTGTTAGACTTGTTTTGTGTGCTCGGCGACTTTCTGCTGTCCAAACATTTTGTGAATCTACTTTGAGCAAAAAAATATGTTTATAAGTGGTACAAGCTTTTTCAAGATGGTCGAGAAGACGCCGATGACAAACCTCGCTCTGGACGCCCAAGCAATTCAATACCTGATGAAAGCATTGAAAAAGTGAAACCACTGGTGTTCAAAAATCGTCGAATCACTATTATAGAAGTGGCTGAAGACGGCATTTCTATTGACTCGTGCCATGCAATTTTTTCCGAAATTTTGAGCATGAAACCTGTAGCAGCAAGATTTGTTCTGAATCATGGGTATATGGTTATGACGTCGAAACCAAAGTCCAGTCTTCCCAAAGAACCCAGCATCGCCAAGGCCGAAAAAAGCACGCCAAGTTTGATCAAATGTCAAGGTTTTGATTACTGTTTTCTTTGATTATCGTGGCGTAGTACATCAAGAGTTCTTACCACAAGATCGTACGATTAATAAAGAGTATTGCCTTGAAGTTATATGCCGTTTGCGAAAAGCAATACGAAGCAAACTTACGGAATTTTGGGAAAACCATTCATGAATTTTGCATCAAGGTAATACACCTGCTCACTCATCGTTGTTTATGTCTAACTTTTTGGCCAAAAAAAAAACACAATCATGCCGCAGCCACCATATTTATTGCATATGGCCCCGGCGACTTTTTCCTATTCTCGAAACCCAAGAAACCCCTGAAAGGAAGCAGGTTTGGAAATATTGAGGTGATAAGGAAAAAATAGCTGGAAGAACTCAAGGCTATACCAGAAAGTGCTTACCAGAAGTGCTTCGAGAATTGGAAAAAACATTGACACAAGTGATTATATCTGGGGGGATTGCTTTGAAGGGGACAACATTAATTTTGATGAATAAATAAATACTTTTTGTTAAAACTTAAAACTCACCTTCCTTTTTGACCACACCTCGTATGTATTATAGACAGTACAGCAAACGTTGTTAAAAATCATTCTATTAATATTTTTTTAACGATCTTTTATGCAAAACAAGGTCTGAAGAACAACAGCAGTCAATTTCAATTGAATTGAATTCAAAATCCTCAAAAAACAAATTAGGAAAGATTGTGAATAATGCTTTCATGAAAATGGACGTGATTCTGAGAATCATACTCAAATTATTCTTTGAACTTTCTAATTATTTGGAATTAATTTTATTTTTTAACTTCTTCGGTTTTCAGTTTTCCTTTAATTTTATATTTAGTCTCTATCCGAACTGAATCCTGAAATGTCTTATGAGACTAAAGCGAAAATACACTGTACTCTATTGAATGTTACATTAATTTTTCTGATTAAGGATAAAGCGTTTAGTAATATTTTAGTTGTTCCATGTGTAAAGTGCGCAATTTTCGTGGTTGTGTTTTGCAATTCCTTTTATTTTCTGAATAAAAATATAAAGAATAACCTATACATTTTTGCAAAACGAATAATCACTGAGTGACAGCCAGGTTTGACAAACGTCAAAATCTACCGAAAACATCCGATAGCTCCCAAACTCTGACTCAACGCAAACTCCGGTAGTGGATCTAAATGACTTCCGCAGTCTCGATTCGTGCATAATTGGGTATTTTAGACTATGAGGTATAAAAAAAACCCTAAGAATAAATAGTAGTCTTTTGATAAAAGCATAAAAGGCAGATATTTTGTGTGTGTAAGGGTGATTGAGTTATTATGTATTACTGTGTCCGTGTGTGAGGGTTTATGGTAAATGGAAAAATCTAACTTGTTAAAGATAAGTCCAGAAAATGTTATCGAAACAGCTGTCATAAAGTATTAAAAACTGTGAACATTTTTTGTTCTAATTTATTTATTTTTGTTCTAATTAAAACAGCTGTATTTGGGTGTTCGTTTTGGATAATACAGTCTTGTCTTTGTGTTCGGCTTATACACTTGATACGAAGTATCAGGCGGTACGGCCACAGTCTAGCGATTTCAATTTTTCTTTTAATATTCTTAGAGTTTTTGGGTTCACTGTTAATTTGTCGATCCAAGTAGATGTAGTGTTGCACTGTTTCCACCTGAAACAATTAATTGAGATCTTGATTACTTCGTGTCGTGGGAATCTAATAAATATCATCGTTTTGATTGCATTCATTTTAGATCCATTTTCACATTGTTTTTAGTCAAATTATCATCAGTATTACAGGCGTGCGTGTTGATATCGTAATTTACTTTAGCTGCTTCAGGGCGGTTTTGAAGGGATATTTTGATTATATACTTGTTAACTGTAGGGGGTTGAATAAGGGTTTCAACCCTGAATAAAACTCTCCCCAAAAACCAAAGCACTGTTCAATTTGATCACCTCTTACGACATTGATTGCTTTCGGCTCTCTGGTGTACGTTGTACTACTGTACGTTCTTGCGTAGCTGGAACTGCAGGCCCCTCGTATATACATATTTATATACTTATATACACGTTGAATAATATAGTGGACAATATGTTTCTGGTTCCAGTACATATTAATAACAATGATTATATCTCTGCTATCTATTCTTACATCAGTCACGATTTGTATCAATCCATTATGTTTTATTCGATCGAACGCCTTTTTGTAGTCTACATAGCGTACATATAGTTTTCTTTGAATCTCCAGGTACCTGTCTCCTAGTAGAGTTAAACCAAGGATGGCTTCCCCTGTACCAGTTCTTTTTCTGGTAGAGATTTTATTAAATATCTTTGCTGCGAAGAGGTGGTGGTGACCCTTTTTATGATAAAATAATATGAAATAATAAAAATAATAAAAAGTTAATTTTTCAAAAAAAAAGTGACTTTAGCCTGGGTAGCTTTCATTGAAGCCGTTATTACATCGTTCGCAAGATTCCTTTCAAATCGTAACGGCTACAACAATATCGTCGTTATTTTCCCACTTTGTCGGTTATGTAAAATATTGTGCTCCGTAAACGAATAAATTGTGGTCGTAATGACAAATATTTTTCAAGTTCGTTGAGAAATCGACGTGCCGCGTCTGTTCCAAATAAACTGCTGCCCAGATATTTATAGGCACTTTGTCCTTTGCGAGAGCCTTTCCGGGGTAATTTTTCCTTGTAAAAAACGCCGCTTGATAATGTTTAGTTTTCGACGTCGCATATCTGGAAGGTTTCCGTTTCGTGGGGAGGGGAGTGGAGTATCTGTTCCTCAATCTTGATAATTTTATATTTTATTTTATTATATTCTAGTAAACTATGCAAGATTTGTAGTTAAATTGGGTCGGACATCAATGCGTGGTAAAACTTAAGACCATTAGTCTCTAATATCTGGAAATATTTTCCTAATGGGAGTAAAGACTTAAATCTTACGGTAATGTAAGCAATTAAAGAAAGATGCGCAAATTCTGAAATTATCAAATTAAACAATAAATGATAAATAAAAAACACGCATGAATATGCATGTATATTGAGCAAGCGCTTTGTTGGGGATTGTAGAAAAATGACCTGTCGAATATTTCTTCTCTCCTAGTTAAAAAATGTCTATGACGTAGATTTATATTGTGAATTTCAACTCTAAAAGAGGACTTAAATTTCTGTCTGATGTATCTGTCAAGTTTTAGTTTTTGCTATGCCTTTAGCGCGGCTTTTATTTTGTTTCGTATGTTGGAAAACGTGTTTTAAACTGGAATTAAGTTGAAGTTGAATGTGAACATTCTAATGGTATTTAGTTAAGTTAGGTTAACCATTTGAACGTCTTCATTCTTAATACGTAGGAGTGCCGTAGATAAACCTTAAGCATGATTTTTGTACCCTCTTTATTCCGCTAGTATCAATACAGTCTAAACAAGAAAAATTGTCACCTGGTGGGGCAAGTTCGACGCGAGTAACGCGAAGCAGTTTTTTATTTCCAAAAGAAGATGTTTCGCAGTTTCCTGTCTTAGAGGAACGCAATGTTTTTCTATCGCACTTCTGCGGACCACTATGGAACAGCGTCTTTCATATTTCGGCGAAATTCAAAGTTACGGCAAATTTAAAAATGTTACAATAATTTTTACAAATAATAGCGGTTCCCAATTATATTTTTTCAAACATCTGGTGCATCCTGTATGATAGACGAAACTTGAAACTCTCTCTCGACACTGTTTACTAACCAAATTATCCCATGTTTTATAGTTTTTCACTTACACCTAATAATTTACCCACGAAAACGGCAATTTTCAGGATCACTATGTTTTTTTTTACAAATAATCGACACACTCTGTTATAATCCAAAAAATTTAACAAGTAAGAGTTATAGCCCTAGATCTCCCACGTTTCCTGGTATATTAATTTTTTCAATAGCATAAATAGTTTTCGAGACAATACCTCGTTTCTGAAACCATGCAGTACACCGTAATAGTAAATGCGACAAGATTGAGTGCCAGATATTGCAATTTTCAAATGGATTTTTTCAAATATCTCGTGCAGCGTGCGTGACAGACGAAAATCGTAAATACAAAAATTGTAGCTCTTGATACGGCCTACAACACTGTTTGAACGCATTAGCTATTTTTTGTACGAATTTTGATTTTCGGCTAATAATTTATTCCCTAAATATGTATATAATCGAAAAAATGCGTGAAACAAAACTTATAGCGCCGGATCTCCCACGCATTACGATTGTAAAATTTTCCCGATCGGATGAATGGTTTTGCAGGATAAGATATTTTTCTGGAAGCCAAAATAATTTTTAAAAAATAAAAAATTAAAAAAAAGACTTTGCGTTATTTTATTGCTCTCAATTTGAAGAGTCTAAATGCGGGTCCGGACTTCTACTGCTCTCTCAGGTCTGAAGTCGGTAGCTGCAAATTTGGGGCACCGTTTTTTAATATTGCGCCAAATATTGCGAACACCCTGTACATTATTTAAGAACTTTAAATACAAAAGTTTTAGTTATCTATACGGGCTATATCATCATGTAAAAGAAACTGACATCTAAAGCTATGATTTTAAATTATTGCCAATTTTCAATAATATTGATTTTTGGGAATAATTAATAATTTTGTAAACCAATTTAGATTGCTCAATTTCAACCACACTAGAAATTCGCAAAACTTTTAGCATAGTGAAGAGATCTTGTGCGTGAGTCAGATAATCCTAATTATTAGAGCCTTATTCTCGAGGACCTTGGTGTTTTATTGAGGTTGAGTTTCCCACAGATACAAGTAATTCTTTGCATGTAAAGTTTAGGCGAATTATTTTGTTTTTGATATTCTCTATGTAGGTACCTTAATTAAGAATTTTATCTAGGGTGAGTTCCAGATAATTGATTGAATCAACCTTGTTCAGCACAACATCGTTCATTTTGATCTCGCAGCATTTAGTATTCTATAAATTAATTTTGAGGTGGTGATGTAACACCTACTTTTATTATTTTGTTGAGTCACTGTTGACCAATTCAGTAAGTTGCACACTATTTTTTTCACAATATGTCATTACTGTGTCATCCGCAAAGGTATAGTGCTGTGAGCTCAAGACCTGCTGTCGCAGACTTAGAACAAAGAGGGAATACAGCAGCGGCCCTTGTACAGATACAGATTAGATTCTCTAAATCCTCATTCAAGGTGAAAATAGCTAAAACAGTTGATGATTTAATTTATCGAATTGATTAATTAATACAAAACTAATAACTTAATAAAAAGTATAATATAATAATAAATCATTGGTTTAAACTGGAATATTCTCGGAGGTGGCCAGCGTAGGGGTTAGGATATTTTGGTTAAAATTTGGACAGGACAAATTTTTACCGTATCTATTACACATTTTATCCCGCGCTAAGTTATATCCGAACGAGCCGAAATCCCACATAATCTTCAAATTTTAAATACAAGCACGATTGAATAATTGAGTTGGCATGCCGTTTGGACCCCGTTTCATTTAAATTTAAAATGTTTGGTAAATATTTATATTCCGGACCTCAACTTTCCGATTTTCAGTGCGTTACTGGCCGAGTCGAGGAATTTGCATAAAAATTAAACTCCGTTTCAGACGATGTTCTTGGCTTAATTTTCGGAATTCATTTATGTTAAAAAAAAATAAATTTCTGCAGCTGCGGAAGTACAAATTCTTGTAGTCGACGAGGCTTTGCTTTTTTAGAGGTCGTTGTGTTACATTCACGCTCAAATTCAATTTAAAAAAATCAACTAAAAAATAATTGCCTTAAATATAATAAAGGGGTTTTTCTATTAAATTAAATAAATAAAATAATTGAATTCCCCAAAACCTACTTTTGTATTGCTTCTTAATTTCTCAGCAGCATTGGTCCACTATTTTAAACTGTAAAATATAAACGCAGACGACGTAAGTAAGTAAGCAAGGTGGGTTCCATAGCAGTATACCTTACATAACCTCAAACGTTAATTGAAGGTGTCGCGGTACTTAAAGGGAGTTCTCCGCCCACAGCAAAGATATAGGAAGCCTCGTGCTTATAAGGTATGCTACGCCTCCAGCCTGGATGTGTAGGGGTCCTCCCTCAGCGGCTCACTATATATGTTTTTTACTGCCGACCCGGTTTTAATCATGTCTGAAAGGTACATGCATTGGGCAAACCATAGATCGGATGAAAAATTATAGAATCGTGTATTATGTGTTTAAACAAATATGGCAATACCAAAGGTAGTTGTCATGGTTGTGTCATTAGCAAGAATAAAAACGATATATTATAACAAAATTCGTTCCGAAAATATTCTATATTAATTTAATAATATTTCACAAATATTTTATACCCGTGAGTTCTTTATCACCTTCATACAAAGGGCACAAGAGTTCCCAACACAAGATGGGAGCAGATTCAGAGAGGACATTTTCATTTTTCTGGAAAAAATAAGTCAGTCTGCAGAATATGTATTAAACAGATCACTGCAAGACCTTAAGCAACTGACATATCAAAGACCCATTGAAAATGACCAAGAAATTTTAAAGCAGAGATCATCAGAAGTGTACAATCTATTTCGCTAGAAGAAAAAAAAGAAGAGTTTTATCAATTGGAAAAATACGTATAGTACGAATGGGAAGTTTTTGAAATATGAAATTGGATTGGCGATTGTTTGCAACAACGATGAGGCTCTCATTTTGGATTATAAATATTCTTTGTTGTAAAGTATTTTTTTTTATTTTGATATATATGGAACTTGCAATCAAATAAAAGTGTTGATTGCGGTTTCATAGGGAAACTTTGAAACATCGTATTTTTACTTGAAAATCTGTAATATGATGTTTTTTGAAATTTAGAGCGACATTTGTATTTAATATTTTGTGTTTAAGCTGCAAAAACATCACTTCACTCTTTGACGAATTTTATATATTTGTATTTTTTTCGTGTTCTGTGCAAAAAAGCCAGGTACTGGAAACTTTATTTTTAAAGCCATCTTTAAAAAAAGACTACGTTTGTCGTAGCTTTCACTTTTTGGTCTATTTCTCCTATTGTCTATTCCATCCGTGGACAAACCCGGCATAAGCAAGAAGTGTCGTTCAAGATCTCCTCGAAAACATTGATCGGTGAAATCTGGTATTTGGCCTTTAAGCTATGCATATTTCCAATACAATTTATCAGGACAAATTGGATAAAACATTTCTTATTTTTGTATATTACTTCAACTGGTAGTAGCATGACTTGGACGAATAGCTCCGTATTTTCGTTAGATATCAATAGTGAGTGTCATATCAAATGTGAGTGAGTTCTTTCCGTTTGGTAGGCTCTCGAAATAACCAGCATTTGATAATCATCAAATCCAATTATCCAATTTATCAGGACAAATTGGATAAAACATTTCTTATTTTTGTATATTACTTCAACTGGTAGTAGCATGACTTGGACGAATAGCTCCGTATTTTCGCTAGATATCAATAGTGAGTGTCATATCAAATGTGAGTGAGTTCTTCTCGTTCGGTAGGCTCTCGAAATAACCAGCATTTGATAATCATCAAATAGGTTTCATTAAAAAAAAAATCAGTTCTCGATCACAAAAGAGTTTTGCACACCAGATGCAAAAATAACAATTTTCTATTCGCAACGGATTTGGTTCGAAAATCGTTAGCTCAGATAAATATATTTGCGAAATTGTGTCTATCGATTTATCTTTTTTTTTTTCGTTAAATAATTGGCACCGGGTTTAGGGTTTACGTTTATCGGATGGATTTAGTTTTCAGAACGTTATCTCAGCGAGTGGAGTAAAGCTCCGAAATTGTGTCTATCAGTGTGCTGTTAAACCGCGTTTTTATTTTATTCGTGTAATATTTTGTCGCGACAGTTTATTTAGTTTATTTGTTCATTTTGTTTTTGGAGAAATTTTGTTATACGTTTTTCTAACTTAAAACAAAAAAAAAACCTATTTTTAAAACAAGCCCCGAAAGTGATATTTTCCGTCTTAATAATACTGGAGAAAATCATAGTCGACATGAAAATGGCGTCAGAGTACGTTAACAGCATATTGTTATATTAATGAACTAGTGATTTGATTTTTTCTACGACTAAAACAACACGACTGCTGAGTGACGTCTGACATGACCGTTACAATTGCCAAACGAAAACATCCGATTACTACCAAACCCGTGTGGTAATATCCCTGAAATGTCCGAAGTGACTGGCAACCATTAGAAACGAAACCGACGTCGTAAAAAGACACTTTCAGCATATTTCGAAAGTTTGGTTGTTTATCGACATAAAAGACAAACTATACTACTGTTAAAACATCCAAATAGTAAAATAAATAATTTCAAAAATTAAAATTAAAATTTAAAATTTAAATAGCTCCATAGGCTTGCCCCAATGTGTCTCATCGACGTCTCCTTATTCTTTACAATAAAGGAAAATGTAAGCAGTACGCCGTAGGCAGGCAGTTCAAACACAGATATTGTATCACAAACTATAATTTTGGTGGTTCCAAAAATCTCACTTCAACAAATAATTTTCAAATTTTAATAACAATTTTCAAAAATGGTAATTAATAGTTAAAATTACAAGTTAATATAAACGAATTTCTCTCAAAATTTTAACAATTTGTTGATGGTACAATACTCAGCCAGTTTTAAAAAGAGTGTTGTACGTAATACGTCCGGAAAGTGCTGGTACTGGATTGGCAGGCTTGCAGGAATTTGTTTACTCATCCAGTAAACCGACAAGTACGGGACGCAAGCTACTATTATTGCTAACATTTGCAAGTTTAAAACTTTTCCAAAAAGGCCTAATGATCCATTTTAAAAGCTATGTGTCATGTTTGCATTTAAAAAAAAATGAACTCGAATGATGTTTTATTTTAAATTTGTTTGTGAGTAATTGATTTTTGATATTTAAGATATCAACGCAGACCACTTAAATGGGCCCTTTCTATAAGGAAATCACCCTCAAAGAAACATACAAAAGCTTTCGGTAAAATTGTGTTAAATTGAAAGATTATATATATATATATATATATATATATATATATATATATATATATATATATATATATATATATATATATATATCTAATGAATAAGATCACCCACGCTTGTCACCATTTTGGCCTATAACTCAACGTCAACAAAAAATATATGGTCATCAGTAAGTTACTATTAGGTCTGGTGTATCTGCGTTTCAACATCAACTCGAGGATCCAGATCAAAAGTACAATAGTGGGTGCTAACCAGTTACGACATTAAAATTAGCGATCAAAATGGTGGCCTGCGTGTTTTCACTTTTCAACCAATACTAACAAATTTCACCAAAATGTCTTCTAATTCTAATTCTAATGCTTCTAATTAAAACCATGATGTAGGAGAATATATCTAGAAGGTGTCCAAATAGTGTGTCAAAGTAGTATATCTCATTTATGATTTGTTTTTGCTAAAAATTTTAGATACAAAAGGTATAGATGAGATTAAAAGAAAATAATTCAAATAATTTTAAAATATTTATGATTCATAGGGTAAACTTGCCCAAATCGCACCAGTTTTGAACAACTTGTTGTAGATTTCTCAAAAATGCATTAAACACTATGAAATTTTTGTCGTTAAAACTTTTTTAACAAAAAATAATTAAAGAAACCCTGTTTTACTACTCAAAATAAAATATTTAAAAAATAATGAAAAAAGTACGATTTAAGACCAATGTCTTAACTCGTACCGCACTATTCCTAAATCGTACTTCTGATGCAATGTTGGCAAGTGTAAGAATATGTGGCTTTTCCTACACCTGCACAGTTGTCGTGCACCCATATGTTGCATTTGATGCATTGAATCATTGATTTTTCTTCATCTTTGCAGCATAAAATGCAATACCAGGTATTAGAAGTCTTTTCTATTAAATAGCGTTTCTTTGGTTTTGTTGGTCCATCTAATTTATTTTCCAACATATTTTTATATGGACTCGCAGTAAGGACTACGGCCTTGCTTGTTTTCTTAGATGTTTGCGGTGGAACTCGATATATTGGTGACAAATTCTCAATAACCGTGCGGATGGATGCGTCAGTTTGATCGTGTGCATTTGTAGAAACATTCGATGTGGAAGGACCAGGATCCGAAAGTTGCATATCAGTTTGGGTCATTTCATTTTCATCGAGCACGACATATTCTTCGTCTGGTATTCGATGCCTGTTGCAAGGCCACAATCCACAAGTTTCAAAACCTTTCATAGCGATGTCCATACAAACCGATCTAGGATATGCCACTCCCAAAATTTCAGATATGTTTGATTGTTTGATTGTTTCACCAGGGTGATTTCTCATCTAAACTGCACATTCTTTGTTAAAATTAGGTTTTAATGACTTAAAGGATGATCTATCCAAAGGCTGTAGTTTGTGTGTTGTGTGCGCCGGCAAAGAAAACATTACGATACCGTATTCTCTAGCAAGGTTTATGGCTTCAAGATTCTTAGTATGTGTGGTATGTCCATCCAATATTAATAGAATTTTATGATTCAATTGTTTTTCCAATTTTAAATGATTTATGAAATGTTGTAACCATTCGACAAAGATTGAAGCGACAATCCACCCACTCTCAGAACAAGTGTACAGCGTTTTAGGCGGCCCACCACGTTTAAGGATGCCCGTCATTCTTTTGCGTTTGAAGATCAACATTGGAGGAATAAAGTCTCCACTAGCATTCATGCAACAAACGCATGTAGTGTTAATTCCACGTTCTCCGCTAGTGACTGCTCCGACTTGATGTTTTCCTTTTAACGGTAATATTTTAGCAGGCTTATGAACGTCTGTCTCATCCATGTTAAAAATTTCGTTAGGTCCAAATTGGAAATCATCTAGAATCTTTTCGTATTTGTCGAAAAATTCTGATACAATGTTTTTGTTAAATTCTTTACATCGTGCCATTGATGTTGGTTCAGGCATTCTTAAGGCAATTTCTGGGTGGTTTTTCATAAATTTGTAATACCATTTCCAACCGGCTAACTCTTGCACCTTATTAAATCGGTGCGGAAGTTTGTATTTTTCTGCCAACTGAAATGCTAGATGTCTTAAATCTGTGATAGTTAACCCAAAGAATCTAGACTCCAAATCCAAAATGTGATGAACCAATTCGGTCTCCATTTGCTCCGTCAAATCGTCTGGTCTTCCTATTTTTTTCTGAGAATTTAGACCTTTTAAATGACGTCGAAAGGTCGGTTTTGGAATACCATATGTCCTGCATACTTCATTGAATCGTAATTTCACATTATTAAAATCTTGTATTTATTATATTGTCGTTTTGCCATTGTGTGCTAAAAAAAATTATTTTTATTTTTTCCTCTCATAAAATGATACAATTAAAAACTTAACAAATATGTATAAACAGAAATTGATTGGTTAAAACCAAAATGAAAACAATTTTATTTCCTATTCTTAATTTGTACCGGTACGAATTAGGATGTATAATAAAGTACGATTTAGGCTCAAAGTCCTCTTCAAAATACACTTAACGCTTTTAGGTTATGAGAAAACGCTGCGCGCTAATTCTACCACCAAATGAATTGTAAAGAAATGCAATTTTTGAAAACCGTATGATTCACAATTTTATGTTTATAGAATTCTTAAAAAACGTTTACAAAAAACGCTAAAATTTTACAAGAAAACTGAAAAAAACTTACTTTTATCAGTAAAATTACATCTCGCACAGGAATCACTGCTTCGCAGCATCACAGCTGGTTAGCTTAGCACTAACTCAAGTAATCACCGACAGATGCCGCTGTATGTTTTATAAATTCTGAGTAATTTAGGTGGTACGATTTACGCGCAAGTACGATTTAGGCAAGTTTACCCTAAATACGTGGAAAATCAAACTTATATTTTTTAATGGAAAATCCTTTTATACTCAATTACGCATTGTAGGGTTGTTGTGGTTTTTACTCAGTGTTTTCGGATTTATGGCCATTGTTTTGTCAATACCCTATGTGTTCAATACCCTATATTTTAAACGCCGTTTCCGGCAGTTGTAATTTTATTATGCCAAGTTAGTTCGAATCGTTTATACAGGGTGAGTCAAAATGAAAAATATTAATTTTTGTGAAAAAATCAAATGCACGATCCTGTATATTATACTTCCATTATTTTTTTTTAAGGAAAAGCTCATCTTTATTCACTAGCTACAATTTTCGATTTTTATTATTGTTTCGATTTTCCCACTCCAAAAAGAAAAACCAATTTAAAAATCGTTATATTTTTCGGCCTCAAAATCTGACTTGAAATAAAAAAGATGCCATTTAAGTGAAGAATTTTGACTAGCCTCTGCTACCTGGGTAGGTTTATGGATTTTTATTTTCGTTGCTTTTTTTTAAGTCATCTGATTATTGGCTTTAAACAAAAAACTGTATTCCATTCATTCTAATATTGTTTATTAAAATTTTTATTTACCCTCTTTTTTCGAACAAGTTAAATAAAAGCACGACAAAACGTCAATAAGTTAAAACAAATAACAACGAACAACGTTATTTGTAAAAGACTCGACGATTCGCGTATTTGGATGTGATGGAAAAAATAAGGGAACCCTTTGACTGCTTGTTGCTGAAATTAGCTTTGTTCGTGTGCAAACGGCTCCGTGCCACTACCACGAAGTTAAAAATTTGCTGCATCTGTCCCACCTTGCCCTTCGCGACTCGCATAATTTACTCGGAAGTAAATCACGTAAAACGCCACGATTTTACGTTTTCATATTTTCATCGCGAGAACCGAGAACCGCAGGTCCGTACTCTATAAATTCGCTTACGTAGTTTGACAGCAAAGAGTAAATATATTTATTATTTCGTGCAAGACATTTTTGTAACAATAATTTCAAAACAGCTACTTCGCTACATTTCATTTTTTACTATTAGTTTAAAGTGATGTCATACTTCAATTGATTAACAAAATTATCATATGATCAAGATAAATCAAATAATCCGATAAGCCAAATTTTTCTTTGAATAAAATTGTTATTTTGTAACTACGGTCGAGTGCCGATCTTCAGCTTTTACTATTGTGTTGGGATACGTTCAATCGGTAAAGCTTTTATTCAGCAAAAACATATGATTCGAACAATATTGTCATAGTGGCACCTGTCCAATCCTGTTCTAAAACTTAAATATTTAAACGTTTCCCTCTTTCCTCATATTAAAGACAATAACTTATTCCAATTTTAGAACCCATTTTAATTTGAGTTAGTTAAAGTTGCAAGCAGCAGGAATTTCAGCAATAAAATATTTGATGATTTTCCAAGTATTACATTAACATTTAGATAAGAAAAAATGTAAGTTTATTTTAAATAAACACGTTTTTTTATTCTATAGACGAATACACTAATAATTAGTAACTAATTGTAGTAGTGTGATCTAACAGTGTGATACACTTTGCGTTTTTTTCCGGTTGCATATTTTTAACTGTAAAAATATCCGGTATTTTTATATGAAAATCGATGGAAATAGAGGTTATTACTATTTCAATTTCATTTTAATCTCTGTTGTTTTGCAGTCATCGGCGGTAGCTGGATAAAAATTCGGCAGAAGTTAAGCATATCTGTTATCACGCTTTCAGGACGACCCTGTTTTATAAGTTTGGTACCATCCCAGTAGCCGACATCACCAGAGTCACTATGACCACCCATTCTTGCCACCATTGTTGCCAGGTCACCATACTTGGTCAGTTTTTTTTGTATTGTTTGCTGAATATTTGCAATTGGAATAACAACTTATACTAGGTAGGTTTGTTTATCTATTAGTATTTATTATGAATGTATGTCATGTCCTAGTATAGTTTAACAGTCAGATTACAGAGCGGAGTAAGTCGCAAATGTACAATTTTTCCCACATAATTATCGGAATGTAGGTACTCAGTCTAGGATATTGTCGTGCACCTGGCAGTTTCAATTTCTTGCTGAAATTTTATTTATCTCTCATCTGTGGTCGTCCTGGTATCAACTGGAGATACATAACGACCATGTCCCTTTTTAAAGTTCCCAGTTCTACTATAACTGATACCGTTTTAGTTTTTGTGTTTCACATACTGCTAATTCATAGTGCTTTGTCATTACTAATCTTCTCAGTTTTTTTTTACAGGAACATTTGCATCATCAGGAATGGATAAATAAAGTAGGAGGCACATTTTCTGATTTTTGTCATGCAGGAATATATCTGGTCTGTGGCTAAGATGGTACGGTCAGTTGTGATTGGCTAATCCCACATGATGATTATATAGCTAAGTGTTGAACACCCAGCAATTATGTGACCTATATGTTCTTCAGCCAAGTTACAGCTGCAGTTGATGATAAGTAGGTTTTATTTTAACATGCTAAATTATTTATTTATTATTATTTTTTAAAAAATTGCCTTAGATTATTCACTTTTATTGACTTTGGAGTATTGAAAATGTCATTTTTTAATGTTTCCATTGAGAAGAAGAGTTGTGTATCATGAACTATGTATATCTAAACGAAATCGGAAAGGCGTTTCATTCTCTCGCAAGCATAAGGATCGACACTTAAAAGGATTACAGCTTATGAACTGCAGTTACACTGCCCTCGGTTGGTATTTCCATTTAAAAATGAATATAGGTAACATGATGCCACTGTAATCAGTTAAGTTTCTGATAGTGAGCTCAATATGGTCGTAGAAGAGTTTTCCGAAAATGTAAAAAAAAAGTTTTATTATTTATCGTGTCTATTGTGTATTGAACATGTATGGGATACGGATTAATCTTCTTGAAGATTTTGTCCACAAGTCCTATTTTAATGTAGGTAACACGTTGTCTCCAATCAACACCAACACCTGTATCAACTGGTGTGAAGAAAAAGCTAACGGAACAGCAAACCAAATAATCTGGAACCATGACGAAAAATAAATGAATGATTTCCGCTTTTTATCAATATTGGGACAAGAATTAAGGGTATGGTCGACCAAGAAGCGAAGCAATAACTAGATCACTACATCACAGGAAGTCTACACACATTGAACGATAGCTTAACTTCATATGATTAGGTCTTTACTATGTCGAAGACTGTGCAGCACTATGCAAGATTATTAGAAAGAATTCACCTATATTAAAAAAGACCTTAAAAGCAACCGTTGCTCGGAACGTTATTCAATGTTTCGCCCGCCAGTACAAAATCACTAGGAGAAAACTAGACACCTAAAACTGGCCGATCCACAGAAACTGACATTAAGGAACAAATAAATAATGTAGAGTGCGGCGAAACAAAAAAGTCCTAGATAACACAGCACGTATACACACAATACTAAACGGAGTAGTCACAGATAGAACCAATTCACAACCATAACTCACACAAACAAATCAAAGCCTAGATCAAAAGGGCAAAAGCTGGCTTAATCCCGATGTTTAGTACGCATTAGGACTGCGAAAGCACGGCTTATCGATTCTTTTGACTTGAGTTCTCAGCAAGAGAAGCACACAAAACAAAAGCTCAAGCCGTCTTCATTTAAAAGGGCGGCCTTTGGCAAGCCATCAGTTGAAGTAAACTGAATATGGAAACCTCAAGGTTACGCCTGATGCACACAAGAATACTTCATAGTTTTTTGAGATTTTCCTTATTTTCTCGATACACACCATCCGAAAAACACAAGTACAGTGTAAGTCCAAACATGTAGTTGTAACGAGTACAGCCTTAGATCAAATATTCATGATATATCAATTTTTATTCACGGTATACCTACCTACATTTACTTGGTGTTAAAAATTACATGTCACCCAGCATATAGCTAATTACATTAAAAAAAAGTGATATTGTAAGATAGCGCCATCGTCCTCCTTCTTCTTTCAGCACGTTTTATTTTTGTTTTCCGGTACAAAGTAATTTTAGATATTTTTAATGGAAACCATATTTTCTCAGAACATCACAAAAAATACTTACTTTTATAAAATTCATCACGCTTAAGTATTTCTGAGATTTCCACTTTTTTTACGATTTTCTCCCCAAATTCCGAAGACAATTAGTTTGTAACCTTAAAGACACAAATGAAACCCACTATGCACAAAACCATCCTGAAAATTAATTTCGTCGGGCATCCGCTGAGTCCGTTCCTGGTTTCCAAGTCGGCCAACATAAACGTTTAATTTGACTTTTAACAGGAACGAAATATGTTCCCGTGAAGATAATTAAATTTATAATAAGAGAATTTTGCGCGGAGAAGCCGTGGCAGTTCCAACGAATATATTAACTTACATTTGAGCGGTTTATAACCGAATTTATCGCCGGAGATAATTAGGTCGTGGATGTAAAACGTGCGATATTGTTCTCACCAAATCTTCAATGGAGAAGAGCGTCCGATTTATGCCGTATTTGTATTCCATGCTTACAATTTTGACGGTATAGTGCTTTCATAGATGAACGGTGACAGTGGGATGTTAGTGCACATTACCAGTGATATAGGCCGGACTAAAATAATTATTTTAAAAGATAACTAAGTATATTTCAACCAGAAATATAGTGATTAACTTTGCCTACTGTTTATTACTGCAAAACCGCAGCCCCTTATAGAACATCCTGCGAGCAGACCCTTACCCGTAACCATTCCAGGACCGACCCAGAAATATATCTACCTACACTTACAAGCGGGCTACAAGTTTGTTTGCACATAAAAAAAGAATCCACCCTGCATTGCGAAATTCTTTGAGATTTAATCAGCACTTAAGGTGTATTAATTGTTTGGAATTGAAAATCCATTTCCTTCAAAAAAAATACGGAACGACCTAACTAATATTCAAGTCTGTCAGTATTTTTTAGGCAGTTCTTCTAGTGTTAAAACCCTATTCACTCTATAAGCGTCTTAGGTTATACCCTAATTAGATCTTCATATTTCTCTTTAATAACTCGCGAGGTACAAGCATCTTCTCTCACTTTTCTGTTGACTATTCAATTTGTAACAATTTGTTTTGTTACTTGTTTTTTTGCTGCTCCTACTTCCCCTTCTGAATTTCTTATAAAATTGTCCACATTCAAAACAATTTGTTTAACATTCCAAGGACAAATGGATCCGTTTTTTTATTTGCTGAGGTAGTTCGTCTTCTAAATTGTCATTAGGTTCGACTACCATCTTCATTTCGTCTACAAATTCTGCGTTGTTTTCTGTCTTATTCTAAGAGGGGAACATCTGCTTCATTTCACAGTCTCCTCATTTTAAAGTGTTAAAAAACAGAAAGCTTCAAAAAATGTTTAATTGTAATTGTAATGCTTTATTGCACAGATTTCGAATAAATATTGATCTGTATTTTTATGATATACCTCGAATATAATCTATAGTCTTAAAAAAGACTGTTGTTGTTTACAAATCGAAGAACTATGCAGAAGACACAAAAATACAAGAAGAAGAATGTCGATCATCGGTAGGCACACAAGACAAAAATAATTATTTTCAAACTTAACTGTAAGATAAATAGATTAATAAGTAAGTAAGCAAGATAAATAAATACTCTTTGAACTATTCAGTGAAAACAGCCTCGCAGGGTCAAAGCTCGAGAATGGGGTACATAAATACGTACTTACTGAAAGGATCACAGTCAAATACCTCCGTAATATATACGAGAATATTTCAATTTAGATCAAACTCTTAAGAACGATACGTATCACCTGGTGTTAAAATAAACGCTTCTACTTATTCGAAAATAACCCGCAGCATCAATGCTTAGTCAAATTTAAAATGGTCCATTTACATTTGAAATAAAAATTTCAAGTTTCTACAAATATTCGTTACGGTGCATTTCAGGCAAGATCTACTTAATGCAGGAATGGGTTTTATCACGGTCCTGCAAAGATATTAAGATTAAGATTAAGGTACTGTAAAATACTTAAAACGTCGAAGCAATAAATGCACTATATTTTTGGTCGAATTGTAGAAATACATCGGTTTTATATTGTTTTTTTTTATTCCTAGATTTACACCGAAATTTCAGGAGATTTTCAAAATGCAAGTGGTATGAGTATATAAAAGCGATAAGAAATAGAAATAGGAATCGTCCAATAATTTACTACATAATTTTCTAATGCTGCCGAGCCAATAAAGAGACGGTATTACCACTCAAAGGGCGTTTAACTTCGTATATATTCTGGTCCTTTTAAAACTGATTATTTTTTGGTGCGAGTATCAACATCGATACAATAAGTTGGGTTTTTGTTGATATAGCTCACCTATATTTGTCTATGCCTATTTATCTATATTTGCTATAGCTAGGCTATTGAGCCCTTAATATGGAACTTTTATTCGATATTTTTAAGTTACGATTCGGAGGTTTTATTTTTTTTTTTGGGAATAAACTGGCTAATTTTGTAACTTGGTACTTTCAAGTCTTCTTCCTAGGATACCGATCCGATGTGAATGGTAGCGTTCCGGAGTTTGTCTGCATCAATGCTTATGGCTGTAATTTCATTAAGCGTTCACACAAATTGACCTGACCTTGCTAAAAATAAAGAATTTTGTAATTCAATCAGAGCCAAACAATGCTTAAATGTTCTTTAGCGTCACTCGGTAATTCGAAATATGGTTTTATAACTCTACGTCTTTCAGAAATAGACCACAAACTTCAACCAAGACTCATATCCGGTCCCCCACCACTGCTTCTTTTGGAACCATAACTCCATTTTAATGAATGCTGGTCGCCCGATCGCCAAAATTGATATTTTAGATGTCGGATCTTGCATTTCGTGAAAGCACTGGCTCTTCTATTGAAAGAAGAAATAAAACTAACTAGTATTTCGTAGACAATGAGATCAAATTCCACCTACCCAGAAATTGTTAGATTTTGTTTTATCTGCTATAAGGACACATCGTAAGAAAACACCCTTTTTAGCATCCAGTGTCGGCAGAAGAAATGTTAGAAGTATCATTAAGGTAAGACATTTTAAATTTAATTAGTGAGTTTATTTGGAAAAAATTAACAACTAAAAATAGAAATGCAATAGAAAATAAACTTCGCTGTAGAATATAGAAAAACGTTTTTACTTCTTACACAAATCTTTATATTCTTCGACTTCTAGTTCTTTTGTAAATTTAAATTTTTGATACCAGAGTTCTGTCAGCGTTCTAACAATAACTGATCGTTTCAGATTATGTACTAAAACGATATTTTTTCTGCTGTTGTTTCTATTTCCAATTCCCATAAAAATGAAAAACAAATTTATTGTGGCAAATATTGTTTTCTTCCAGACACAGAACTGCCAGGTTCTCTGAAGCGTATATCATAATTGGGGACCGAGCATTTCGTTTGCATAAAAGTATACTGAAACCATATTACAGAAATCAATCCAAGGAAGAGCTGATTAAAATGTTTATTATAGCTGATGTAGTGCCAAATTTTAATAGTATTTCTTACCTGCATTGCAGTTAATCTAGATTTGATTAAAAAACGACTATGGTACTGCAGTTATGTAAATGAAAATACTATCACTAAAAATCATAAACTGCAAAACTGGTCGCTAATGCCGAAGGATTTGCAATACAAGACAGAAAGAAACCTGTATATTTCGACCAGAAATATAGTGCCTTTACAATCGACCTCATGATTAACTTTGCCTACTCTTTATTACTGCAAAACCGCAGCCCCTTATAGAACATCCTGCGAGCAGACCCTTACCCGTAACCATTCCAGGACCGTCCTGGTTTGTTTTGCTTAACCTGCCAGTATGCGCAGTTCTCTTAAAGACGATGATGAAATGATATCAATTACCCTTTTATTTTTCGCCAGTGATATTGTTATATTGACGGTTTCGTGCATTAAATCGCCGTCAGATTCGTCTTCGTAGCAGTCGTTGCGTTCCGAGTTTGAGTCTAATTTTAAACGCACAACAGATCGTCGCACAAGTGAAACCTTAAACACATGTTGCCATATGAAGGCTTCAAACAATAATCTTGTAGATTACAAATGAATGTCATTCTTTTCTAGGTCTACACGCATTTACGCAGGAGTGCTCGTAGAGGCTTGGACTGCATAGAACTAGACATGTCCTCTTGAAGTAACTTCGTCAAGAGTATTGGTTGATTGTTGCTACAGGTCTTGCAATGGTTTTTTTCGCACTACACAAAAGTGATTATTGTTGGAAACAATATAACTATGAATGTCGCATCTTCTCTTATGAATTTTTAAGTATTATAGGTAGGTTTGTATTGAGATTAACTATTTTAGAAAGTACCTGCTATCTCTATTGATAATATTATAACAAACTTCGAGGAATATGCTAGTTTGTCAGACCACCAAGGGCAGTTAGTAAACAAATAATGTTGGAACTAGAAAAGCTAGAATTGTTATCAAATTACGCATTGCGTCATGTAACTCTTAATAATGTTGTAACGGCTCTTAAGACCATCAGTGAAGTCTCACAAAACCGTATATATAAAAATGCATATAAATTACTAAATAGGGAACACAAAATAAATGTTCAACAGACAAAAATCTGCCATTCATGGCTTTATCTAGATGTTTTTAACTAACAGCTTCTTTACTTCTGTCTCGGATAATAATAAAAAGATTTTAAGTACGATGTATAGAGTGCATGTGTTGAAAGGATTTTATTGGTAGAGACTAATTTTTTCTTGCATCCGATAACCGATACTCACCGAGCTAAATTAAAATTAAAAAAATCTTATTCTAGTGATACAAACAGTATATTAATTAAAAACTCATTGCAGTACCATTAAACACTTTTTTAAATAAATGCCTTGATACAGACATTCTTCCGTCTTTGTTTCGGATGTCCATTATACGCTATTAATGCTAATAATTACAGACCGACTTCAGAAAAATTATTATAAAGGATCAATTGACTTCTTATATTAATAAAAATAGAATGTCTTTGAGATACGCTGGCTGGCTTGAATGTGTGTAACTTCTCCAAGGCTTTCGGCTGTGTTCATCATCAGCTTTCTATTAAAAAAATTATATTCCCATGCTATAAAAGGTCCGAGGTTAGATGTTATAACCTCTTTCTTCGAAGGAAGATAGATGTGGAATATCAATATGGTCGTTTGTCAATTCGAATATTAGAACGCGGTGTGCCCCAGTGTTTTATCTTGGGCCCGCTACTATTTATAATTTATATAAATGACCTTTATCATTTTCTGGCCTGTGATCACTGAATGCTGTTTGCCGATGATATATCTTTTACTTCATCTGCTAAACGTGCAGAAGAACTATCTTAAACTGAGTTTAGAAAAGATTCAAAGGATTAAATTTTCCTCCAGTTGCATAGAAAAGAGTGGGCAGTCTGAGGTTGCTTGGCATTTGAATTGAGGATAATCTGAATTGGAAACACCATATCTCAGACTTGAAAAATAAACTCCCTGGAAGCATTTTCCTTTTTTCGCAGCCTAGAGATTTAGCCAGGGCAAGAACTTTTCTTGTGGTTTGGACTGTAAGAAAGATGAGAAATAAAAAAATTAAGCTTAACAATTTTGATCCGTTATTTGATTGTAACTTCCATTGCGTCACTTCTCTATATATACTTGTTACACCTTTTTAAGGTCCGCTACAATTACACACTTTTTTGTATGAAACGTAGCCAATATCTATCTATCCCGTATGTATCAATCCATTTATCTATCTAATCTATATATCTATCTATCTATCTATCTATCTATCTATCTATCTATCTCTCTATGTCACGGACACATCCGCCGCTGCAAGCGTCGTAAACATACAATGCAGAACGCAGGCACATAATATTCTAAAAACACAGGACCGCACTGAGCAACACAGTTTACAAATTTCATTTAAAAGTTCAGCATCTTTCTGAAATACCCTCATCGCTTGAATTAATTTGGCGCGAATGTTCGCGGGAAAACATCGTAACTCAGCGACAATATTCCCGACCTGATATTAACGGTTAAACTTCATACGTCACGCACTACAAAGCGGAATCGATTCGGTAAATTCGTCGATCACGCACAAGAGCAATTAACAACGGCTTAAGTTGGTATAGATTTTCAAGCTGCCAAACAAATAAATTTGTATATTAAGAATATTTTCTCGAACTGCGGATCACGCGACGTATTTTGCGGATACACTTAAGGTTAATTTACGCGGCAGTGCATAATTTCGTGAGATCGACTTGACGTAGATAAAGCGCGACAATGGGGAATTTTACAACTGGTTGAAAATGGCGGAAGTCTCCGTTAACCTTAATTACTACAAAGCTATAGTACATTAGTTAGTTAGTTTCCGTCGGTTGAAACGTGATCGATACATTCTATTTAGACACTTCTTGTATTGGGTTCCATTGCGCTTAGTCTGACGCCATTTTTATGTATATTGTAGCAAGAACTAAGAACTGTTTGTTACGAGATTTGGCATAGCAGGTGTCTGTCGCCTGGTAACCAAGGTCCGAAGTTAGTAAAAAAAAAAGAAAAACTCGATTATTAATCACTAGAGTTTGTCGGTGTGTGAGTTTTTTGAATCAATTGTCGTTAAAAGTTCGCTGTGTCGTCGAAAGAGGATCATTCTTATTGGCTCAGAAGCTTTTCACGGGAAGCCCCGATCATGGCAGAGGGCAGCGTAACACTTTCAAAAGAACACTTCGAAATTTTGATTTCTAGGTTAGGAAACGCTAATCTACAACCCGGGGGCAGCTTCGCGTCGTGTCTGTCGCGGTTCGATGGCAGTAAAGGCAGTAGTGTTGAGGCATTTATAGATGATATGTTATTAGATGGTTTCGCAGCTACCTGGTGGCAAGGTGTGAAGGACAGTATCCATACTTGGGACGAAGTTATCGATTTGCCACGAACCACTTTCGGTCCAAAGAAACCTCCATATAAAATATACAGGGAACTCTTTGCTTGCTAACAAGATGTTAAGACAAACAGTGCTGTTTTTATTTGCAACGCACGCGCAGTACTCGCACAATTACCAGTAAATGATCTACGGACTTCTTCATAGACGAATAAGAGAGAAGGTGCCAAGAGATAAAATTAAATCATTTAACGACCTGCTTAAAGAATGCCGGTTAGCAGAAGAAACATTCATCGATCGGTTCGAACAAGATTTTTCTAAAAAACACCGTTTCAATCAAAGAGCTTGTAAAGTGTACTTTCTGCAGATACCAGGGTCACACTGAAGCACGGTGCCGTCGAAAACAAAACCAGAACTCGAAATCTGTGCCGCCAGATTCGAATGCTTCGGTTTCACCTAACGCGACGACCAGGGGACCAACTCCTCCACCAGTGCGAGCAAATACTCCACTAGTTAATACACAAATTTCTTGTTGTGGTTGCAAGCGACCTGGATACATAAAATCCAATTGCCCTTCCTGCTCTAATACAGCTACGTCACTAGATTTTTGCTCCCTCAAAAATCTCTCCAAGACCACGTCCCATACTAGACATTAAGATTTTGTCGTGTATGTCGATTTCACATCAAGCACTACATCTATAAAACTGCCTGATGGATCCGTACACAACCCTGAAGTGAAGATTACCAGAGTTGACGTACTGTTGAGAGATCGACGGTATCCCCACTATTTTCGTAGCTGATAAAACACTGCTGGGTGTTGATTTTCTTACGGATGCTAGCGTCAGTCTCAATATAAGCCAACAAATTTGGAATTTTATCGATGAACCGCAAGTCACGTGCCCATTACACTTCGAAACATCAGTTACTCGTTCTGAAGGTGTTCCTTCAATTATCGAACTATCCTCACTAAACGTTTTAAGGCCAGGCGAAGGTTCAATGCTCACCTCTGAGCAAAAGCAGACCTTGTCGGCCCTAATATCGGGTAACCAGGATATTTTTGCAGCAGGGGGAGATCCAATGCCATATGCGAATACATATCAAACAGAATCTGACACCATTGAAAGCTGGTATAACTATAGCAAGCTTCAGTTGAATTATTATGAATTATGTAGATCAATGACTGGGCAATTGCAACTACTGTTACTGGACACTTGATCTAATCTAGAACTATGTTTATTTTGTAATTGTTTTGTTATTTCATAAAGTTCCTCAATAGACAATTTTTGTTTCTAGAAAACTGATACAGCCCGTGTAATTTAACCCTAATCCGAAATACGCAAAAGCGCTCGTTTATTTTACACGTAACTGCAAAACGATTACCACCGTATCATGGCAGCAATTAAGTTGCAATCACGAGAGCGAGTGAGAGGGGGTGAGATTAACATTACATTTAAACCACATCGATTCGCGCCATACCGGTGTCGATGTATTTTTAGATTTAGTTCCTGCATAACCGGCTCAACCAAAATCGTTATACTACTTACAAATCAGGCAAAAGGGAGTGGTGGGTGTTCCAATTATCGACAGCTGAGTGAGACTCAAAAGGAACGAAGCCTTCGAACGGTGGTAACGGCAACTCGTTTAGAAAAATCGCCTCTCCTTTGAGTATACACTCTCCAGATATTAAAACAGAAATTTAATGGGAAAATTATAACAACCCAAATCTGTCACGTGCGTTGGTAATGAACTGGGAAACGTGCATATTGAAGCTCGAACCGCAGGATTTAGTTCGAAAGCTTTAAATGGGGTGCGTATATTTTGGGTTGGATCCGATATTTTTTGTAGCAAGAAAGTTATTTACGGGAATGTGGGAATAACAGGAAAAAACCCTTACCATAAGAAATGATCAACGAATCAAGCTGAGGTTGGTCTTATTTCATTTGAGACGGAAAAGTATAGTATATAGGAATTTGTTTAGTTTTGCCAAGTGTCAATTCACACGCACACAGTATGGTGATATATGCAATTTAAATAGACTGATGGTATCTTTAATAGGCAAAAAATATGCCTAATATTTCATAAAATCCTGGCGCGGGGTGCTGCTCATTGTATAAAAAAGTCTTGGGATTTTAGTACTCGAAGTCTCTCTTCACCGTCTATTTCACCATTTTCCGTGACTACTATGTTTCGATAATGAATCAAATTTTCAAAATTTTGTTAGAAGATGTTGGTTAATTTGTATAAAAAGTATTCATTTAATAAAATATATTCAATGTTTTTAAAGTTGCTTATAATTCTGTAGAATTCCTCAAAATTTACCAATTTTCCCAGTACCCAGTTGAAATTTGAAATTTGAAACTATTTAAAAAAAAACGAATAAATGATTAAACATGGGTCATAGCTATGGTAATACAAAAATTGCATGAGGTTTTTTTGATGAGACAATCTTCAAATACATTTTCTGGCCTACTTTTTTGTTCTTTTTTATCTTTACTGGAAGAGTTTGCAATGGACAGTCACGGTTCCTTTCGAAAAATCGTTTTATATTCTACATGTTTTGCAGCCTGCGTTGAAATCTTTATTTTTAATCAACTAAATAAAAAAAAGGTCTGACATATTATCAAAAGACAAAAATATTGTTATAAAACTCAATAATATATGCACTAAAAACATTTGTTATTATAATCGAACAAATATTAGAAATCAATTTTTAGATCTGAATAACGCGTGTTCAAGAAAAAATAAATCTCATCGCATAGTTTAGTATAGCCCATATTTGATTTACTTTAATAATTTAATACTACGTAATCATTAAACTTTCATTTCCGTGGTAATAGGTAACTATCGAACTTTCCAGGAACCAAAATATAAACACTAAGTCGAAAACTATTAGATAAACGACTCTGTGAAATCAAGTTTATCAATTTGAGAAACACATTATATATCACTCTGTTTTTTTAATGATTTTCAATCCATATTTCGGTCAAAACTTTTCTAAATAGTTAATATTTTAATAGATACATATTTGTAATTGATTTGGTATACATTCACTGAGTGACGTTTGATATGGCCGTCAGACGTCAAAATTCAAGATTTTGATAATATTTTCGAAAACATCCGATTGCTCCCAAGCTCGTGGCGCGAATACTTTAAAAAATAGCAGAGACTTTTTGTTTTTCATTCAAAGACAAAGATGGTAGATCATTTTTATGGTTGAATACTCTTTTTTGTTGCGCCCTATGCATTTTCATCCGAATATCTTGAAATTTTTAAATGCGAATAAGAGTAAGAATGAAAAATTGATTCTTTCAGATTTTCATCATGTTTTAACCATAACTTAATAGATAAAATAATAAATACTTCTTATTTTTCCCGTGCGCTCAATTTATCTTGATAACATTTTAAATGGCTGTAACTTTTTTGTTTTTAGAGATATCAAGGTAAACAAACAACAATATGCAGGGTTAGTGGCCAAGTTTTTTTCCAAGTGACTTATAAAACAAAACAATATCAATTTTGTGACATATAAGTCTACATCATATTATTTTAAATGCAATAGCCTGTATATTATATATGTGTTTAATAGAATATTTTATCCCGCTTACAATGATGTAACACACTTTATATTTTAGTACAATCGTTTTTGACAAATCGGCAAAAATAGGAAATTTTTAAATTATTGTCCAAGTCATTATTGTTAAAATAGTTTTTCGCGAATTTAGCATCCATGAAAAAGTGATATGCTTCAAGTATATAATAAACGTGCAACCGCAACTGGTCGTCAGTATATGAGACCTTATCCAGAGCGCCGAGTTCCTTCAAAACAGATATTTCCAAGGTTGGAAAAGAAATTTGCAGAAAACGGTAACTTATTTAATGATAAAAAGGTATGCCGGAATCATAACGTTTTAAATGAATAAAATAAGGCAAACATATTAGAATTCTATGAAGCACTTCCAGTTTCCTCTATTACTGGAGTATATGAAGAGAGGTATTTCTGGGGGATAAGCTCACTCAGTTGTGAAAATTTCGTAAAACTCTAAAACTGAGTTCAGAGCAATGTCAAAGGAGGATGCAGTTTTGTTTGGATTTTTTAAATAGACATAATGAGAATAACAATTTTTTGAAAAACATTTTATGTTTCGTTCGT
Organism: Cylas formicarius; assembly: GCF_029955315.1. Lineage (NCBI taxonomy): Eukaryota > Metazoa > Arthropoda > Insecta > Coleoptera > Brentidae > Cylas > Cylas formicarius. The sequence goes on from NW_026844347.1 coordinate 8,579,309, forward strand.
TCGTTCATTACAAAAAAGGGTTGTAATAGACAAAATAAGCGATATTCTTCTTTGAATACATAAATAAAGACAAATACACGAAATAAAAACCCAGGCGTACCAACCAATTAATGTATGGTGTGGTGTCATAGATGGGCATATTTTGGGTCCGATATTTATCGATTGAAAGTTAACTGCAGATCATTATCTGCTACTCTTAGAACAACGAATAGAACAATATATAGAACATTTACCTCTAAATATATCAGCCCTAATTATATAGAAGCAAGACGGTGGCCCTCCTCACAATGTTGTACACGTTAAAAATTTTCTTAACATGGAATATCCCACAGGTTGGATAGAGAACGGCGGAACTATGGATTCTCCAGTCAACAGCTCCGACTTAACTTTAATGGATTTTTTTCTCTTGTTGTTGTTGACATATGCACGTGCACGTGACAATCCGGAAACGTTACTAAATGCAAGACATCATGCAATTAGAGATTTGTCAAAAGCAAGTGGAGTAAAATATGAATATAAATATAATATACATTAAAAAATATATAAACCCCAAATTCGGTTTTTTGTTTACCTTGATTTCTCTAAAAAAAAGTTACAGCCAATAAACATGTTATCAAGATAATTTGAACTCACGGTGGAAGGCATGGTGAGCTCAATCCTGATGCTTTAGCGTGTAGTATCTTCGGTTTAGAAATTGCTGTTTTTTTATGAATCTGTATATTAAAAACTGAAGTTCATATTTATCTTTTCTGCTCTTGCCATTGTTAATAATATTAAATCTGTGAAAATCTGATTGTACTCGTATTCAATAAAAACTTGCGTTTATATAAATTTATCTCCTTTCATGGGAATTTGATGAATAACATTTTTTGTACCTCCCGATCCTGAATAGCATAGGAATGGAAAGGTTTATTAAATTCTTTCGAACAGCTTGTCGAAATTATGGTCACAATAGGGACGGGGTTGATGCGAAATGTTCTGCCAGGACAATCCTTTCAGAATTAATTTCGTTTTGATATTGTTTCTTTTCTTCTGGGTGTAGCTCAACAATTTTAAGAAACTGCAATTAGAAGATCGGCATTTAGTGTTAGTAATAATGCCCGTATAAGATGAGGACAAAAATTGAAAAAAAAAACTAAACCTTCTCGTAATGATATTCATCGAATCTTCTGCTATAGTCTATTTCAAAAACGTGTAGATTAACAAAATAGGCAATTTCTTCGCTTTAGCAACAACACAATAATGACTATCAACAGGAGCAGGGCTGGACTTAGTAACTCTGTACATAACTTAACCTTTTTTTAAAGAGGTCCTTAGTATCTGGCTGTAAAGGCATATCAATAATTGCCTAACGGCATTGTTACAGTTGAAAACCAAAAGAAATTAAATTTTAGCTATTTTATTGTGTAATCTTATCCTTAGCTTCTTGTCATTTAACATGATTTTATTAGAAATAAATGATTATTATAAATTGTATAATAATTTTGTGACATGATTTTACTTTAGTTTAGGTCTCGTTTGTGTTATTTTTTTCTTTTGTTGATACGTATATTGAAAATATCATATTTTATTTTAAATTTAAGTAGAAATGAAGCGCCCTATTTAGCAAACGCGATTTAAAATAAAATGGATAATATTATTAATTAAGACTTAAAGATAAATTTTTTAAAAATATATTTACGCCTAACAACTATTTTAAGCCATGTGTTTGCTTAATGTACTTTACAGTAGTAATTACCAAATATTTATAACATTGGTCAAACCTAAAGTATCACTTAAAAACGATAATTAACTCATCTAAAGTTATTTCCACAACTTACGCCCAATTATATTATATATAAGATGTTCCTCAGATGTCGAAAAATGTAATTTCTTATAATTGGACGCATATTCTGTGTAATTTTTAATAAAAAATAACAAAATATATTTTTTTAAATTTAATCTCTGTATGATCTATCTTCTGTGTAAGTGGTTTCTTATTAATGATACCTTATCTCAGAACCTGTAAAAAATATTAATAAAACTTAGAAACAAAAGTTGTTTCGATTCATTTATGCTTAAAACATATTATTATGTGGGTTTTTATTTTTGTGGATAAGTAACAACCTTTTTGTTATAAATAAAACGCCTTGTATAGATACATATACACCTGCAAACATCTCTGTTGATATAAAATTCAAGACATGTTGGAAATAGTAAATTTAATAATTAAATTATTAAATTAAATAGTAACAATTTAAACTAAAGTTTACTTAAGTTTTTTTGATATTTTTTAAATGTTCTGAAATAAGGTGGAGTCTCATCATTAATGGGTTACCCTATACAATGTGTGCTGAATTACGAGATGCCGGTTAGGCCACCAAAAAAAAAACAAAAACAAAGTTTCCAAATGTATTTCTAGTAGTACACTGTAAGCCACCCTATATGCGGTTTAAAACGGCACTCAGAAAAATAAGCGCATTCAGCAAACCCCCTATTTGAAAAATGCAAAAACGGATTTGAAATAAACGTGGTCCAAAATAACTAATCTTCTAAAAGCAGCTAAATTGTAAATTTTCAGTAAAAGCCGATTTTTCATTTGCAATGATTTAGGGACAAATTAGTGAAACAACGAATTTTATTTCTGGTTAATTCATGATTCAGTCAATTAGAATTAAGCAACCGGCCATTTTTTTTCTGGCAACATTGCGTCATTAAAATGCTACTTAATCGATACTGAATTGCATTTTTTTATTTGAATTGTTATTTATCGGCGGTAGCTATTAAAAGCGCATTTGGAAATATTTTTTTGTATGTACACTTCAAGTGTTAATGCGTGGCCCTGACACACTAACCATTAAGTGGTTTAGATCGTCGATAGCGGAGCAACGACCAAAAACATGTCAGAAAATGGGTTATTTTACTCCAAAGCACGAAGCAGGTGTCATATTTAATCAGTTAGTTTGATTAATGTATGCATAATACGTAATTTAGAAGATATCCGGTAAAACCGACCCCCAAAAAATATATTTTCTAATTATTTTTGAAGTGTAAGATATCTAAATGAAATTAAAACCACAAATAATATTGATTAGGTCATAAAAGGTAATGTTGAAAAAAAATAGATTATATTTTACAATTGCGTTACTTTTTTCGTCAAACATTTTTTATGGGGATATTTTTAATTTCTAGGTTTGGACTTATTTGGTATTGCGTATATTAGGTACGATTTAATGCCAAAGCGTCAAGAGTTTTACTTAAAATTTGGTATAAAGTTACTATTGCTAAAATTTGAATTCAATCGGATAACTGAAAGGAAAATTATTAAAGATAATTAATAAAAACGGTTTTTTAGATCCTCTAATTTAGCTATTTTGAATTTTACATAAACTAAAATAAACCATTCGACGTACTAATAATATACCTTACTATTTATTTGTTGTTGTTGAGTAGAACTTGCAAACGTTGGAATTTTGCTTTTCACGAATCGAAGATGTTGAGAGATTTTTGGACAAGTGGTAAATCTGGGTTTGACGTTATATTGCGTAGGAACTTTTGTTATGTGGGCAGTGATGTTTTGAATGTAAGGAAGGACAAACATTGGCAAGTATGAGATTGCTTTCGAACGCATTGCTATTGGAAGGTTATAATGAAGTGTATTTTGTGATGGAATGCGTAATGTCTTAAATGTATTAAATTATTTTAGAGAAGAGCAAAGGTAAGGTGTTTTAGTTCTGGGTTCAGTGACTCGGGCTGAGATCGTTTTACGGCTCTGTAATCAAGAGAGTTGATAACCGTTGAATTTTGGGCCGGATGGTGATGTGCCAATTCATTAATGTATCGGTTTGTGTGCGTAGGTTTTCTGTAAACACAATGACCCAATGTGAGGTCTGATTTTCTATTGATGAGAATATCTAAGAATGGGAGTTTATTATTAGTAGTCATTCTTGACCATGAGGCCAAATAACAAAAATATTATCAACGTAGGGTTTCCATAATTTTGATTTTAGTTGGAAGGTGTCGAGAGCTTTCTTCTCAAAGGCTTCCATAAATATATTCGCGATGACTGGTTATAATGGAGAACCCATAGCTGTTTCCGACTATTGTTCAAAAATTTGACCGTTATAAGAAAAATATGTTCCAGACAAGCATTTTCCATTTAAAGTGAGAACGTTTGATTCCAGATTCTCGGATTTGAATATATCTGAAATGATGTTGAGAATAGGAATATGCTTTTTAATTGTTCAATGTAATGAATGGAATTAAGTGCGAAACTATCAGTTTTCCCTGTAAAGGGTTTTAATATAGAAGCCAGATTAGAGAACCAATGGTGCTGACAATAGGCCGAGGGGGTAATCCTGGGTAGTGGATCTTAGGAAGTCCGTAGAGACTAGGAATTTTAGAGTCTTGTTTACAGAGCTGCAAAACTATCACAGTCCAAGTCACTGAACCCAGAATTAGTACACCTTACTCTCTCTCTCTCTCTATCTAGTAATTTCCACATTAAAAATATTCATCGTTCCATCACAAAGAAAACTTCACCATAACTTTCCAATAGTAATAAGTTCGGTAACAATCCCACAATGCCACTGTTGTCCTTCCTTCCATTCAAAACACTACTGTCCACACTCCAAAGATTCTTAAGAAATATAACGTCGAAACCAAATTTACCACCTGTCCGAAAATCTCTCAATATTTTCGATCCTTTAAAGACAAAATTCCATTTGAAATGCCAGGAAGTTACAGTATTCCATGTATATCCAGCAAAGAATACATTGGAGAGACCGGACGAAAAATATTAACTACACTCAAAGAACATGAAAGAGCCTTAATACTAAAACATACAATCTCCTCAGCATTTGCCGAATACAATCACGAAACCGGACATAAAATTTTATTTGATAAAACTAAAATTCTTGTAGGTAATCAATTCTTCTGCGAACGAAAAATCTGAGAATCTAAAGAAATCTATAAGCAACCATACAATCGTAACCGTGACTTAGGTCCTTACCTTTCACCAATATGGGAGTCAGTGATCCTAGAAGATCTTTATGCCTCTCATTGAGCTCCGCCCTTCTCAAACATTATATAAGCGGTTACGTTAGCAAGTTGACTCAACAATAACAACGACGCAGGAGGAATCCAGAAGTTTTGTAAATAGTTGGTGATTAATCGAACTTGCTGTACCTGCTTGTATATCGTTTGAGGGGGACGGAGCTAAATGAGGTACATAAACATCGTCTCGGATGACTGATTCCCATATTGGTGACAGATTAAGGCCTGAGTCACGGTTCAGATTGTATGGATGCTTATAGATTTCTATAGATTCGCGGAGTTTTCGTTGGTAGAAGAATTGATTACATTCAAGAATTTAAGTTTTATCAAATAAAATTTTATGTCCGGTTTCGTGATTGTGTTCTACACCTGCTGATGAGCTTATTTGTCTTAATATTAAGGCTCTTTCATGTTCTTTCAGGCTACTCGATATTATGTATTCTGCCTCGGTTGGTAATTAATCGAACTTTCTGACGTTTCGTCAATCATGCTGTTGACTTCCTGAGAGCTTAACGGAAAACGAATTCAAAGATTTGGAAGTTTCTCTGAAAAAGATGGATCAACTTCATGGTTAACTATCACAAAACAAGGTGAATTACGTTTATGCCTTATTAGACGTATGTCAAAAAGGACTTATTTTTAATCTCTCAGTTCTGGTTAGTTAGTAGAGTATATACGAGTAGCTACTGGAACTTTTAAAAATATTTCAAATAAACAGTATGTGTCATGTATGTAGTCGTGGTCAATATCAGCCTTGTCATTTTTTATTTTAAACAGAACACATTGTCTAAGGTACCCCTTACCTAGAATGAAGTGCTGCTGAAAAATTTTATATTTTTTGTAAAAATTGTCGGAAAGCAGTTTTTTGTTTAAAATCAACTTACTCAATATCGGCAAAAACTTAGAAGCCAGATTTATACAGTTATAACTTTGATAAAAGAGCTGTCTAACAAAAAAAACTTACTTTTTGAAAAGTTTAATTGATCTTTTTTTTTTCAAATGGAACATTCAATAATTTTTTATTTTTTGTTAAGACAATTTGGATGAAGGTAAATAAATATACATGGAAGTCCTGCAAACAGTGATATCGAAGTTTTTAGATAACTTACTATTTAATTTGTCTGTATGAGTTTGGTATCAATTGGATGGGGTCCCAACCCGTTGCACCAATCGCGTTAGTGACGAATTAAATAATGTATATGAAGATCTCAAAACTCATGTCTTTGGATCTTTTTCTTTGGGGTCAAATTAAAAATTTAAATAACCACGAAGAACTGTTAGGGTCCATGCAGCTTTTAATGGTCAACAACCAGAACCAATTAGAAGAGCTGCAACTTTTCATATTGACGAAAATATATTAAAATAAGGAAGGTTAAACTGCGGTCATATCGAATAGTTAATTTAGTAGAAAATTGTAGAAATTGTGTTCAATTTTGTGTATAAAATTTTTGTTAATTGTGTTCTATAATAATTATTATGGCATACTAATCTACCACGATAATTTAAATGGATAAAAACCTTTATATTAAAAAAATGGTTAAAACTAGGATATTTTTTTAACCAGTATTGAATTTCGAAGTTCGAAAGAATCGAAAGAAAGTACGGCGTTCAGATATGTTCAGAAAATTTTAAATATTTTAGAAGCTGTTCGTTTCAGATGTTGTATTCACAATTCAAAAATGCAGTAGCATACTGATTGTTCCATTAAAAAAAACAAAGCTGATATTGATCACAATCACAAGACACAGCCTGTGCTCATATATATATTTGCAAAATTGTAAATATTAAGATAAGTCCTTCTATTCTAGGCTATCTGCTCAAATCAACCTGTACTTTGGATCAGTTCTAGTATATATTTATTTTTTATTATTTCTTAGCTTTTCAAAATTGCGGTTATTAAAAGCAATTTTGTTTTAAGTTTAAGGCTTATACAGAGTGTTTAAAAAAAAAACTAGTTCATACTCAATGTTTGATCATATTCTATGGGAATTTCCGCTACCACTATTATGTGTCCGTCTAAGTCAATATACAAGGTGTGCTAAAAAAGTAAGGCGACTTTTAAGTTTTATCGGAAGAGTGTTTATTTATTTACCAAAATTAATATTATCCTCTTCAAAATAATCCCCACCCCAGATATAACACACTAGTGGCAACGTTTTTTCCAATCATCGAAGCACTTCTGGTATAGCCTTGAGTTCTTCCAGCTATTTTATCTTTATTGCCTTAATCGTTTCAAACTTTCTTTCTTTCATGGGTTTCTTGAGTTTTGGGAATAGGAAAAAGTCGCCGGGGGCCATATGCGGTGAATATAGTGGCTGAGGCATGATTGTGGTTTTGGTTTTGGCCAATAAGTTAAATACAAGCAATGATGAGTGGACAGTTGATGTACTACGCCATGATAATCAAAGAAACCAGTAAGCAAAACCTTGACATTTAACGTGTTTCTTGGCGATTTTGAGTTTTTCCATTGTGGCCATTGGGCCTTGGTTTTGACGTCATAATCAAAAACCCCATGCATATCAGTATCATCATTGATGTGGCTGTTAAACCACTTGAGCTCCTCTGACAGTTCTTTTAATTATTCAATAATTAAGCAGTTTGAAAACACATTTTGCTGCTACACGTTTCACGACGAAAACAATTGTATGGCACGAGTCAATAGAGATGCTGACGTCTTCAGCCATTTCTTTAAGAGTGATTCGACGATTTTACAACACCATTTGTTTCACGTCTTCAACGCTTTCATCAGATATTGAAGTGCTAGGGCGTCCTGAGCGGGGTTAGTCATTGGCGTCTTCTAGGCCATCTTGGAACAGCTAGTACCACTTATAAAGATTTTTTTTTTTGCTAAAAATAGATTCATCATATGCCGTTGTCGACATTTCAAGTGTTGTGTAGCACTGTACTCCATTTTTTACAAAAAAATTTATGCATCCATTTTTTTTTACAGCAGAAAATCGCCGAGCATACAAAACACGTCAAACGCTTCCATCTCACAAAAAGAAGTAAACGTGCAAACTGGCTGGAGCTGTCAACATATGTTAGGGACATGGGTACCAATATAACAAAAAAATTTCGAAGACGGAATGTACGTAGCCCGCCCAATTACAAGAGTCATCTGACATTTCGAACACAGCTCGTATAGCCCACATTTTTCTTAGCATCCTGTTTTTCTATTCACGTCTTTATCTCAGTTATCAAATGAAATACGGAATAATACTACACAATTATTTAAATGCGGTAAATATTTAGAACTTTTAGTGGTCTCCACACACTCCAGAACTTAACTCAATAGAACATTTATGGGAGCAAATAGATAGGTATCAATTCCACTTGCCTCCTTGGGTTTTGTTGATAAAACAACCCAATGCCCTCGCGAACCCTGAAATGCGGATATTGCGTTAGACGTGACGTCTATCGCCTCCCTTGATCGCGCTGCATAGACGGGACTGACCGCCCCGACGGCGCCTGTTTTCCAGACATGCGTTGCGCGAAGTAGTCAGTCGACCGCGACCGCCCTTGACGATAGAAACGTGAAAATCGCCCATCGCTAAACCCCCCTTTAAACCCCTTTCACTATTAATATATTCCTTTATAAGTCGGTGTCCTCTTTGGACTAGCCCCTCAAACGGTTTCTTTTGAGGAAATTTAATTTCTATTTTAACGCAAATTGTGTTTGTGATTAACTCGAATAAACTGATTTGTTAAACGTCTTATCTTGTACCGTCGTCGCGTTGTGACAGAATATAGTTTGTGTTGTGTTAAACGGCTCTCATTTAAAATAAACCAGCCCCGCAATAATACAGTCCACACCCCCAACAAATCAAACCCGTTAGATGGCGGTGAAGCAAGGACACGTGCTGTTTGGTTATTATTACCAAATAAGCTCGCTTGGTACTGAATTGACGCCAACGAAGACGCTCGGACGGAAGCAGCTTCCTTCGGTTTTTGAAAAATCACCGACACGAGTTTGGACTCGCTTTCGTCGCGGTTAGACAGGACCGTACTTCAGAAGTTTGGTGAGACAATTCCAATTTTATAAAGTGTTGTGCAATACTTCGCGTTTTGACGTTATTTCACGTGGTTGCCTGGCTCTTCTGCGGAAACCATTTAAAACTGCATTTAGTAAAGCATAGTTATATACAACTGTAGCGGTAAAAATTTGTATGTTCATTTCGCTGTTTTGAAAAATCAGTTTAAGTGAATACTTTTAAAATGTCTACCAAATCGCTGGAAGATTTAAAAAATCAAAGAACTCATTTAAAAAACTCGATAACTAGGATTTGTAACTGGGTAAACTCCAACAAAGATGTTATCAAAGATAAATTTGAATTTCAATTGCGCGCTGAAAAATTAGAAAAATTATTTTTGGAATATAATGATGTTCAGAATTGCATCGAGACGCTTTTACTCGAGTTATCTGTTGATCAAAGAGATAATGCTGAGGATAGAGACGCTGTAGAAACTAAATATTTTAAACATTTATCAATAATTCAAAATGTAATTGAACAATTATCACCTAATTTAAACAATTCCGCTGTAACCTCGGATATCTTAACAAATTCTAATTCTGTGTCAAACATACCGTCTGTTAAATTACCAGAGATCAAAATCAACCAGTTTTCTAATAATCAAAGTGATTGGACGGCCTTTTATCAGCTGTTTGATGCGCTAATTATTAAGAACCCTAGTATAAGTGATATTCAAAGATTTTTGTACCTAAAATCCTACTTGAAAGGTGAAAGTTTAAAACTTACAGACTCCCTTAGTGTGACGAACGAAAATTTTGAAATCGCGTTGAAAATTTTGAAGGACAGATATGAAAATAAGTGTTTGCTTTCAAACCATTTGTTGAACTCGCTATTAGACTTGCCAACTATAACAAAATGTAATGCGCAGAATTTAAGAGACTTTGTAGTAAATTGTAAGAAAAATATTAATACTTTAAAAAATTTAGATTTGTCTGATAGACAACTGTTTGAAGTAGTTTTGATAAATTTATTCCAAAAAAAATTAGACTACACTTCAAAGAAACTTTTTGAGGAGGAAAGAGGTTAAAGACAAAAATGAGTTGTTCTCGAAAATTTATTCGCTTCCGAAAATAAATTCGTAAAGAAAAATGAAAGAACTAGTTTACATACAAATAATAACCCTCAGAATTCCAGAAATCAAATTTCCTGTATCTATTGCACCAAGGAAGGTCATCGTATTTATACGTGCTACGGATTTAAAAACATACCGATGTCTGAAAAAACAGGAATTTGTAAGATCAAATAATATTTGTTCGATTTGTTTGGGCAATAGACACTTTGCTGAAAATTGTCCATCAACGCAGGAATGTTTTATCTGTCAAAAACCCAATCATCATACCCTTTTGCACATATCAAACGCTGCCAAGCCTGTGCCTCAAACTTCTAGAAATTCAACCTCTCTTCAACAAACATTTATGAGCACCTCTAGGAACTCGCCCCAAACCTCTGACGTGAGAACTCCGAAAAATCAATCTCTTTCACACGCATCGACATCAAGAACGAGTTTTCTATTAGCCACCAGTTTAGAAAGAAGATTCGAAAAGGATCCCTCTCTCTTCTTAGAATACAAAAAATTCATCGATGAATTTGTCCAACTAGGACATGCTAGGAAAATCCCTTTAACACTAAAAACCCCTGAAGGCCACAATAAATATTTTATCCCTCCTTTGTGTGTCTTGAAAGATTCGAGTGTGACTACTAAATTAAGAGTCGTTTTTGACGCTTCTTGTCCCACTTCTTCTGGAATATCTCTAAACGATACAACTATGAAAGGTTATCAAGTACAACCGGAACTCTATGATATACTTTGCAGATTCAGAATTTTTAAGTTTGTATTGACTTGTGATATAAAGAAAATGTATAGACAAGTTAGAGTTGATCCCACACAAACCTTCTTGCAAAACATCCTTTGGCATGAAAAACTGTCACTCCCTTTTCAATGTTTAGAGCTTTTGGTATTGACCTATGGAGTAAAACCTTCTGGTTTTACTCCACTCTGGTGACTCTGGTCACAACTTCCCATTGGGCACTGACACACTATTGAATCAATGTTATGTAGACGATATTTTATCTGGCTGTAATAGTGTGCAAGATCTGCGGATTTTGTTCAACGAACTCAATATGTTGTTGAATGAGTCCGGATTTAAGTTACATAAATGGTCCTCAAATTCAAAGAGTTTTCTTAATCAGATTCCTGACGCATCAGATTTGACTCGCAACGTGAATCTAGATGGTTCCCCAAGCAAAATTCTCGGTCTGACTTGGAATTCTGCATCTGATTGTTTTTTAATTTCGACACCGCAAAGCCCCTTGGAAGGTCCAATAACTAAAAGAAAAATTTTGTCCACGATAGCTCAGTGCTTTGACCCCCTCGGTCTCGTTAACCCCGTTATAATTGTCATGCAGAAGCTTTGGCTTCAAAAATCGAATTGGGATTCTGAAGTTACAGAAGAATCGATAATCCATGAATGGGCCAACTTCTGTCAAAATCTCTGTAAACTTAATTTTCTCAATATACCCAGACCGCTCCTTTTAGACAGTCCCGTCAAGATCTTTGAAATACATGGTTTCGCCGATGCTAGTTTGAAAGCTTATGCTGCTTGTATCTATTTTAGAGTAATGTATTTTGATAATACAGTCTCTGTTCGTCTTGTGTCTTCCAAATCCAGAGTCGCTTCTCTCAAGTCGCTGTCACTTCAAAGTTAGAACTATGTGCCATTTTGCTCTTGGCCCAATTAAATGAGCGAATTGTGAATGCTTACTCTAAAAAACTAGATGTTGCTTCTGTCAATCTCTGGACAGATTCCCAAATTGCCCTAAGTTGGTGCAAATCACACGCCAGCAGGTGGAACGTATTTGTAGCCAGTCGCGTATCTCAAATTCAGGAGTTGGCACAAAGCTACTGATGGAGACATATCAAATCTGCAGATAATCCTGCTGATATCGCTTCTAGAGGTTTAGCTCCTCAAGACATTCTAAAATGCGACCTTTGGAGGAATGGCCCCAAGTTCTTATTAAATCCCGAGTTAAAGTAGGAAAAGTTCGATATTGGTTATAAATTATCTGATTTACCCGAGGAAAGAAAAATCGCTTTACTAGTCCAAGGCAAATCTTCGGTAAATAACTTCTGGCAACAATTATTCACAAAATTCGCCCGATTCTCTAAATTGCGTCACACTTTTGCCTATTGTTTACGCTTTGTCCACAATTCCCGAAACCAAAATAAACTCACTGGTCCCCTCTCGGTACAAGAATTGAATTGTGCGTTAGAAAGAATTATAACTATTATTCAAGAAGAAAACTTCTCCAAAGAAATCTTCGATATCAAATCTGGTAAGCGGATTTCAAATAAACAAATTTTATCATTGAACCCATTTTTAGATAATGATATTCTGAGAGTCGGCGGCAGACTTGAAAACGCTAACATTCCTTATGAGCAGAAACATCCTGCGCTGCTGCCTTCTAAAAATTATGTCGTCAAGCTCATGCTTATTCAAGAGCATAATCGTTTGGGACATGCTGGACCACAGAATGTCTTGTCCAATTTTCGGCTTCGATTTTGGCCGTTAAATGCACTTCGAGAAATATAAAAGGTGATCAGAAGCTGCCAAACTTGTTTTCGTTTTAGAGCTCAAACTACCCAGCAAATTTTGGCTAACTTGCCCAAGGCCAGATTGCTAATATCTCGCCCTTTCCAAAGCGTTGGAATCGATTTTGGAGGTCCCATCATGGCTAAGTCGTCATCTCTCAAGAAAGCCCCTGTCATTAAAACTTACATTGCCATTTTTGTGTGCATGGTTACTAAATCAGTGCACATCGAATTGGTTAGTGATCTATCGACCCAGACAGTTTTACTCACTTTAAAAAGGTTTATATCACGGAGAGGAAATCCATCTTTAATATTCAGTGATAACGCTACAAATTTCCAAGGATCTAGAAACAATCTCAAGGAACTTTATCAATTTTTCAAAAATGAGGATAATTTAAACTTCATCATCCAAGTTCTCCACACTTGGGTGGCATTTGGGAAAGTGCCATCAAAGGTGCTAAGTACTACATTAAGCGAATTGTCGGAAACTCAATATTGACTTTCGAACATCTTTACACTGTCCTGGCTCAGATTGAAGCTATAATGAATTCAAGGCCCTTATGTCCAATCTCCAATGACCCCTGCGACTTTGAAGCGTTAACCCTTGGTCATTTTTTAATAGGCTCTAGTATGACCGCATTCCCTGATAGAGACTTTAGTAGTACGCCAGAAAATCGCCTTGCGTTCTGGCAAAGATGCTCTAAAATGCAGCAACAGTTTTGGAAACGATGGTCGGTTGAATACCTTAACCAATTGCAAAATCGCCCAAAATGGCTCCAATCTTGTGAAAACTTGAAAACCAATGATATGGTTCTAGTAAAAGAGGACGGATTGCCTCCCCTTAAGTGGTCACTCTCGAGAATCATTGATGTGATTACAAGCTCCGACGATAAGGTTCGAGTTGTCAAACTTAAAACCCCTGCTGGCGAGCTAACCAGACCAATAACAAAGATTTGTCCTCTACCGAGAGATGTTATGTTAAACGGCTATCATTTAAAATAAACCAGCCCCGCAATAATACAGTCTACACCCCCAACAAATCAACCCGTTAGATGGTGGTGAAGCAAGGATACGTTTCTCCCCCAGGTTTTATAGAAAGTTATTGTTTTATCGGTCGTAGTTTCTAAGTTAACGGCACAAGGAACCTTATTTTCGAAGTATTGCACATAATTTGTCTGATTTAGTGCGAAATTTGTCTCTTGTACAAGATTTCCAGGACACTAAATGTTGATTGAGTTCAAATGACTGACAGCAGCAAGAATCCATGCATGTGAAGGAGGGAGAACAGACATTACTCGTTGTCAGCGAAATACAAAAATACATAAAAATTACAAAACGCGTACGTAAAACAAATTCGCGGTTCGCAGAACCCGGAGCGCCGGACTTATGTATACAATATGTACCCTATACATATATATGGATCGAGACGAATGCGCGTGTCACAACCCTGCTTCGTTCGGCAAACGCCGCGCTATGGTGGCGTTTCACTCAGTTTGCAGGATTCCAGCTCCTACGTGAAACTGACGAAACTCATCGGGATGTTCCCGGAACTGCTGGTCTGACCGCGCTTATTCGAAACCCGCGACCGTCATTCGGAAGATCCGCAGCGAAGTTCGAAAAATTTCCTTTTTTAAAATTATGAAAACTGATTGAATTGTTTCCAGCGAGAATAATACATGGATTTTCATTATCGATGCGATGTTTGAGTGGAAAAAAATGTGAACGGTGGCGATAAAATTTGTGAATGTGACGATGATTCTCCAGTGATTTCGGATTTTCTGATTCTCCTGTATATCGTCCCGACCATGGCTTTGAGGATTTTGCTTTTGGCGTGTCTCGCCGCGTCTGCCATAAACTCAGGTAGGATTAGGTAGTCCGTTAATCCAAGGCAAAATCGGAATATACAGGGTGTCCCTTTTTAAGGTGGACAAGATATGTACTTAAGTGAAGTTTTAATTTGTCTTATAATTTTATATATGTTGCTCAATAATTTGTTTATATCTCCTTAAGTCTCTCTGTAGAAAAAATTAACTCAAATTTATACTTGCTTAATTTATATAAACAATTGATATTTTAAGATAACGAATATTTTCCGAAAATCAACTTTTTAGAATGGTTTTTTTGTAGTTTTTGTTAGTTTCGCAGTAAAATATAGGGTCCTTCATTTAAAATATCTCAGTTAGGTGTTCATTAAAATAAATAAATAATAAAATATTATACTAAATAGAGCAAACAATAAACTTTGGTAACGAGTTGTTCTGCGCTTTAGTATGAAGTAGTTTCAATCGCGGTAGCAGATAATATGGGCTACAGTTATTTAAATTATTGTAAATTTATGTAAGAAACTGAGTCTGATATCGCCATTCGAGATTAAGTCATTTAAGTCATAGTTAAGTCGAGTGCAGGAGTTTTGAATCCTGTGCAAGGTACTCCGATCTCGATGCAAGAGTGGAAAGAAACCGGACTGCAGTAGTTGAAGTTATTCAGTTTCATCGCGTAGCGAAGTCTAAAACTTGAGTCATTGCAGTCATTCTTTGCTTTGATGCAAGCTTCTTAATTTATAGTAGATGTTCTGTGTGATGTGTTTTCTTCTGATATTTTGTTGCGTTGTTATGTTGTTGTTGGAGTTGTCCGGAGCTATTATAAAGGATTTTTAATTAGCAGTCGGATATTTGAGTGGAACAAAATGGGAACATTGGCGATGAAACTTGTGAATGTGACGATGATTCTCTAGTGATTTTTGATTTTCTGAATCACCTATATATTGTAACGATGTGGCTTTGATGATTTTGTTTTTGTCGTTATCTCGCCGCGTCTGCGATAAAGTCAGGTAGGTAATGCGTTAATCCAATTTAAATGCAGAATATTAAGAAGAGTATTTGTTTCTTTAGCATTCTCATTTTTGGTGTAGATTAGGGGGCGCTTATTTTGTTGAAGTTAAAAACTACCACCACTCGGTTTTGACGTTGGGAACAACCCTTGGATATCTTCACCATCAATATTCGGGAATTTGCCAAAACTATTTATAAATTTTATATAATTATATGCAAGATGTTTATCACAAACCAATGATTTTAATAGTTTAAAGTTTGCCTTAATTTTTTGAATATGTTGCACACTATAAAGAGCAACCCCTATTAATATAAATATAATAAAATAAAAATAATAATAATAATAATAATAATAATAATAATAACATAAATAATGTTTTGATTTTAATATGTTTCTTAAGTTGGGGAGTAGTAGTATTTTCACCTTAAATCATTTATATTCCATACTTTTTTTATTTTGTCTCGAAAACTTAAATCATTAAATGTATTTTTTTTTTAAGTAAACTTCCACATGTTACTTTAATACTATTAACAAATCTTCTGCGTCGTTTGTTAATAAATCGAACCAGCTGAACTTTCGCCTATCATCCTATTGGATTCTTCAGAGCTCAGCTAAAACTAAAAAAAATAACAAGCCCTTATTTAGGGGACATCAAGCGCGAAAGTAGAAACTTACAAGCTCACTTATAAGGTTATTGCTAATTTTCATAAAATATTGCATCATATCAAAACCCTTTCTTTTAAAATTGTTAGTAGATTAAGTTTTGCTTACTTACTTATTTATTTAAATGGCTTCCGTCTTTTCCCCATCCCAGTGCATTACCCCTTCGAATATGATTCATAACTAAAATCTACGCTTATCATCCAGCCACTCAAAAGTTTGAAGAATTAATCTCAAGACAAATGAAACCATCAAACTCTTTTGCAACTTCATCCTTGCTCACATATCATCCCCCACGTAAAGATGAAATTATTTGAAATTCAGTTTCAGTTAAGCTCTGGAGAAGCCAACACCATGATTGACGAAACGTCAGCAAGTTCGATTTATCAACAAGCGACGCTGAAGGAATCCAGAGTAATTGCACATAAAATCATACGATGTAATTTTGTTAAAAGTAGATCAAATAAAATGCAAAACCGTAGTTTGATATTCGCTCTTGAGTTATTGCCAGAAGAATATTTGTTAAATATTATAACATATCAAAAATCAAACATTTTAGCCTTGGATTAGGGTTACCTTTTCTGGGTATTTTCACATTCCAAATGATAGCGAATCAGATTTATCTGTAATAATATCTTCTTAATGTTTATAGGGCGTCGACTTTTTAAACAAATTCCCGAGTGAAATATCCTCTCGAAGAAAATTTACTGACAACCATGGTTAGGGTAGAAGCCGTTTGAATTACTTTGATTTATATGAAGGATCGACGTCCACAGTCGCATATATATTGAGCTGCGTTCGAAGGGTGGTCGAAACATATTAAGATAATGGCGGGAAAATGTGCTAGCTTGCTACAAAAATCCGATAAAGTGTTAATACCAGCAAGATGATGAAGACGTTTCGGAAGTGAAATTTGAAACGCTAATGTTAAATTTTTGACTTTCGACGTATGTATGTTTTTTTGGGATAATACAATACGTTGTGCATTTATAGGTTGTCCCAAAATTTATACTTATATGGTTGTGGTTAGGGCAGGTTCGTTTATTAAGAATTTGAATTTTTATTGATACTATACTTAAAATTAAAATGTATACTTTTTCATTTGATTAAATGCATTACGAGCACATTGTTTATAATAAAATATTCCATTTTCCCACCCTAATCTGTGTGGTATAACTCCAAATCCTTTCTTTGTGAATACAAAAATATACCTCTGCACTCAGTAATTGCGATAAAAAAATTTTTTACTAGGTATTGAGGAGAAAATATTTAGGCCAAATAAATTTTCAAATGTTGTGTTCAAATTTTAAAATCCGTTTTTCTGAGAAACTCATTTTTGTAATATTCACTTCTTACTTCTTACTTAAAAGTAACCCAAATGACAACCAAATGAAACGTTGGAATAGCTAAAGATGTAGTTGTAAGTCACATAAATTGTTCTTGAGGTATCTGATACCTTAAGTGGGACACTGTCTGTATTAATTAAGTAGTAATTAAGTAATGCTGATATCAGATACAAATGCACACGTTTGGCGTGTTTCAAAAACGTTAAAATTTTAAACGAAGCCGCGCCGCGAAATATTTCAATTTGAAATGACACGAACACAGGTGACGCGCACAATCAAGTCCGCTGCGAATGCATATTCCTCCGGTAACAGAATGGATAAATTCATTTCAATGGCACTTGTTACGTTTGTTCAACGTCGGTGGAACTTAAAGTATTATTGATGACGCGAAAAAATCCAACGCCATTTATGTCACCTCTTTTTTAATAACCTGAAATATCCATGATCTAACAATGGTGTATCCCTAAGAAGTTAACAGTAGCTCGAATGGACTCAATTTTTAAGTCAGGTTCAAAAATTGACCTAAAGAGTTATCGCCCCATCTATTTTCGAAACTATTTTAACTTCAAAATTTAATGGTAGCAAAAGTGTTATTTCTGTTATTCATAAATGACATAGAACAACGCGGATGAGACGAAAATATACAGAAAAATGGAAACTGGTAATGATTATTTGGTTAATAAAATATGATGTGAATAAAAAGCAAATTGAAGTAATTAAAAAATAATTCGTCAAAAAGTTTAAATCTATGTCATTTACTTATACAAAAGATCACTTTTTATTAAATGTAAATTAAGTAATTAAAGTAACGTAATTTAACTACCAAGTCAGTTTTCACAAAGATGATCTTGTCCCTGTATTTTATACAAAATTAACAATGAAGAAACATATTTCAAAAATTTAAGAATAGTAAGATCTTAAAAATGCAAATGCAAACCACACAAAAAGAACGTGGCAGGTTGACAGCCGGGTAGTTGAAGTTTGAGGTTGATAGAGGAAAGCGAAATTTTCTGCTGGCGACGACGATACTTGAGAGTGGTTAGACAGTTCGTAAAACTTAGCAGGAAAAACATTATGTTCTACTTTCATATTATTCTTACTTCTATATAGATTGTTATTTACTTGATCTTAGAATATTAATTTTCTGAATTATCTACCGTTCCTTATAACTATATATATAAGCTTTGTTCTAAACAAAGTCAGAGACCGCTTTGAAACTGTAAATCAGCTGAGTGACAGCTGATTTTTGCGTCGGCCAAAAAATATTCATCATATTAAAAAATCAATTGAGCGACTGGAATGTACAGTTGCAAACCGGTTTCGGGCTGCTTTTCTAATAAGTATATAATAAGCTCCGATGTCATATTACTTTGATTAACCACACTCGTCTTTCTATGCAAAGTACTGTTGGAACGATTTGAAGTGTGCAGGTCTTAGAAATTAAAATACTGACAACTATATTTGGAATTTATCTGCACTTTACGATATATATCCTATGAGTTTTGTGAGTATAATAATTTCAAATTTACATTTTATTAATCTCTCGCACTAAAAAACTAGGTAAAGTATAGTGATGCCGAAGTTTGATTATGGAAGCATGATTTGGCCTCTCTTTTGTACTAAATATTCCCAACTAATTCTAATACTGCTGCTAGTATCTCTTCCCTGAATACCTTATATCTAAGTGTCACTTTGTCACTATTGCTATTGTAAAAGGACTGAACCCAAATGATCAGTCTGAAATGAACTTTTATTGTAAAAATGATAAAAGGAAGTAAGATTTAGGGAAACAGAAACAAACATTATTGTTTGAGAAGAATCTTCAAATGAAACGATATACAGGATGTGCTCTTGTCAATAAGTACTCCACTGTGTACCATAAACAATGGCACGTCCGTCGTCTAATCTTCCAGTTACTTAGTGATAAATATTGCTAAATGTGCCCATTAAAATAGTCTCAGTGCATCCACTCCGATTTTCACAACTTCATGCACTCTTCTTAAAGTCAACTTTTAGACTAAACCCACAAAATTCTTTAGTAGATATTCCGTATAACTTTAATTCTCATCCCCGAGTCAACTACCTGACTCCTCAAAAACGATTCCAATAATTTCAAGGCGTTTTCACCGTAACCACAAGTAAATAATTTAGACAAAACAGGGAGTTTAACATACCGTCGTAAACCTGGATAAAATTGTAATGAATGGACGAATGACCCGAACCGTATTGATATAAAGTAGAGAAATGCGCCCAGAAAGTGGCAACGTCTTAAGGTCAGAGAATCGATGATGACGGTTAATACCCGATGAAAAATATCATTCGCGGATTTTCGGGCCGCAGCAAAAGATTTGATTAATGAATAGACTGAAGGTGAAATATATTTTTTTTATACTGAAGAAACTTCATTTTTCGATCGAAAGGATCTAGACGAAAGACGCAAATATAAGAGATATATAGTATAGGGAGCGAATCAACATATAATAGAGATAATTTACGTATTTTACAATTAGGAGTAATATTTCTTCCTCTATGAGATTGCAATTAATGTTTTTATTGTTTCATTTCAAATTGGTACCGTGAAACTTTTAGTTTTAAATGTCTGCTATACAATATTATTCAATAATATAAATGAAATTATTTGAAATAAATGACATGGAATTAAAATAAAGATTCAATTCGATGAACACCAAATCTCTGAAACTGTTACTAACTTATGATTTATTAATACTCTATGGCTTTGAAACAAACACGGAAGGTTTACGTAAGAATTGACGAGAAATAGAAAATTAAGGGACGAACACCAATACCAAAGCTTCAATAAAATATTTTTATTAATCTTGAAAACACTGCAGTATTCCAAGTTAAATTGCATCCTCTAATTGGTGTGGAAGGTCTATAGGATTCTTGCTTTTCAAGTAACTGCTTAATTCTTTGATGTCGCTAACTACTAGTATGCAGTTTTAGTTTCTTAATAAAGCTACTCCACTTCCATATTTAAAGATATGTTAAACAGAATGACGCCTTAATTGGTATTTACATTATCTTAATATATTTTAATACACGGTCTAGTATTATCTATGATTTTTACAGATAGGTTTGCCCGGTTCAAAATTCATAAGCTTTCACAAATAAATGTACCAAACTTCTTGTAGAGAGATCTGTATGTCAATCGGTAATAACCAAATAGGAAGTTCAAAATCTTGTTGTGTATAATTTGCGCTATGTACAGTCATTTTCGATTTTTTTTTAAGGGAATTTGCATTTCGTTTTGTTAATATTGATTCCTAGTTAATATATCAATCAATATATACAATTTTGGTTAGTTAGTATTTACCTTTATATTTCTGAACCCCAAAATTTATTGTCTACGGTTATACCGACAATTAATAAATTTAAAACATAAAGGGGCGATTCAAAGACACAGTCCTGAAGCACGTCACATACATCGATTTCAATCTCGCTTCAAACCGAGATTATTGGATTATTGGTAATCGAAATCCCACGTACCTTAATTTATTGAGTAGTATATAAGTATCAGTATATATCAGTGAATATATTATCATTCCTTAAACTTGAAACCATACACTTTATAGATATTCTCAACTATGCAGTTGTTTCATAAAAGCATGACAACACAAAAATATATTTTTCTAAAATATTAAAAAAAAATATTAATGCGAAGTTGCCAAGTTTTTAGTCTGCTGCTTCAACGATATTAAAAGTGGAATTTAATATAGCAATAACAGGCACTACTAACGGTTCAGTAAACCGTCAAAGTAATTATTTCAAACAAAGGGTTTTTCAACGTCTTTTATTTGCCAAATAATAATATTTCTTAATTTTTCTTCATCGAGTAAAGGTACGTCTTGAAATAGAAGATAAAGCTAAAATGCGTACGGAAAAAATACAATTAAGTTGAATACACTTGAATCGGGACATCTAAAAACCTACTATTGTAAACACAGTGCACAATAAATAGCGATCAGTTAACGTATTGGGACGAGTGACCTGAGATCCTACTGTTAGCGTACAATAGTCCGAAAACTCGCGGTACGCAAAAGGACTCTAGGCCTGTTGGTACTTAAATATTCCCCATTCACATTAAGCCCGAGAGGTTAAATTGCTCAACACACAACAGCGATAACCGAAACAGAGTACTTACTAGTAGCTGCTGGTTTTCTGCTTCTCGGGAGCCAGGTCTTCAATACTAAAGGAGTTAATCCTCACTAACCTCACTTCTTGATCTCTATAAATTTTATGTTATTTGCAAGGTGTCGAAAAGGCAAGAAAGCGTCAGAAATATTCTCCGACAACAGGTCGTACTCAAAAATTTGACGCAGTGCCGGTATGGTACCTTGTGTGATAGATATTAATAATTTCTTTTACTTTGTTGCCTGTCCGCAGATACCTTGCTTCTCGGGAAGACACCCCACACCTGACACCAATAGTAACGTTTTTAAACCCACTAAAGTAAACAACTCAGTCCGCGTAAAACTTAAAGGAATTAAAAATGTAGTTCGTCAGAAATAGCAAATTCACTTATTTACATACTAATATTCACTATAAAGACTTGTAATAATTTATATAACGTCTTTATTAATATTCGTCGAAAATTTATATTTGTGCTCCGACTCCGCTCGTCGCAGTAGTTTTGTAATTTTTTTAAAAACTAACAAAACTGGTAGAGGGCAATAGCTGCGTGTGTGTGTTTCATTAAAAACATAACAGAAAATTTATTTTAAATTTCGTCAATTTGTCAAGAGTTTATCAAACTCCCTATATAAAATGGTAAACTTTTGGTAGTACTTTTAACTATTTTAGGACTACTTTGATATTAAGCGGCCTATACACATGCAGGCAAGTGTTAGGACTTGCCTGTACAGGTCGAGACACGCGAGTAAGTGCGAATCTGTATAGGTCAAAACTCAAGGCGCGTTCCGTTCCAAGCGCGGCTCGAAGCGAATCAGATTGTGTCTGATTTTTCGCAAAGCTGGTGAACCTCGAGGTTTACCTGAATAGTGTGTTTCCGCAATTCGTTTCGCACTTGCTCGCGGACTTACCTGGACACACTTGCGCGCGGACTTGCCTGCATGTGTATAGCCCCCATTAGAGAGTAATATGAAAAAACATATATTGTGTTCGATTAAAAATGCATAATTTTGTATTCCTACATTGCGGTGACGGATTGAAATGATTATCTTTTCATTTCAATGATCATTTTTTTCAAACTACTGTATAAAACTAATACATAAGGAAGATATAGCAATTTGTCACACTATTGTGCCACCCTGTATATTTTGCATCGCATCAAAAATACTTTGGAACTCGGTTCGTTTTGAATCCTACTCTGCTTTTTTCATTTTGACCGCGAAATTGTATCCACGGTTTTGGTTGTTTTTTTTTTTCACGTAATTTTGTAGCGTTCTTGTAGCGTTCCAGTATTTTAGAACTATGTCTAAGGAAAAAAGTATGATTCTATCTCAATGATTTTTGTACCCTATTATGATTCACCATAATTAAATTTTATCGCCATCTGCTATTTCATACATGTCCGACGATTAGTTAAGGCTGGTACGTTTATTAAACCTCAAAATAATAAAAAGATATGAAAACGAGTCTCCCCCACGTATTCTAAAAATTTTAATCATTTTTCCATGCTAAACTCTAAAATATGCCGACGGCGTTTTTTATAACGGTCTGTTGCGTTTTTATCCGCTATTTTACACATTTTAACGTTGAATTTTAACATGTTGACCACCTTCATACAGGGTACTTCGACAAGGCGCATGGGCTGTCTATTCACAAATAGAAAGAGATTTTGAAATAAATTTGAAGTCAAGTTTCAAGGATGAAAAGGATCCATAAACTAAAGCTACCTTCAGGTATACTGGGTGATGTTAAAATTTTAAGGTTTAAAGTATCTGGGTAAACAGATTTCGGTACTGTTTGCCCCCAGCTAGGTTCAAATATATTATACCAAGGGATAACTGTTCTTATAAGTTTACCAATTTTATATACATATAGTATTGTGCCATTTCAATTCTTTATGTCTCCTCGTCTCTGTTTCCAATGTTTCTTTAGATATCTTTCCCGAATAGCATTATCAATTCCCTGTCTTCCTCGGTTTCTTCTTCTTTAAGGGTTCCAATTTAAGATCAATGGAATTCAGTGCCGTGGCATATTTTGTACGTGTCTGTACTATAGCAGCTGTTGGGTTCCAATGTCATCAATAATGTTACTTGGAAGTTATTTTTTATCGAGGTGTTTGGAATTCTAGACCTTCTAGATTTTTCGGTCGCCCTTCTCCAGTAGTCCATCTCTTATTAGAGTTTTTTGTGCCGTATGTTATAATGCTTGTATTTGTATTACATAGTATATTGCTGCCGAGTGTTCCGACACCACAAGTTAAATGGTATATGCAAGCTTTGTTGTTTTCTTCCAATGCACATATATTCGGTCTTGTCGAAGTTTACAATTACAATTACAAAACAGAAAGTACATTATCGTAGTCTATCATCGCGGGTCCTTTTGGGTTATGAATTAATAGGAGTTTCCCAAATAACCGATACTAAACTTTTTATTGCTCGTTTATAGCTAAGGGTTGGACGGACACGGAAAAAGTAGTAAAAGTCCTGGCGGAGCGCAATCTTTCGAAGTGTGTAAGCGTTATTTCAGCATTGTTATGAAACTCTGGTCCAATTACTAAATTGCTTGGAAAGAGGCCAATTGACCGATTGTGTTTTGCCCTACACTTTGCGCTTTTGAAAGCACTTGTACCTCACCAGTAGGCCGAAGATATAAAGGTCATGGTTTCTATTCATTACCATCCTTATATTATATTTCGAATACATTTAAGTTCAAGCAATCCAGTTTGGCGCATTACGTACAATTCATACTTAATACTGAATTTTCTGACAGGTGGTAGGCTGCTTTAAAATTTTATCAGATTATTTTCCTCGATCTCGCTATTTTGTACTCTTTTCTGGACGGTAAAATAACTTATATACTGCAGCTGCTGAACTTGTCTTGTGACTGTCTCTATGTTTTATACCCGTTTTTAACCTTTTATTTTAAATTCCTATTGCACTGCGTCCCTGTACTTCATGGCATTCAGATCTTTCGATCCATTATGCCCACACGTCCTCACTCCGTCCTCTAGAAGAGCGCTGGACGCTCCAGGATTTACAAATTTACAAAACCACTTTCATGCCTAGTTTCGGTATTTCCTCGGGCATCACGAATTGAATTCCTAGTACTCTCCCTAGTGATGCGCAGCTGGTTTGGAGATGACTTTGAAGTTTCTTCTCGTTTAAACACAGCCTGCATGTGTTGTCGTCTCCTACTCCCAGGATATGGCAGTGTGCGGGCGACTGAGATTGAGTGCCCACTTTGAATTCTGAGGCGTAGAGGGTTAGAACCCTAGATTGCCTCTCTCTGGGTAATGTATCCCATTTATTTAGTACGCTGTCTGCTACTCCAACGGAAAACGTCAGTCCGTGATAGGGTGTTGCCGCCGCATCCCGAACCAATCGATCTGCCATTTCGTTTCCCTCTGTACCCGCATGAGCAGGTACCCAAATCTTGTCAATGTTTTTCGGCAGTCAAGTAGCAATCGCGAGCACGCCTTTACAGAATTAAGAGGCTGCACCGCCTCCCAATTGTCTCTGCAATTACATAATATGTGCCTGACCGAGTAGCTCCTGTTCTTATGAGCACACACCAATATTTGCGCCTTAGGAAAGCAGCCATGTAAACAAGCTACTGAAAAAGTGTCTGTTTTAGACTCGTCCGTGTACCAGATTAGCCCATAGGGCACAAGAATAATTTTTTCACCAGTTGGAATGGGTTTCAAAAAGCCGATGACCATTACAGAGCCCAACCTTTGTATTCGCCCTAAGGGTGGCCTGATACTGTCTCTCAGTAGCGCGCCACCATACCAAATCAGCGTTGGTAACGGTGGTTCTTGCGACTTGCTTCATTAACCTCAACCATCCAGGAAAGCTTAGACTCCAGACTCACTCTCAGATACTCTATTTTTCCAACCAGTTTTAACGTCGTTTCCTGCAGAACAAGTCAACTAATTGCGCTATACTTCCTTTCATTTTGAATTTAAAAATAGGTAAAATAAACCACAATATGAAGCTTAAATTATGTTAGATCTTTGAAACTGCAAGTAAATAACAAATATTTTTTGACAATAATAATAAAAAATATACAATAAATTGGGATAATCAGCCGACTAGCCCATGCATCAAGATTAACTCTGAATTAAATCTCAAGCATAAATTTTAACAGATTTATCTGTTATTTTTATAATTTTATAACTAGAGAGCCAAATCAAATTTGTAGTGACATGAGGGCAATTCAACTTACAGACATTTCTGGACCACTTAAATATTTTCAATAATACTAGCTGGAAAGTAACAGTTGATTATTTTTTTACATACAAAATATTAGCTCTTAGTTGAGTAGTATGCAACATGCTGATTGATAATTGGGATTTTTGAAACATCAAGTAAATAACAAATTAATAGGTCTTAATTTTTTTAGCAATAATAATAAAAAATATAGAATAAATTGAAATAATCAGCCGACCAGCCTGCGCAGCAAGATGAACTCTGAATTGAATCTAAACCATAAATTATTATTATTTTAATATTTTATAACTAAAGAGCCAAATCAAACTTGTAGTGACATGAAAGCAATTCAGCATACAGACATATCTGGACCACTTGAATATTTTTACTAGAACTAGCTGGAAAGTAACAGTTGAATATTTTTTTTAATCTAAGAAATGTCAGTTTTTTGACGAATCTGTTACGGAATTGTAAGTTTTGGCTGCCTGATAAGAAAAACAACTTTTGAAAAGAGAATTCTCTCTTCCGAAAAAAGAAATTTTTACAATTGCTTGAGAGTAATATGATTTATTTTCACATTTTATTGCAGCATTTGTCAAGTAGCTGTGTCTATGAATTGCAATAGCAAAAGCTTTTACCTTTTCTATGATTGGCCAGTGATAATTAATCTAATTAACAAGTTTTTCCATATATCATTATTAATGCGAGCAATGATGATGAAGTTTTTTTTTACAAAAACATCTTAAATTATCTTTGAATAATGTGCAAAGGAGCCCACGGATATAATGCATTTGTTATATTAAGATGTATTCAATATACAGGGTTCACTGTGAATAATTTTATAAAGACTAACGGATAACAGGACATAATATAAAGCAATGTTACCAATTTTATCGTAAAGCAGCAAAGTCATTGAAATTTTATATAGGAGAAACTATTACATGTATATATGATTCTAGACAACACAATTAAACGTCTCAATCCAACTTAATGTAGGGCGTTCCACATAAAGCATGACATACAAAGTAATATTATTTTAAAATTAATGGTTATTTTACTGGCAATAGATGCTTTACGTACTCTTTAAATATGAAATGCGAGATCTTGATATTTCTATTTATTTTAAATGATCTTTAAAATAAATTCTTGCAAAATTATAACACAAACCAGAAATTTCCGGTTTTCATTGATATATTATATCGGCTTTTCGAATCACTCGGTATACACGTCGTCCTTTTATTTTTTATGGTGAATGCATTTAAAGTTTTCGCGTAATATTATTCTCGCATTGAGTATTGGGAAGCCGAAAATGTAATATTTGTATAAGAAGTTTTGTTCTCTTTCCTGACGCCAGTTGTCAAATTTGCAATACAAATGCAAATTCAATATAAACAGAAGTAACAGATTTTTGCATACGAAAACCCGAGAAAGCCTTCACATTTTTTCTTTGAATTATTTTTGACTCGCAAAAGAGAATTTATAAAGAAACAAGTGGATGCCGCTATTTTATATTTATATATATTAGCAAAATAGAATATATTTCCCCCTATGAACGAAGAATTTACGTCGCTTTCTGGTGAAAGTGCTCTACAGTTGTATTTGTATTAAAATTCTATGCTACAAGTAGTCATTATCAGGTTATAAATAACAAACAAAGGTGAATTTAATCAACGATATAGCGGATATAGAAGAAATGATAATGATTATTTGATCGAGGAAACCAAGGAAATCATGCGTATATGTATATAAATACCTCTATACTTATAAAGGCGCTGCCGCAAGAATGTTTTAACTAGCTTGTCATTAAAGTTTCATTGAATTCCCTTCGCTAGGTCATAAAGGAATAATGAGGGGCAATATATCAAGTATGATAGCTAGTCGTCAAAATTGATAACGAACTCTATTTATGAATATCGCAAATTTACCTACGCCTATGAATGCCATTCAAATCAAGCGAAACTGGACTAAATTTTCCGATTTATTAGCTTAATTAAAATAATTTATTGCCTAAACAAATTAAAATCAGTTTTTGAAGATTGAAATCATTGAGGAGTTGTGAGGCTTTACAATTATCTTATTAAGATCCTGAAGCTCTAGAACTAGAACTAGAACTAGTTTTTGCGATAAGGCCAGGGGGCTACCACTAAAAAGAAGTCACAACTATACAAGTTGAATAATTCTGATTGTCCAGTATTCATCAAGCAAATTTCAGTCGTTGCTTCGCACGCAGCCTTTCCTTCAGTTTTCTTGCACTGAAATAAAAGGAAGAGGTCGATTCTTTATTATCGGATGCGGAAGTTTAAGTCACCACAAACGTAGCTGCGAAGATTGATGTATGAAATTATTTGAAATAAGTGTTCCCTTTGTTGCTCTTACTGACAGTTCCGCTAGTTAATATGCCCCTAGAGTCGAAAGTTTCACACCTGGCAGCCCTAATAAATCATAATACTTTGTAACTTAACCCCAACTTGTTTCGTTTTCGCTTAATTTTATCACATTTTAATTAATAATGTATAATAACACAGATGTTACTTAATGAGGTGATGTCGCCGCTTAGAATATAAGAAAACTTTTCTTAAATATTGCACTCAAAAGATTTTCTGTCAGTCAGCATGCCTCGAACGTTGTACTGACCTACGCCTATGGAGATATAATTATTCCTTATATATTGTGTATATGGTTCCTCTTTTAAAGTCAGAAGGTTATAACATCTCATTGTTTTTGCAAAACCCGTATTGGGTGCACAAGGACATTTTTAAAGTACCCAAATATGAAATCCAGTAAACAAATAAAATTTTACCAGTTTCTGATTAACTCACCCTATTTCATCCGTGTTTTAATAATTATGACATGTATATTATTCATAATATTTATTTTTACTTAAAAAACGTTTACGAAAATACATAGTTAATAAATTTCAGTGCTTTGCAATTTAGTAAAACAAAATTTTAAAAAAACACAATGTAAACAACTAACAAACAGCAAACAGCTAATTTGATACATTATCAAAATTAATTACAATCATGTTAGCCTATCGTCTACAAAATGTTGTCTAGATTTCACATGCTCTACTTTTCTTTGGTCATATAGTCTACAAGCTTTCCATTTCTCAAAACTTAAGACTATTTAAAACTTATCTTTTTCCTCGCTACTTCCTCATCTATTTGTATCTATACCAGCTCAATTGAATTAAGCTTGCAGTGACAAGAAGCAAGCTAGAGTAGATATATTGTTTTCAACGTTTGATCAACGACGTATTTTTCGAATTTATGTTTGTACAAGATGGTAAGTACAATCATTTCTTTTTTAAAGCATTTCATTTTAACTCAATATCGAATTAGACTTAATACTTTCGTGGTAATCACCGGTTGATTCCAAAGTAAGATGATCAGCTGCTACAAAGTTATGAATTCTCTTGAAAACTTTGGATACCGTCTGAAATTCACTAATCCACTTCTTCTTTTACGCTCCGCAAGAAGTGTTCCAACAATATTCTCCCTGTATATTAAAATGTATCTTGTGTATTTTTTTTTCCATTTAAGAGAATTATTATTATAACATTTAAGATACACTTTTTATAAAGTTCATTTGTTCTAGATTTTCCATAGCAAAAGACAGAGTTACTAAATCAATAAATACAAAATGGTTTGTAAATGTTCAATGTTGGAAAATAGTGTTTATATAATTTCGAGGAATAGATATCAGACTATTTTTATGTAAAGTTAGAAAGCAAGTTGTAAAATCAAAAATGGGCAGAACCATTTTCCATTTATATATTTCTGAAGAAATTATGGAAACTAAAAGGTGAATGAATATTTTTTAATTGTAAATGATGATACCTTATCCCAGAAGCTGCAAAAAGAATCACAAAAGACATAAGTTATTTCCATTCACTTACACCTTTAATATATTATATTACCTATGTATACATGGTATCGCACTTTGGTGACTAACTAACGTTTTTTTAATTTTTAGTATCCTCTAAAATTCTATACGTAAGTGTTATCCTTTCCGACATATTTTGAATTTTATGTCAAAAGTGACGTTTACACTTCCTATCGATATTCCGGACAGAAAGTCTTTCATATATATTTGGGGTTAAAATTTTTCTTGAAAAAATAACTAAATGTCATTTTTTTTTTCAAATAAAAACTCTCAAACTCTATAATTTTATCACATTTGATATTTTAAAAAACAGTGGCTTTGTATGAGGTCCCCTATTTATTTTAGATTTCAAAATATTAGGATCATAACGATTTGCTATTGCGAAAATGCCAAACGGTTGTTAAGTACTATTTTAACATGTGTTGAAAAAATATACAGCTGACCATAATCCTACAAGAAACACTGTTTTAAAAGAATAATAGAAACTTTCCGGATCGTTTTAAACAACCTCATTTTTAAATATTTTTTTCCAAATGTTGACAATAATAAACTTGCTATTTAATTTGTTTTATGTGGTTTCTCCATCGCTTACTTTTTTTAATTAGAACGTTTTATATATTTGAGATAATTTGTTTGTATTGCAACATCCCTACCAATAAAAAATTGACTAAGTTATGTGACATGAAACTGTTAAACACTGATTCTGTTATACTCTATTGTTTTGTACAAAGCCCATTGCTAAGCATAACAGTCATTGTATTACAGCAACATTTGGAGTATGTTCTCGTGCACTAGCAACAACCCGACAAAATCAAAATACCTTTTTCATTTTTAATAATTGGCGTAACAGACTTTCGATGAAATCTACTATTAACTCAATGTTCAACTAGTTAAATAATATCTTTTTTCAGTCTGTTCAAAAGTGATCCTACAAATACAAGCCTGTCAAGACGATTTCTCTGAGTAACAAACGGTTTCTTGGCTGGAGTTTAGGCCAAAGTTTCACCTCAGCTAATCGTCGTTAAACAGTATTCGCACTAACTTTAGCAATTAACCCTGGTCCTGACAACCACTGATCGCTTTGGGCAATTCTTTTGATTATTCTCTTAATCTAAAATGGTAGTTTCCCTGGGTTTTCCTGATGATATCATAAAATAAATTATAAAGCCTAATAAGACTACAACAATTTATGTTTAAATTTACCTTTATAGCAAATCCCCTTTACTTGTGCCAATAGGAAGAGTTATTCTACTTTTGTCCCACTGGCAAAATGACTCGTACCAATAAATTCATATAACATTTATAACAAAATATTTCACCCATGACAGCACACTGTCATGACACTAATTTTGATTTTAACGCTCGCTAGTTTAATTTTAGCTAATTAATTAATAAATGATCCATAGTTATTAGGTGGGCCAGTTATCTTGGGACATTACCTTATCTCAGAAACTATAGGGAATAGAGCCAAAAGTTAAATACAAAAGTGAATTGGACTATTACAAACCTTCAATTTATTTTGATGTTGTATATACAGAGTGTTTCATTTTTCTTGGTATTTCTGGTATATTACTCTTTACAAAATTCTAGACATATTTTGTGTATAATGCTCTATACCTAAGTCTAACCGTTTTTGACATTTTTAATTTTTGCAAAAAATGGCGTTTGCAAGACGTAAAATATCTGCCTATTTCATCATTCGGAAGCATTTATTGTTTCACTTGATTAAGTTTTCTTGTAGGCAAAGGACTCGAATAATGACTTTCATAAGAAATTTTGCTACATATTAATTAAAAAAACTAAATGAAACTTTTTTTTTAATGGAAACTACCAATTTTTATAATCTTGTCATATTTAGACTGTATGATTGTATATCCCTAATATTCTAACTTTTTCAAATATTTCCTCTTAAACATTTGTCTATCACAAATAATATGCTGTTGCCATATAAGTTCAGTGAGGTGGCTATGACGGCGTTTGAACAAAACAAGTGCTAAAGTGCTGCCACTATGATTTACCATTTCATAGTTGACCATAATCTTGCCGATGCCTAATGAAAATCTTAAGATTATGTAAATGGATGTACCTATGCATTATTTATACAGAATTAGACCAAGGATACGCGATAACGCTGGTGATTTTTTTATTAACGAACTATCAATAAAAAATTAATGGGGTTTCTATATACATAATGGCATTTGTAACAGATTTTTTCGATTAAAAAGTTTAGTTGAGGTTGTAAATATGGACTCATCTATCCAAATAACATTAGGAAATATATAAAGTGTCTCTCCATAAGATTGTTGCAAAAATCTAAAATGATGTTGTAAGCCCGTTGCTCTAATTTCGTCATCATTCAACATAGGACGACGTCTATTTTTTGTTTCTTCAGGGTTCTATATATGCAAAAGTATAAATCCTCTCGAAAATCTTTTTTCTGGGCACCTCTTTAATGGAAATTCTGTTATACATTCTCTAAGCGCGAGGGTCCGGTTTTTATTTTGCAATATGTTACTTTCTAACATACCATTTTTTTCCTCCGTGGTAAACATGATACGCAAGCAAGCGAATGAATTACATTTATAAACCATAAATAAATAAATCAAAAATGCTTAAAAAAATATTTAAATTATAATAGTAAACAACAAAACACGCTTCCAAGGGGACAGAGTTCTAGCACTCGTTTTGTTTACACGTCGTCATAGCAACACACACTAACTTATATGGCAACAGCATATTTTTGTGATAGACAAATGTTTAAAAGAAAATATTTCAAAAAGTAAAAATATTGGGCATATGCAATTATATAAAATTGTCTTCAATTTTAATGCTAAATTTGACAAGACTATAAAAATAGGTAGCTTAAATAAAAAAAAAGTTTTTTGGCAGTTTTTTTAATTTAATTTTTAATCTTATTTTTCGCGTGACCTGCATTAATAGGTATCAAAATTTCGTATGAAATCCGTTATTCGAGTCCTTTGTCTACAACAAAACTTACTGAAGTGAAACAGTAAATGCTTCCGAAAGAAGAAATTCGCATATATTTTACGTCTTTCAAACGTCATTTGTCTCATTAAAAATTTCAAAAAAAGTTAGATTTAAGTATAGGACATTATAAACAAAATATGTCTAGAATTTTGTACAGAATTCAAAAATGAAGTAATATACTAGGTGTTCTATTTAAAATAAGAAAGTCGATACTCGCCCACGAAAATTGAAACACCCTGTATAAACAACATCAAAATAAATTGAAGGTTTGTAATAGCGCAATTAACTTTTATACTTAACTTTTGGTACTATTCCCTATAGTTTCTGAGATAAGGTATTGTCCCACGATAAACGGCTCACCCTATACATTTCGACTTGCAAAATAAAAAAGTTCTTACTTGTCCACAAAAACACAAACACCGAATATAATATCTCAAAAGAGCAAACGAATCCAAGCAACTTTTGTATTTAAAAATTTTAATAACTTCTAAAAATTATTGCAATTTCTATTTTGGAGCTTCCATTTATTGTTGTGTAACTTTTCGGAATGGTTAATAAAATTCTGTTTTAGTCTATTTTATTCCAATAGGGTTTATAAAAATGGTATCATTTGCCGATCTTAAACATCATATTCAGTGACTTGCCGCTGCGAAACCGGAGCAATATTTTCGTTTATTGGGTTCGATGGGTAATGCATTTTGACAGGTCACCGGCATCTATTGGATTAGGATATCCAAGACTATTGTTTGTTTGCTTCAATCAAACATCGATTGCGATGTATCACTTGGCAGTTCGGGCAAAATGCGGGCACCGATATTGCAATAACACGAGGCTTCGATCACGCGAAAAGCCTCGTCGTAAAAATATAATCTAATTTTATTTAATACAAGTAAACAAAACGGTAGCAAGGGAAAGATTACAAGAGGTTAAGTTAAATTCAGTTGCAACGAAATTTTAATTATTCGGAAACACGATAGCTGCTTATAGTGCGCGACCTTTAAATTTTTTATTGGACAGATTACAGATTACAATTTGACAGCGTTAGCTAAAATAATGCTAACAATTACTAAACAAACACAAAATGACAACAGCCTAAAAACGCAACTTATATAAATAGAGGATCATGGGAAATGATAAAGAATAATATCGAAAATACAAAAAATTCATAGACATATAACATTTTATAAAGACACCTTCTGGATTCCTGCGTCGATTGTTGATGAGTTGAACTTGCTAACATCCAAATATGTCTCATCTTCGATACATTAAAGACCTTTGGCATACCAGCAGTAGATACAGGACGCAAAATATCCTAAAAAAGCAAGAAAGAGTCTGAAAGATCCAACTAATTTTCCTGCATAGTCTGTCTCAATCTTCATCGTGTTGGGTTTCGACAGATCCTCCCCAATAAGTTATTCCTACTCAAAAAAATGAAACCAATATTAATATCAGCCGTGCCAGCCTCCATAGCGTTGTTTGTAAAATGGGATTTAAGTACAGCAAAATATACAAAAGGCAAGTAGTAATGAAATCACTTGGAGAATTAATTACCTTCAAGAAATTAAAAGATATAGATTAGCCAACAGATCTCTTATTTACCTTGATGAAACGTGGTTCGATACACACGAAACTGTATCCAAATAAAAGAAAATGCATCATCATAAAACATGCTGAGTCAGAAGACTGATTTGTCCCAAACTGCTCGCTGTTGTTTTGCAAAGAATGTTTAGGATTCTAGCTTGGATTATTATGAGGACACAAGTGCCAAACTTTTTGAAAATTGGTCTGAAAACAATCTTATAAAAAATATTCCCAATAACAGTCTCGGTGTTGGCAAATCAAGGGTTTATAGAAATTTTCAGATATTTTCAAAATTTTAAAGATTGTATGCATCTTTAATAGGGAGATAATTTGAAAATTGAATCAAACTTAGTATATTTTCAGCAGATTTTGATCAAATTATATGGATGCTTGAATCGATAGGCATTTTGATAAGGATGAGAAATTTTGTGCACTATTATGTCACCTTATGTCGTTGGTACTGCAAACCTAGTCAAATTTTAGATTTCTAATTTTCATTATTTCTGGCGATGATCCGATGGGTAAATTAAATTATTAAAGACACATGTAAGCTGACGACTTAAAAACCCATCAATTTCAACAAACGTTGCCTGCTGCTCCAGAGTAACATTAATATTAAATCTGATTGATGTTTGCTTAATCCCTTGGGTATAGATGTTTCTAAGTGAAAACCCATTCCATAAAGCTATAGTTAGAGATCACGGTTTCGTTTGCGATTCTCACATCTCCTTATGTCGAACGCTGTTGTTATTTTAACAATTTCTCAAGGCTTTGCATTTTATAATTTGGATCATTGATATGTCAACGATTATTTTTGGATCAAATACTTGGTTCCGGAGGAAGGTATCAGCTCAATATATCTCAGACAAATTTAGCAAATTTTGTTTATGTCTAAGAGTCTTTGCGTAATGTTTGACGTCGGTGAAATTAACTCGCTCCATTACTGATTGTCCTTTCGTCAATACATTGGATTTTGGATTACTGGATAGTGTTGAACTGTATTTTTGTTGGTTTGTTCTTTTAGTAAAATTTTTCATTTGGTATAACCTTAAGAAAATTAGGGCATTAGTAAAACGGTAGATTGATCTGTTCCATGCCGTCTATATCCTAGAGATGGAGAGCTCCGTAATCAGGGATAAGTCAAAGTTTTAGAATTGCGTAATTTTTAAGAAAAGGGTAACTTTGATATCCGCGTCCAGAAGATTCTTCACTTAATACTCCTGAAATAATAGTTGACAGTTTTGCAGAGTCCCTTTCAAGTGCATTTTCTCATTCTAATTTTAATTACATGGATCTGATCTCAGAGGAGGATATTATCAAAGCATCAAAAATATTAATACCCATGACCGGCGAAGTGGAGAAAAATAAGAATCTGTTCGATTCTTTGTTGCAATTTTTTGAAACTTTGTAAACGGAATCTTCTAGTTATTATATTATTATATATTATATATTCCTTATAACCCAATGTATTACCATATTACTAATACCATATTCTTACATCAACATGGTTTCATAGAGAAAATCACTACTAGCCTTGTCTATATTACTCAGTATATTTCAGAAGTTACCGACAATAACCGACAAGCCGATGTTGTATACGCAGATATCTAGAAATCGTTTGACCAAATTGATCACCAAATATTTAAAATCTTTATTAAATGATGGTAATATACAATCTCGATAGCAGGCAACTCCTTGTTGAAGCCTAGATCTAGAGTCTCAAGTTGAATTTAGATCTTTTACTTTTTTGACTTTTATCGACGATTTACACATTGCACTAAACATACCTCATTTGTTTGCGAATGACTTAAAAATATTTTTTAAATGATTGATGAGAGTGACGAACCTTTGTTTGACTGTTTGCCATAAATTCCCTCAACGTTATGCCTCCCATAATTTACAAAGTCTTTTATGTGAAAGCCCTTAATAGTAATTTATATAAAATATCGCCTATTTATATATTAATTACAAATTGCAATAAAGTGTATTATATCTAACACTATTGAGCAATAAATTTATAATTTTGTTTGTTTGCAATTATTTTATGTAATTAGTGCACTGCCATTTATTACTTGATTACTTCGTTTTAGTTTATGTTTTTTTGGTTATTGAGTGTACACCTATTCCTGAAATTGTGGTAATCGTTACCTAAGTTCCAGAGATAAATTTACAAACCTTCCAAATTACATAAACCTTTCGTCAAAATGAGAATAACACACCGCTAGCTGCTTAGACGGCAAAATTGCCACGGATATTGTCTTATCATTAATAATATCATAGCGGCAATGGGATAGAGTTATTTAACTCATGTTGAATTAAGCCTGTCGCGTCTACTGTGGTCATAAACGACCCCACAATGCAACAAACAGGGTATTGTTTTAAATGTTATGAAGGTAATTCAATTAAAACAGATTTTGCCGCATAAATCGGAACAAATGGCTTCAGGATAAAGCAATTTGTTATTCATAAGACTGGTCGGACAGATAATTCTTGATTAAAATAGGGAAACGTGTACGCGCAATAATAAGCGGGTACCGGGTAGATATTTGTCATTCGAGTGGAAGTGGCGCTAATTGAACTACAACGCATTGACGAAAGCTGTCGTCCTTTGAAACGGATAAATGGATCAACAAAACCATCTTGGACAGGGATTATCAAACGCCTGTAATTATTTCGAAAATTTTTCGCATTTGCTGATTTTTACAGGCAAAGATTGCATTTGAAAGCATAACGTTTTAACAATCGACCGGCAGTTTGTAAAAAAAAAAACATTTTTCTACTCCCTTCTGTAAAATACGCGATTATATACCGATCTTGCGTGCGGAAAGTGTCATTTTATTATGTCAGTTTCGTTCCCCACGGTTGCAAGCCACTTCGAACATTTCCGGGATATTACGGCACGGGTTTGGGAGCAATCGGATATTTTTGAAGATTTTACCGCACGGCTTGAATTGTGACGTGTGTCAATTGTGACGTTTATGTCAGTGAACATATTCGTGTTGTTTTGCAAAAACTAACGGTCGCACAAAAAGTATAGTATGCAACTCTGTATTAAACACTCGCTTCGCTCAGTTTTAGTTGAAACGTATAATTGATAGTTATGCTACTTATAATATGCTTATAATGACTGCTTTCAGAAATGGGTAGTATCAAAAATGACGTACCACAAAGCTCTCTACTATTTACTGTGTATATTAACGACCTAGCATACATGAACTTAACCAAAACTTTGCAAATAATTGAACTCTTTACAGTGCCATTATAAATATCCACCGATTCTACATGGGCTGTATATTTCATATGTTTCACTCTAATCGCAATTTAAGAATCGACAAATTTAGAAAAATTGTACAGAAGGATCTCTCTAGAAATTGTATTTGTAACAATATGGCATTATTTTATAATAAAAACAATTGGCTGTATAAATGTTTCAAGTTTGCGTGTCTGTTGCTGCATCCCATACCCTTTTCATTTCTTTATTTTATTATCGTTTTTTGGCACTTGCTATTCTATTTCTATTCTATTTGTTCTAGTTGGGAAGGTTAGCACTGAAGTTCGCTAATGACCCACTGGAACTCTCAGCCCAACACATTGTCATAACACATCAAAGTAATAGAACAGATTTCAACAGCGTGAAAACTGACTATACCAAAACATAAACTTATCAAGTCTTATGCATTGAATTTAAATTTACAAAATGAACTCTCAGCCCAGATAAAGGAATTTATACTTGACAAATTTAGAAAAGTGGTGAAGAAGAATTTTCTTCAATTTTCTTCAATTCATATATATAAACGCTCCTACTTTGTAATCTATTGCTGAGCTATTTTTTTACATTTTTGTACAATAACTGTAAAAGGATAGTCAATAAACTAAAATATCAGCACTTGACCTGCCATTGCGAGTCTTTTCGCTAATAACCCACTGCCTGTCGTTTGACGCTACCAAGCAGATATAAAAGCACTTTCAAGGCTTCACATTGGTATAACAGATAAACACAATAGAATATACTTTATCATTACTATACTATTATAATTATTTTTTAATAGGCCTCATTAAAACTTATTTAAATATTTAATGCCTGTGTAATATGTCTCTCTTACAGTCTGAGTAAACTTGTCTGTATCTACTCTAGTTGCTGTTGAGCGCTTATTCTAGAAACCACAATTTCCTGGCTCTTACTTTCACGGCTTAGTAGGCCTGCCCATTTTGTTTATCTTATTAACTGTTTAGGGTTAATTTTGGTTAATTGGAATTAGTCTTGGTTAGTTACAGTTAATTTTAGTTAATAAATTTATTTTGCAGAAAAGTATTTATGTCATTACCTGCTTACTAGTGACTATACATGTTGTTGATTATGAAGACTACTAAGAATTTAAATAATGTCTGTTTATATCAGTCGGTATAGGCATAGATAACCGTTATGGTTCAACTTCTCTCACTGACCGAACAGGGCGCGGCGCTGCGCTTTTATAGGGGTCGAATATTTCAACCTGTTTTTAAGTAGTTAAGGAAAATGGAACAAAAACAACTTCAAGTAAATATCAATAATGAGATTAATCGACTGTCCGATAAGATACCAAAATCACACACAAGCACTTCTTTAGAAAATAATGTTGTCCTTTGAATTTTTCTATTCAATCTTGAGTTCAAATGAGAGAGCATTGCACTGATGAGGATGGTTGGGTAGATAAGTTTTAGGAAGGAAACAAATATTGTAATTATTTTATATTTCTGATAAATTTCAAGAATTATAAATTAATCCCTCTTGTTTGTGTTATTTAACTATAGTAAATGTTTGTCTGGTTCTTTATAGCGGTAGATGATGATAACCACATGCCGTTGTAGATGTTTTCGGAACACGCGTTTCTTACCAAGTCATTTTTTTATTTTAAGAAATGATATTTGCTCCACTTTGCCTCAGAACGGTTCCGTTCAAACCAGCCAATCTACCTTTAAGTACGCAAACTCCAAAGAATTTTGGAACATCTTGTCACGAACCCGAATAAAACTTACTAGATTTGGATAATTTTCAATTCATTTTATGCGTTACTTTATCGCCAGAAAGGGGACATCGGAATCTCGGCACTGGATTGAACTCGAGTTTTAAATCAGCGACGTGACGGGATATACCAATCGGATCGAAGGTGCACGATTTGTCAAGTTTTTCAGTGAAATCGCTTCCTTCTAATTTCTCGGGCATTTGAAAAATGCCGGTCGCCGAAATGAAATTGATTCCGGTCGCCATAAATCTTGTTTTATTTTTTTCTATATACAGAAGAATTTCCATTCGGTCCCCCTTTGTAGATTCAATATAATCAGTTTTTGAAAAAGCTGTTCATTTTTTTGTAGCGTCTTCATGCCTACTAATTCGGATGACGATAATGATCTGGAAAAAAAAGGAAGATAATAATTACAGTCTCAAAGGGGGGGGACTGTTCTGTCTTGACCTACACATTTCGTATCCTGAGGTGCTATGATATGGATCTGATTAATTTAACAGGTTGACATGGTGACTGGTAATCAAATTTTGATGTCAACATAACCAACAATAGAAGGGAAACAATTACTTATATCTGAATATTGTTTTATGAGGACATACCCAAGAGGACCGACGCCCAAACTAGGTTGCATTAATTCGATTATTTTCTAGTAACTTAAATACCTTAAAAAAAATTATTATTTGGGGCTATACATTGTCGGTAAATAATAATACAATTTTTTTTCAATTTTCTAGCGTTGCCACATTAGTATTTTTTGGAGCATATTTTAAATATATACCACAACTAGAATAAAAAAAATTGCAATTACTGCACAGTTTTATTCAAAAAGCTTCTGCAGTCATGTAAAATAATTTAACTGTATTTAAGGAAACTTAAAACATACTTGTTAACAAATTCCAAATATATGAACTATTTATCTAAATTAAATTAACTTATTGAAAATATAACTATTTTATTAAAACAACACAGCAAGCAAGAGATCATACTAAACACAAAAAACTTAAAGGATAAGATAAAGCCTTAGAATTGGCTTATAAATAAACTTTTGGCAGATATGTTTTCTACTTAACATACTTTTTTTTAACCCTGGAACCCACTATGTAAATTATAATTTTAGTCATTTTCGCTGTCATGACAAGTCAGACTCACTACCCATACACTCAAAGTCATATTCGGAGGTCTCCGAAAATTTTTTTTTGTAAGACATCGAAGCTCTAGGCCTTTAAGTAGAGCCAATATATCAGGTGATAGTGGTTTTTTTGGTCTTACAGTTTTTTATCGGTAACTGGCTATAACGGCATCAGAGGACACTAATAACATTCGCATCAAGTCTTTATTCGTGGCAATGCGCGATTTTTTTTTGGGTGTGATGCTTGCGATATCGCCGACAATCTTTGTGACGTGCCTCTTGGGCCTCCTCAGAGGGCTGCCCAATAGGCACAACACAATGTTTAATAATATCTGTGGAATGGTACAGCAGTTTGTGGACGGTTGTGGGCATGTAATACCACGATGAAAGACTTAAATATTTTAAATATTTCTTCTACAAGGTTTTTCTTACTAGAGACACTCTAGAATTGAAACAATGTTTTTTAGATATTTCGAACATTTCTAAAAACGAAAAAACAAAAGTAGTCTTGCAATTTTGAGTTTAAACGTGTGTATAAAATGAAAACAATATGTATAAAAATAATGCATTATAATTGGCTCATTGCGCAAGCAATACATGCGATAAACAACTTTAAGAGCATATTAATTGTTAATATTTTTATCACTCAGAGGTTGACATTTTTAACTGGCATAAGTTTTGCGATTATTTGCGACATTTTTGGCTAACGCTTTTTTTGTTTGGCACTCGTTGGCCTTCATATTTTTTTACTCTATAGAATTTGAAAAATTAAATATTAATGGTACTTTCCCCGTCACTTCTTGTCAAATCGCAGAAAAAACACAAACATTCTACATTGCATGTACAGGTCTAAACTAATTAACAGGACTGACATCAGTTGTCAAATACTTAAAGCGGCATTTGTTTTCAAGGCCTACTTCGTTATTTTATTGAAGCGATTGCAATAAAAATAGGCTTTCTTTTAAACATCTGATATTTATAAAAAAAATCTTGGTAAAGTATTTTTAGAAAGCAATACTGTTTTTACATGTTTCAGTTTTTTTTAGTTTTAGGTTCTCACGTTTTTGAAATCTTTATTTTTATGTTTTAGGTTAGGATAAAAACATTGAGATAGGGTTTACAATGGGTTGTTATTGGCTGTTTAATCAGAAAAGCCAAAGCATTGCATTTATTTTCTTAGAAAATTAATCGTTCTGCGATAATATCAGAAAACGCTATTTGCTGACAAGGTAAATATGGGGGAAGTATTTATTTTTAAAAATCATATTCGTATGGTTCAAGGAAAATATTCTATCTCTTAAATCAAACAGACAGAAAACATTCTCAAAAACGGACGAAACGCCACACTCTTTTGTTCAGGGTGTGAAGTTCATGTGAAAAAAATTGAAAAATGAGTCCCCCTAGGAAAGAAAATTGGTCAGATCTAAAACACTGTGTTCTAATAGGTGGTGCCTTTCATTCTGTTTAGGCCGAATCCTAAGTAAAAACTTTTGTATTCAAATTTGTCGCGTGTCATACGAAGCGTGGAAGATATTCTGCGATATGCCAAATGTGCTACTAACATTATCGTAGACTTGAAATTTGGGATATGCAACCTGTAAAATTGGTGTAATCGGAATTATCTTTAAAAAATGTTGACCATTTTTTAAAATTTGGATTTGGCGAAGAAAAATATATTTTCTTGAACACCTTTTGCCCATTTTCAGATTTGAATTATTAGCTGTAAATAAAAAATCATTAAAAAATGGAACAATTCGGTTTCAATCCGCGTCGAGAACTGCAAATATTAAATAAATACAGTATGATCAAATTTTTTTATTTAGCGTCTTTAAAGAGGTGACATTGTAAAAAGTTGTCTATATCAATTGAAAAAATATCGAGACAAAAGAAAAATGTACAAATTTTTGATCCGTTAGAGTTAGGCACGGAATAGAAACTTTCTATAAGAAATCTAACTTTTAAATACTTTTTTCTGAATGTCGTTGAATATGTATATACATTTCTAGTATAATTTTTTATATTAACCAAAGTTTAACGTAACTTTGAAGTTATGTCGAGTACTGAATTTATCATAATGCGCGCACAAATGTATTTCGTTCTTTTTGTGAAAGACTGTAACGATTGAACGCCATTTATATCTGCAGGGTCCTATCTTTGACGTCCTATCAAACTATCCGAGGAGGAAAAGACTATTTTTCTCTCTCGGTATGAAAATAACTATTTTATTGCACGTCCAATAAAGTGACGTGTTCGGCAAACTCTCTCGTAGCCCCGCAATATAAATAAACGTTCGGGAGGGGTCGTATTTGCGGAAGATAAGGACGGAGCTACACACAAATAATCAACGAGAGAGTAACTTCATTTAACTTTTCCACTCTCTGGTGGGAAAAAAACGGCCCGAAGTAAACAAAATATCTGTATCAGCGGGAGAGATGGGAAACGCTCCGACAAACCGAAAAGTCAACAAATTTCACGTTAACTCGTAAAGAACTGAGTTATGTCTACACGCCTTACAAGTTTGTAATAGGAAAGTTAAATCATGACGGGGAATAAGTTTTCCAGGAATTTGTGCCGGATGAATTTCAGAGAGGTCATTTTCGAGGTGTCGTGAACTCCATAATTGGTTTGTTGGGTGTTCCGAGATTCTACGCGAAAAATCAACAAGTTGCGTATCACTGTGGCATGTATAAACAGGGCGGCAACAACACGGTCGTTTAAAACCGACCGTATCATTTGAGTGTTTAGTGGCGAAATGGCATGGAAACAGCACGTTCCTTATTACTTAAAAGATTGTTAGACAAGCACGTAATGATTCTTTTAAAAAATAAAGATATCGGAGTAAAATCGTTAAGAAGGGAAGTTGCTTAGCAATTAAACAAACAAATGAAAACGTTAAGTTGTTAAGCTGCTGGCTTCTCCAGAGCTTGACTGAGACTGGCTCGAATTGTACTCTGTACCTGCTTATATATTGTTTGAGGGGGGCGGAGCTAAATGGTGGCATAAACATCGTCTAGAATGATTGATTCCAATATTGGTGACAGGGAGAGACCTGAGTCGCCGTTAAGATTGTTAGGTTGTTTAAAAAAAATGTTTGAACAAACGTCGGGAACAGCTATGGGTTCTCCACTATGACCAGTCATCGCGAATATATTTATGGAAGCCTTGGAGAAGAAAGCTCTCGACACCTTCCATCTAAAATCAAAATTATGGAAACGCTATGTCGATGATACTTTTGTTATTTGGCCTCATGGTCAAGAAACCGTAGTAGGTTTTCTTAGACATTTAAACTCTATACACCCTAACATATGTTTTACCATTGAGTTGGAAACTAATAATAACCTTCCATACTTAGATATTCTTATCAATAGAAAATCAGACCTAACATTGGGTCATTGTGTTTTCAGAAAACCTACGCACACAGACCGATACTTTAATGCATGGTCACCACCATCCGGCCCAAAAATCATAGCTTACCAACACTCTTGTTTACAGAGAAGTAAAACTATCTTAGCCCGAGTCACTGAACCCAGAATTAAAACACCTTACCTCCGCTCTTCTCTCTAATAATTTCCACATTAACGATATTTAGTGTTCCATCAAAAAATACACTTCACCACCACCTTCCAATAGCAATGAGGTGGAAAGCAATCCTACATTTGCTCAGTGGTCCTTCCTTACATTCAAAACATCACTGACCACATATCAAAAGTTCTAAAGAAGTATAACGTCAAAACCAGATTTACC
Organism: Cylas formicarius; assembly: GCF_029955315.1. Taxonomy (NCBI): domain Eukaryota; kingdom Metazoa; phylum Arthropoda; class Insecta; order Coleoptera; family Brentidae; genus Cylas; species Cylas formicarius. The sequence continues at coordinate 8,623,488 of NW_026844347.1, forward strand.
ACTTGTCCAAAAATCTGTCAACATCTTCGGTCCGTCAAAGACAAAATTCCATTTGAGATGCCAGGAGCTTACAGCATTCCATGCATATGAGGCAAAAAATATATTGGAGAGACCGGTCGAAAAATATCAACTAGGCCCAAAAAACACGAAAGAGAATTAAGACTAAGACAAATAAACTTATCAGCTGTTGCCGAACACAATCACGAAACCGGAGATAAAATTTTATATCGTCCATACAGTTGATGCAACAGTATTTTTGTTTCAACTTTAAATCCGGGCGATCCAACGTCGCGTTGTCGGCTGGTATCAAAACCAAAGAATTTCCGTTTGTACGCCCGTACATAATTTTTTTATCTACCATTTCTATTCACCATTCGCTATTTGTAATTCACCGTTATTGACTTAAAACTCTCATTGTTGAATAATTAGATGATAAGATAATTTTTTTCTACTCCCGTCTGTAAAATACCTAATTACCCACCGATATAGCGTGCGGGAAGCGTCACTTTACCACGTCAGTTTCGTCTCCCACGAATCCGAGCCACTTCGGACATTTCCGGGATTTTACCGCACGGATTTGGGAGCAATCTGATGTTTTCGGAGATATTTCCCACGCTTTGAATTTTGAAGTTGAAAATGTACCCAAAAACTAACGGTCGTAGAAAAAGTATAGTATGCAACACGTTCGGTAAAATTTTTAACTCAATCATTAATTAAAAACTCGCTTGGCTGCGCTCCGCTCGTGTCAAATAAACTCATGAGTGAAATGCAGTTTACCGCACTTGTTGCATAATATACTATTATGATTACATTAGTATTTTGTGTTCAAACTACCTGAGCAATGTCAAACAGAGCAGTAATAAGGACCGCGTTAAGAAGTGACAGCAGCCCTCTAGATTTTTTAAAAATAATAGTTTATGTCGTCGTGCACTGCTTTAGGTTGTCTTTTTTCTTTAGTAAATATTATGAAAAATTACAGGAGGAAAAACTTTCTAAATAATACAAAAAATAAAATAAAATTTACTTAAAAAGAACGGCTGGGGTAGTCTCATTAAATCTCTTCTCATCATTAAAAAAAAAATGCATGCATATGCACAAACTTTTGTTTTATTAAAATAATGCTTCCTTAAAAGTTACTTGTACTATTTATTACTTATAGAAAATTTAAAAAATAATTTGCAGTCATATTTTTTACCTCGATATCTTCCTAATAGTTAGCACTTGTCTCAATGTTTCTATAACAAACTATATACTTTATTTTTAACAAGGAATTACATCATTAAGTTTTTGGCATTTCTTTTGTAGCACAGACACACGTAAAGTCTGTTATAAAAACTTCAAAATAAATAAATATTAAATTAAATACATATCGGCTTTTCCTAAATCCATTTTATTCTTTATCTGACATAGTGTGTCATTAATTTATTAATGAACTTTTGGGCGTACCTTGAAATTTTTTTTTAAAGATTTGATCTTTCGCAAAGCACTGGCCTGTAATTTTTACCATTGCAGTGATTCTCATATTTTACCGATCCGTGTTGTTTCCCGATAGTTTCGCTTTTGGCGTAAAAAATAATCAAATTGAATAAACAATTAAATAATATATATCACCATGCCACGACGCCCCAATTTATAGCTTCTGTATGGAGATAATGGATATCCGCACCAAAACCGGCAAAACTATGGACACATTAAATTTACCTTGCAATAAATTTAACAAGTCAAATTCGGCCCGGTTGACTTTATGTGACATTTTCGATTTATCCCCGGTAATATTAATGAAACTGTGACATTTATGTGAGGAGGCGTTCAACCGGTCCTATTTTTATATCTCAAAGTAAAATACTCGAATCGATCGCCCTTATTATAGGGCCTGCCGTTTAAATTGGAGCCGACGAGACGTATCCAATGCCCCGATAATTCGATATCGCGCGACGCTGTTTGATTTGATTTGTTATAAATAATGACGTGGCAACGTTGTTTACAAAAAACGTGTTTCTCCGATATTTTTATTGCCACTCATAGCTTACTAATATTAACAAAGATAAGAGAGATTCTAGCCTTTTTCCCGAGGTTGCGGTTAGATTAAATGTGTCAATTGGAACGCAGTAAGACGGATTTTGTTTCTGGTTTTACATGGGATGATAATTGGAGTAGAGATAATGGGAGTAGAGGTTTAATGCCAAAATAGTATATTACGCAACAAGTGCGCAAAACGGCATTGGATTCAAGAATTTATTTGCCACGAGCGGCGCGGCGCGCAGTGCAGAGTGAGATAAAGAGTTGCATACTATACTTTTTCTACGATTGTCACGAAAAAAATCACAATTTAACAAATTACGTACCATTCTTCTTCTTCTTCTTTGCTCTTTACAAACAGTTGGGCAAGACTACTATGGCCATTCGCCCATCACCGATAACCGTCGAGGAATTTCTTATTTTGGTCACCCCCGCTTCCCCCGCGGACCACCCGGGCCCATCCTGTCTCCAAACCGGCGTGAATAGGAAAAACCGAGTGGCCGACGACGATTACACCTTAAAACACTCACTAGACACTAAAAACACTAAATCCACTCAGTGAAAACCGATTCCATAATTTTTGGGGACGATTACAAAGGATTCTGTCGGGAGCGAACGAAGGTTAGACCGCCGCGTGCAAGTGCACAGAATCTACGTACCATTCGTTTATTATTCCGATCGGTTCTGCTATTGTTGTCTCTTTTTAACTGTGTACGGTAGACAGAGAGAGATGTGTTGTTAGATATGTCATATAAACAACGGAATAAAAACAATTTTAAAACGTTATGTTGTTTATTTAACTTTTCCAATTGATCATGAAGTAGTTTATTTAAAGAAGAAGATTATAATTGAAAGAAAAAGCATTCAAGGATAGAGCTTTTAAGAAAAACAGGGCATAACATTCAATTTTGTTTTATTTTTACTGATGAGACATGGATATTTGAAAGTCGTACAACTTGGCAACTTGTTAATATAAAACTTATTAATATAAAAACTGTAAAAACCACTAAAGTTCATGCGAATGTATAATTTCTGAGGGAAACTTAAATTATAAATGTCACTCTACTTACCGACTAGTCCACTAGATTTTAATTGCATTTTGCAAGTAGTATTTAAATTGTCTAATATATTGTTTTATATATTAGTTTTTGGCTACATTTTTGCAAAATAATAGGCATAAATTCACTGACATGACCGCCAGAATTGACAAACGTCAAAACTCAAACCTTGCGATAAAATTCCGGAAATGTCCGGAGTCGCTCGGATCCGTGGGGAAGGAAACTAACTTGGTAAACTGACGCTTCCCGCACGCTAGATCGGTGTGTAATCAGTCATTTTCCAGACGGGAGTAGAAAAAATAGTTTAATTTGTTCCAAACAAGATAACCGTATTTAGAAGAGACATTTTCTCTGAACTTTGAACCCCACAAATGAAAGCAAAGATGGTATAGAACGTTTTAATGTAATATAGGGCATTTCAAAACAAATGCGAATAATTTAAGGGAGTGACTCTTTGTTTAAAATCAAGTGTAGTTTTTCATATAAACGTTGGGACATAAATATGGCGGAAAAAATAATGATTTCATATTTTAACTTGAAAACGAAAATAGATAGGACAATAATAAAATATTATTTTTGAGTGGACTGAATTGAACTAAACTTCCACTACCATTATCTTAACTAAATTTAAGAAAAAACCTATGCAATGACATGAAAAAAGATATTTGTATTATTGAAAAACTTTTGCTGCTAGCAATTTTTTTACCGACATATTTCGAACCGAGGATAATTTTGTCTCAATCGTCTCGCTGAAGGAATGAATCGTCGGTATTCATTCTGTTCAAAAATTCTCCTTTCGGAGGAAGCTTGTCTCTCAAAGAGGACGCAGATCCAAATTTTCACAACAGGTACGTATGGGCTGACGATCGCAGAATGTAGACATCAATATCAGTTTGCCTTTAATATTTGGTTAGGAATTGTTGATGATCATTTAATAAGGCCAAGTTTTAAAACTTTAACTTTTTTAACTTTTCTGCTACAAGAATTCCGTGTTTTGGTATAAAATGTAACCCTGTTAACTAGGAGAGACATGTATTACCAGGTAGGCCTTAGGTGTTTTGCTTATTTGCCGTATTTTTATTTGATTTAATTTTTTAAAATAAAATGGTTTTTATAGTTTGCGCATAAATAGGTGAATTAATTCCAGAAATGATTATTAATAAGTTACTTTTAAAATTTGATTCTTTAGAAGATTTTTCTATAAGTGTACTTTTATAATAGCTAATTAAATTAAATTAAATTAAGTTAAATTAAATTAAATTAATGCATACGTCATATTGAAATGTTCTATCTATTTCCGATTAAAAAAAATCCTTTTTCCGCAGTTTTTGTAGCGCGATATCTCATTAATGGTTTTCCTTTAACCCAACGTTTATATAACAAACTACCCCTTATTTTAAACAAGCCTTTATACCCCTTTCGGTATTTCTCATTTATTTTATAACAGAATAACTGTCCTTGAATAATTCTTCACTATCATCATATAACCAGTGCTCGCCGAGAAGGCCAGTTAATGGTTAATACGAAGAATATTATTATTTTTGTTAATTTAATTTCTCTATATATAAATAGTATGGTATCTAATAGTACGTACATAATGACTAATTCTTTTTCTATTATCATGTTAATAAAATGACCGACAAAGCAATGAAAGGTGCTCAAGTATTTGTTGAGTCACTCTATAATTCCTTTGAATACCTAATGACGTTTTATTACTCCAATTTTTTAGTTCTAGTTTTTCCCAAAGTGGTCCAGATGAACTGCTAGGGGTTCACGGGAAACTTGACGGAGGTTTACGTTACGTTACGTTTATTTACGTCTGTGGTAGAAATGTAGGTGCAGAACTAGCCAACTATGCTCCGCTCGTGTCAAATAAACTGGTGAGTCAAATGCCATTTACCGCACTTGTTGCATAATATACTATTACAATATAACTCACATAAAACACAAAAAATTAGTAAGAGCCCCTAAGACATAAGAAAATAAGTGCGGTACCAAATGTGTTGCATACTATTCTTTTTCTAGTTTTTGATGACTGTCAGCTGCTTCAGCTGCTCAGTTGCTCCCAAACCCGTGCGGTAAAATCCCGGAAAGGTCCGAAGTGGCTCGGATTCGTGGGAAACGAAACTGACGTGGTAAAGCGACGCTTTATCGGTGCGTAATTAGATATTTTATAGACGGGAGTAGAAAAATATAATTTTTACAGTAAGTGTTGAAGATGATTTCTTCCGATGTAATAAATACATTTATGGTTGTAAGGAATTTCTGTTATGGCGCCCGCTCATGTCAGTGAATGTATTCGAGTTATTTTGCAAAAATATACCCAAAAACTAAGGATAGTAGTAAAAGAATTGTATGCAACACGTTTGGTAAGCACTTAAGTCACTTGTGCCAAATAAACTCGTGACTCAAATGCTATTTACCATAATAGACTAATAATAGACTATTATTACGTTATGCATTGATTTAATTTTTTTTTAATTTGAAAACGGTAAATATTATTAAATTAAATAAAAAAAATAAATTATGTCATTTTATTGTTTTCATTTTTTTTTTTTTAGTTAATGGATTGTCTAATTCAATACCCTCCACTCATTTAAAAAAAAAACTAAAATATATGCAGAAAGTTTGTTCTTACAATAATAATGCTTTATTGTTCTTCAACAAACAAATTACCCTTTATGTTAAATATGGAATCACCCCTTTGAGTTTTTGGTATTTTGTTTTAAAACGCTCTGTAAGCTCGTTGTACAGGTTTAAAACTAGCCAGAAAAACTCTGTATTGCAAAAAACATATACGAAAAGATTACTTCACCTAGCCATTTGGTATCAGACAATGTTGCCAAAATCAGTAACGGCTATGAATGCCAACTTAGCCTGCAGAGGGCCACAAAAAGATTCAAAATGTATCTTTGCTTCGATTATCACGCCACTTAGCGGTAAGCACTTGCACTAAGTTATTCAGGAAAAAATTCCATGGGTCAATTTGAACTTCAACTGAAATATGGTTTTAAGCAGTAAATATGACATCTATAAACTATATAGAAAAATGTGATGACACTATATTCCGGGATATCATCCAAAATCTCACTTGGCATCTTCAACGCTTGCGCTCTGAAAACACTTCAAACACACGGAGCGCGAGCATTGAAGATGCCAAGTGAGATTTTGGCGAAACGTCTGCAGGATTCCAGTCGGATGCAGGATTCCAGTCGGAGTTCAACAAGCGAATGGATGATATCCCGGAATATAGTGTCATCACATTTTTAAAATTACTCAGAAGAAATTTTACAATGAGAAGTTTATAAAGAAATTAAAGAACTAAACAAGGAAAGCTTCCAGACCAGAAAGACATCATTAATATTCCAATCTACAAAAAACAAAATAAGCCCAACACATAAAGAAACACCTTCACAGGTAATACTTGACCGCTGAAATAATAGTTAGAAGTACGAATCAGAGAAAGGGAAAAAAGAGAAGAAAACGATTGAAATGAAAAACATCAACCAAGTTTTAAGTCATCATTCACAAATATGCTTATTTATCGGTTAGTTGCTCAAAGCAATTTCCATAAATCGATTCGCAACGACAGGCGGACTTGCCCTTTGAAAGTCATCGGTACAATGTTTCCAATGTTTATATCGCTTTGTTTATGTGTCTTAAAAATACCACTCAAAGAGTTTCGGTATTTTCCAATTTTATACACGGTCATTCGCGCTAGAGGGCACAGAATATTGTGGTCCTATAATGGCAACTTTTTAAAATTACGTTCATATTATGCATGTTGTTTCCAAAGTGCACATTTTTTTTTTTTTGATTCTACGAAAACAAGTTCATGTTTGAAAAACGTGTATGGCATCTTAACGTTAAAGTTTTTTAAGTAATTTGAATTTTGTCTAAATGTAACCTACCTTATTTTCTCAAATACATGAGAACTATTTAAGGGGTGTAAGTGAAACCTACAGTGAAGTGTAAGAATAGACTAGACTTAACTATGAAACGTCCATTTTGTATATGGTGGCCAAAAATGTATTGTTATCTGTTAACCACTTTAAGTGGATATTACTTGATTAACTTGAGGGCCATAGTTTTTAAACTTACTTAATTATATAAATTTTTAGTAGTTCGTGGTGTGGTGGTAGTATTAAAAAATGGCACATAATTAATTGAGGTAGTCAATTATTTTATAATTGCATTGTACATTACCACACCGGTAAGAGTTACAACTTGTAATCTGTTTCAAAAGCATCACCAAAACAACAAACAACAATAACATTTATAATAACAATTAGAATTCATAGCATTTTTAAACATTTTGTAAACCTGAAAAGTAACTTATTATAGCAACAACATATTATTGAAAAATAGCTGTGTCTTTGTCATGTCTCTACAATAAATTTTTGTGGTGTCGAATGTCCAGTTTATTGGAATTCACATGTTAAAATTGTTTTAATGTTTCAAGGAACTTGCTCTGACAATCCAGAAAGTTTATATTACAAAAAAAATCCTCTATAGCGAAAATTTCATAAGTACCGAGATACAAGAAAACTTTCATTTATAAAACACCGAAGAGCGCCAAAAACCATAAAAACAGCAAAATCTTATGGATTCCTTCTGCGTCGGTTGTTGAAGAACTGAACTTACCGATTTACGTTTCTGTTAGCTTTTTCAGAGTTTAATTGAGACTGGGTCGCATTCCCACTCTGTACCTGCTTATATGTTGCTTTAACCCGAGTCGCGTTTAAGATTGTTTGCTTGCTTATGTTTTTCTATAGATTCTCGTCATTGTGTTCGGCAACTGCGTTTATTTATCGTAGTCTGTCTCAGCCCGTGTCACTGAACCTAAAACTAAAACACCTTACATCTGCTCTTCTCTCTAATAATTTCTACATTAAAGATATTAAGCGTTCCATCACAAAATTCACTTCACCACAACCTTCCAAAGACAATGAGTCCGAAAGCAACCGCACACTTGCCAGTGTTGTCCTTACTAACATTCAACACATCCCTGACCAAATATCAAAAGTTCTGAAGAAATATAACGCCAAAAGCAGATTTATCACTTGTCCAAAAATCTCTCAACATCTTCGATCCGTCAAAGACAAAATTCCGTTTGAGATACCAGGTGTTTACACATTTCGTGTATTTGCTGCTGATCGGACGAAAAACATCAACTAGGCTCAAAAAACATTAAAGAACCTTAACACTACAACAAAAAAACACATCAGCAGTTGCCGAAAACAATGACAAAACCTGACGTCAATTTTTTTTCGATAAAACTAACATTCTTGCATATAATCAATTTTTCTACCAACGAAAAATCGAGAATCTACAGAGATCAATAAGCACCAAACAATCTTCACCGCGATTCAATGTTCATTCCCCTCCTTTAGCTCCGACCCCTTAAAACAATATTTAAGCAGGTACAGAGTAGAATGCGAGCCAGTTTCAATGAAGCTCTGAAGAAGCAAACAGAATGATTGGCGAAACGTTAGCAAGTTTGACTCAGCAAAAACCGACGCAGGAGGAATCCAAAAGATTTATAAGTGGCCTGTGAAAGCTTTTTTGAAAAATGTGTATCAACTCTGTATAAAATAGGGTATATTACACTCTACTGCAAATTTCGCCTACATAATTTAAATGTATTTGAGAAATTATTGTTAGAATATATTTTGACAATACTGAAATTATTTAAAAAAACCTTAGGATTTTAAGTATCATAAACGTTAGTTTAGTTAGATTTTCGTAATTTTTTTTAATAATTCTTAAACTTTGGGGATAACCCGTGTCGTGTGCAAGTAAGTAATAGTAGTAAAGTACCACGTAAAGCTTTTTTAAAAACTTTTCTTTTGGCCACAATATTCTGTGCCGTAAAACGTATAACCCTGTACATCGAAATTTTGTCATCGCCCATACACGTGAGATTGTTTGCGCTTTTCAAATACGCTGGGGCTAAAATTTAAATGTAAACTCAATTTATTAATTGCTGTTTAATGTAAAGTTGAATTGCGGGGATTAAGTAAATACATTTAGTTTGCCCGGACTTGAGCTTTCTGTTTTTGAAATGTAAATTTGCGCCAAACAATGAGGGAAAATTGTTAAACCGAAACGTCCTTCCGTGTTGACCTCCGACACGACGTGCGGGGTAGCAACTTTAACCACTTTAGTGATATGTATTTGTGACGACGTCGATCTAACTGACCGTATATTATTTAAGATCAAGCCGTCTGTCTAGTGGGTGTTTTTTTTTTCGATATATAGAACTGTAAATTGGCGTTACTGTTCAAGATGGCGACCGATGTAACAGCTGTCAAGTGATTTATTCCCAGTTTGGTTTGGCAATTCATCATGAATAGGGTCACGCCTGAACAACGCTTGCAAATAGTGTAATTTTATTTCGAAAATAATGGTTCTGGAATACGTATCATGCACTACGTCCATTTTATCGTCGACAAAATCGTCTATCAGAGCAGTTAATTCGATTAACCATGGAACGTTTGCGCACCACGTCTACTCTTATTGCTGCTGTAGAGAGTAGCATTGAGGAAGACCCGAATGAGTCTATCCTCCATCGAGCACAGGAATTGGATCTGTGTCCATCCACTTTATGGAAGATTTTGAGGAAGGATCTTGGTTTACGTGCTTACAAAATCCAACTCGTGCAAGAATTGAAGCCAAACGATCATCAAGTAAGGCGGAGTGTGTGTCGAAACATCGTTACATTCAGAAAAACTGACTGTTTCGTGCTCTTTATGGTCTGGTGGAATCATTGGTCCGTACTTCTTCAAAAACGATAATGGCCAGAACGTTACAGTCAATGGTGGTCGGTATAAAGCTATGATTACTAACTCTTTCATTCCTGAATTGAATAACCATGGTGTCCAGGAGATGTGGTTTCAAGAAGACGGCGCAACATGTCACACAGCTCGAGCCACAATCGATTTATTGAAAGACACGTTTGGTGACCTCCTAATTTCACGTTTTGGACCTGTGAATTGACCTCCAAGATCTTGTGATTTAACATCGCTAAACTACTTTCTGTGGGGCTATGTAAAGTCATTAGTCTATGCGGATAAGGCACAAACGCTTGACCAATCGGAAGACAACATTCGCCGTGTTATTGCCGATATACGGCCACAAATGTTGGAAAAAGTCATCGAAAATTGGACGTCCAGATTGGACTACATCCGCACCAGCCGTGGCGGTCATATGCCAGAAATCATATTTAAAATGTAATGCCAAAAGATTATCTTTCGGATAAATAAAATTCATGTCAATCAAATAACCCATCGTTGTTTTATTGCAACTTAAAGTTCTATACATCGAAAAAAAACACCCCTTATAAAAAGTATTTTTGAGGACTTCATATAGAGCCAGTGTGTTGCGGCTACTTTTACATAAAATGAAAAATGACTTGGATTTTTGGATATATACATACCTACCCTCGGAGATCCAGGGTCGCTTAGATAAGGAAAGTTAGTTTTAAAGAATTTTATAACAACCTTATATCTGACATCAAAATGATTCCAGGGTGACTCGAGAAAATATAAAAAGTTAATTTTTTTAGTCTGAAAAATAACAAAGATGCCAGATAAGATCTTGACATAACCCATTTTAATAAAAATATCATTAAATAAAATAAAAGAGAATTTTTTAATTTAGAAAATGTACGCCATAAATTTTAAATTTGCTTATGAGTGTCATGTTCAATATGCTCATTATTAGAAGGGCACCTAAAATTTTGGTCGAAGATTCTATTGAATAAACAATCAAGATCCCTCCTCTTCTATAATGATATGCCGGACTGCTTTCGTTTCTGTCACTGATGACTTTTTCCTGAAGGCATGTTAATCTCCTGTGGGAGGCCTTGCATAAAAGCTTTGAGAGCATATATATTATGTCTTGCCACATTTTTGTTAATAAATTACCTTACATTATCCACGCCTCATAGAGAGAATTGACTTTCTTCTGCCCTCTTCAGTACTGTTCCATACTTTTCTAGAATTTTCGTCGTTGCAAAACAATTTCATCGCTTTCCAGTAAAAGTGCTATGCCCCTAAAATTTTCATGACGATTGTGGAAAAGACAAAATTTTTATTTAATAAATCTAAGTTTCTTTCCAAAGAATTGACCACCATATAGTGTTAGCGATTTTTTAATACTAAAAATATAAAATAGAAATATAGAAATCATATAATTTTTCCCTCCACGTAAATATCCGTATTGCCGAAAATAGTAAATGCTTTATCCACCGACAGACGAAATGTCGCCGCTCTTTAAACTTTCTTTCGTTAATCTCCTTGGCAATATCAAACCCCACGTCCTATTACGAATACGTCGTTCCGACCTGTTGCCCGTAATCAGAGTGGGTTTTTTGTTTGTCTGCGGAAGAGTATCTTTTTCACTTTAAAGTTTCCGTTTCCTACACCCCCGGCATTTCTTGGAGAAAGCTAAACTTTGAGGTATTTTAAGAGCTCTTATTTAAATCCGGCGGACGCTTCCTCGAGAGTGTGGTGAAACTTATGCAATGATTCTTTTCGTGGAAATATAATAATAATAACAAAAACAATATTAATATTATTATTATTAGTAATAAGAATGATAATAATAATGATAATAAAATATAACTAATAAATATAAATGTACACTAACGAAGTCATAAAGTGGTCGGCAACTTCACTACAATACTTAGACTAAGAAATAAGAACAATACTTACCAGGTTCACGATTCATCATCCGCGATCGTCCGTTACAAGGCTCCACTTACATCGAAAATCTAAATGTTCTAAATCTTCACTGCAGATTCCACCATTCCCTTAAAAGTAAGGACATGGATTATGAAGGATCCACCTTCGAGTTGGTTACCTGATTCCAGAACCCGAAGCCTCCCTCCACGCCATTCAGGGCCAAGTTGGCCCCACCAGATCTTATATTAAACACGTCCGAAAAGAAAATGTAGCCAATGAGAACTGCCGTCGCTGTGAAAGAGACGTAGAATCCATTCTGCATATCACCGCCTGATGCCCAACCCTCGCGCCGCGGGAATATCTAGACAGACATGACATGATCGCAAAGGTCATACGCCCGGGAGTAAGCAGAAATATCAAAACTGTTAGCGTAACAAAGCGCACCAATACTCACCCGCTTGGAAGCATGAAACAGCCTCTGTAACTGTGTATTCTAGCCACCTGTCGAATTGTCCGAAAAGTATTGTGCCTGTAGTATTTACCGAGCAGATTTCTTGGACGCGGTCCACTGTTTGCTTGTATCGCCAGAAAACCTGTGAAAAAAAGTTTATTCTCAGAAAATTCATGATAGAAAATATATTTGTATAAATTATATATAATTATTCCCAAAAAAGGACTGAGGGCAATTTAGAACTGGTCAAAGTTCAGGCCCAAAACTATGTATAATTAGAAAAAAAAAGTCAAAGGCCAAATGATATACCTAGAAATAAGTTTTATGATACTAATGTTAGATTTTGAATGAACAACAGTAGCGATATAGAAAAAGGGAAAACCAAAATAAAAAAGATAATGAGGAACCAGGAGGTACTGTTGGAATATATTCCTTAAAGGCAACAATTAAATTGTCTAGGGACACTGTTGTATAGTATGCTAAGATTACAAGAAAATGAGGTATAGTGAGGAGGAGGCCAGATGTAACCATGATAAGAGGGACATAGATTATATATAATACTGTGGACGAAAATTGCAGAATTCAATTTACGTCGATTTACCATCGATAAGTTTACCTCAAATTATGTGATATTGGCATCCTTCTGAGTATACAATGTACAAATCGTAGACGAAATTTTTGTATCCTATGAATTCTGTCTTTATCTATTTTATTCAAACATGGTGCACAAACTACATTACAAAAATTAAACTATCTCAATACTAAAGAGTCAGATGAAGTAGTTTTCAGTTTTTCCGCAAATAAATGACAACTTGGAAATAATAACTTTAAATTTCCGTATACTCTGTATACATTTATTGATATGTGGCCTAAAACGTAGAGATGTGTCAAAATGTAGCCCTAAATTTCTTGCTGGTATTATATATCTAATAGTGTCTTCTCCAATTATGATATTAAATGCAGTTTCAATGCTACTCCTATGCTTGCCATTTACCATAACCGATGATTTGGCTCCATTTAATTGGAAACTGTGACTCTCGGAAAATGTGACTAGGCGTTTTATACCTTCATGATGCGAGTAATAAATGTGAAGTACTATAACCTAAACAACTGCTCAAATTACAAGTGTACATAGCAAAAAGAAGCGACCCTGAAATGGAGCCTTGGGGTATCCCACAAGATGATATTTAGCGAGACTTTTACTAGTTTGTGCAAATTGAAGTCTATTTTCCAAATACCTATTAATAAGTCCAATCGCGCTCTCCGAGAAGCCGACAAAATGCAAAACCGCTAATAGTATCTCATGATTTAACTAGTCAAAAGCTTTAAAATAACCCAACAGCACAAGTGCAGTTATCTACAACTTTTGAAAGGACTGGTAACATGCCAATAGGTCTAAATTCACCACACCGATCACGATCTTCTTTTGTAGGAATGTAGATTACCTTGGAAATGTTCCACAAACTAGGCAATTCCCCATCTAGCAAAATTAAATTAATGATATTAGTAATAAAAGGAAGAATTATGACAGCGGTTTCTTCAGTAACTGCATAAAAATCAATCAATGAAGTAAAATTACTCTTTGAATTTTGTTTGTAAAATAAGGTCGAGTTTTTATGAACGGGTATATTTATTCCAGAAAACTGAAAAAATGTATGTTAATATTATTCGGAATATTTGAGGTTTCAGGCAAACAATTTTTATCTATTTATGGGCATGTATTGAATTCCTTGTTAAAACTATTACTTATACAGTTGCCCGGATAACATTTCTTTTCATTGTTTATACCAATATCTGTTACAGTTCCCATCACTTTTGTTCTTTTTTCCATTTATTTCAGGCTTTATTGTTCAGTTTAGTCATCGCCCTAATTGTGAAGGTTAGCCAAGGTGGCTTTGGCTTTCCTAATGTTACCTCTTCCGCCGAGATGCCAAAAATATGAACAAACAAATTTTCACTTTAATATAGCACTTTTGGGTTTGTTCCATACAAATAATTCAGAAATTTCAACTGTGAATTCAGTAGAAAATTATTTAAAAGTTAGTTATCAATATTCTCAAAATTCCAGATTTTAATTGTATATTCAAAAATTTTAGTTTGTCTGTATATTACAATGAACCAGTGAATCTAACATCCAGATAGCGATGCTGACGGTAGAGTAGATACTGGTAGGGCCACCACCACAATGAATCTAAGAATATTGAGACTCAGCGATGTCGAATGGCCAGGCTCACCTTAAGTGCCGGATAAATTTAATATATTATTTATGCCACTACAGCTGACAAAGGTGACAGCGAGATCGACAGTTTCGACAAGCAATATGTGGGAGTGTATGACTTAGGAGAAAGAAACGAGCTTGGGGATAGACTGGTCGAATTTTGTGCAAACGAAAAATTTATAATTGCAAACATCTTCTTTAAGCTTCCCAAGCTTGGATTCTATATCTGAACACCCCCGGCAGACAACAAACATAGGATTATCAGAAATCAAATAGATGATATTATCATAAACAAAAGATTTAGGAACAGTATTAAATCAACCAAGACTTATCCAGGCGCTGATATTCCATCGGACCATTACCCTACTATCTCTTCCATAAATATCAAATTAGAAGCGATCAAAAGAACACCAGCTAAATATTATACGAATCCTAGAAGACTTAAAGAAGAACCAATATACAACAAGACCAAGCAAATGGTAAATGACAATCTGAAAAGAGTAAGAGAAGACATAACATCAACCGAAAACGTGGACGGTAGATGGAAAGGAGGATTTAAAGCCTACCAAGGAAAAATGAAAACCCTAGATGACAGATAAGATCTTCAAGCTGATGGAAAAAAGAAGACAAGGCAAAACAAATGAACCATGTAGAAATAAAAAAGTCCAGAAAGTAATTAGAAAAAAATCTGAGAGGCAAAGGAGAAATGCCTATGTAAAAAGTGCATAGAAATAGAAGAACTAGACAAAAAATATAACAGGTTTAACTTGCATAAGAAGATCAAGGAAATGACTGGACACCGAAGGAGTGTCCATTCACGTATTCTTAAAGATAGCGAGGCAAATATAATTGGAGAGATACAAAAGAGAAAATAGCGAAATGGACGAAATAGATTCAACAGTTATTATATGACAACAGAGCGGGCCAAACAGTTAATCAAAAGGATAAAATAGGACCTCCGATACTAAAAGAAGAAGCCATGTGTGCAATAAAAAATTGAATTGAACTAATGAAACTTATTGACGAAAATGTCTTAGTCGACCTGTTTAACACCATATATCAGACTGGCGCAACCCCTGAACAATGGCTTCAGTCGACTTTGGTTGAGATCCTTAAGACGCCAAATGCCACAACCTGTTTTGACTTTAGAACCATATCCTTGATGCATACATTAAAAGTATTTCTTAAGGTTATCCACAACCGAATTATCAGGAACCTCAAAGCGGGAAAAGTAACTCAGTTCGGTTTTAGAAATGGGATGGGTACAAGAGAGACAATTTTTGGCGAGAATGTCTTAGCGCAAAGATGCCTCGACATGAATCAGGATATGTACCTAGGCTTCGCTGACTTCGAGAAACTAATAGACATTCAACCGGCGAAAAAAAAAATGGAATCAAACAGCTATAAGCTGGGAGGAACATCAATACAACGCAAAAAAAGCACATCGGAGAGGTGCTTATAGAAAATTTTCTTGCTAAAATTAACCTAATTAGACTATCCACCCAAAATTTAGTTTATTTAGGTGTAAAAAAAATTGGGTTGGATTGTGAGATGTGAACCTTGCAAAACGACAGAGTAGAAAAATATTTGAGATCCTGTTTAAAGCCACGAGTCTCTTGTATTTTATTTTTTTGTTAAAGTAATTTTTTTTTGCTTTGGGGCCCGCTACAATGTAACTTCCTCAACGAGTCACGATATCTTGGAAATGGTGATTCCTAGAAGGACAAATATAGGAACTATTTTTGTACATAGCCTAATGATCCACAATCTACGTCTAAAATACTGGTTTAATAAAACTTTTTCGAAAGGTATAAAAAAAATCAAAATTTTGAACTTTTTACCTTTACTTTTGAACTTTATGGTGTACCTAATGTGAAAATTTTCATAGAACTATTATTTCAGCCAATTTAGGTGAATATTATTATTTTATTTTGAATAATTGAAACGTTAACAAAAAAACTAAGCGTCTCAAAACGTTACCTGGTATGAGTTTACTAACCCAAAAGCTGTAATGTCAGCTATGTTGACCTTTTCACCAATAAGCTAGGTCCTGTATTCATGATTCCTCATGCCTTAAGGGTGCCTTCAAATCATTGGCATGGGCACGATGCATTTATCAAATTATTCTTGATGTCAGATTCCGATATCTTCCTTGACCGAGGAAGTCTCAAGTATCGACTATGAATTCTGTTCTAGGAGGCAAAATTTAAAGTAAAAAAATGGGTAATAGGCATACAAGATCACCTAGAAACAGGATGTTCCATTAAAAAATCAGAAAAAAGTTTGTTTACAGTGCGTCAACTTGAAATAATTACCTTGTGGTATTAAGGCTGCTTCACTACATAAAGGCTCATTTTTAATATATCATATAGTTAGCAACAATTTTCTATTTTCTCCCAATAAGTTGATAACGGCGCGTTAAAATCAGAAAACAATAACTGTGTCATATAACCGTTTCTTGGAGGACTTATGGCAGGCAACAAAATATACCGGAATATAGGTTAAAAAACAAACAACTTTCTGTAATGTGACGCTGGTATAATTGAGTGTTTTTGCACAGTGTCGATAGATTTGTGATGCAAAAAAAAGGAAAAAGTTCATATATACGTAGATCCGGAACGTTCAATTCAATTACAATTAACTAACTAGAATTTGTTACGTAAGTCCAGTGCCATCTAGGGAGGCATTTTATCGATTATTGTCAAAGAAATGTACGCCACCTACTTTTAGCTATTTTTGTTATTTATTTTGAACGAGCCACTCAAAGTGCAACTATTTTTACTATTCAGTTGTTTTCACTTGCCTCGTTCTAAAGCAAAAAAATTATGAAAATTTCTGCGAACATATACTTGTAGGACCGCTTTGATAAACTTAGTTCTTACTCAAGAAAAGGACTACCTTGAGCTTCATCAGCTTCATTGCACACATTTAACTTTGTGATGTAAGAATTTTCGGTCTGTGTCAAAGGCATTTTTAAAAATCCTGCACCTCTATGAACACCTCATATAAACTTTCTTTCTTTTTTTTTGAGGACAACTCCAGTAGAGAGTTTTAATTTTTGAAATTAGGATCTTATTAAGTAATTATATGCTTTTAACCCTTTCTGGGTATGCAAAACAAAATGTTTCTTTTTTAATAAGACAAAGGTTTATTTTGATTTGTCTTGATAAATAACGTCTTCTTCTCTCTCTCTCTTTCGCATATGCATATTGCGCCTCTATATATCTTCTTATTACTCTGAGTTTGTTCAAAAATTCCGGCCACTTTGTTCGTTCTTTTCAATACTTATTCAGTTAAAAAACATAACTTTGACGTTTAATAATAAAAAGCGTCCGCCATCCCGTTCGTCCCGCCGTCATCACAAAAAGCGCCAATTTGTCATTCGGACGGGGGACAAAATTAAGTAATTGCGATGACGTCTTTCCACATTCTTTCCGGGCGCCGAAAATGTATGCGCGACCCAAGAGAGAGAACCCGAAATGTCTTAAACCTTTTTCACCAAACACTTCCCTAACAATTCGTCGCGGATCTGCGCATACAAGCGAAAGCCCGGCCAGACAATGGGCCGATTTGTTTGACGGCATGGCAATCTTGATTTAACCCGTTACAGGCACCAGTCGGTCTGTCACTTTCAGTTTCCGTTCTCGCGTATTTTCCACCGGATTCGTTCTCAACCATTTCTCGTCGTCTTTTATGGTTTGATAAAAAGTTACCGCTTTTGTGGGACCTTATTACGAACGAAAAAAAATTATGTTTTTTTCCTATATAAAAAACCATAGCGGCTTCTGAAAGGAACTCCGCAGCTATGAAAAGTTTTCTTGTCGCTCGCTGACGACCAACCTGAGACTCGAAACGGCTTAAAAAACGCTGCGTGCTATTGTCTATTTCAGAATCCAATGCTGTGCATTGATTTCACCGCTAAATTATTTTTGGGTCCATTTATGGGTTTCTCATATTGTTATCCATGTTCATTTAGAATAGTCGGCAATTTATTTTAACGGAATAACAACAGAATCGCTCTGGAACGGAGTGGCACAACTGTAAATTTGGTGTACTTGACCACCAATAACTAGCATTTTGCCTATAACCTTATATCCCAACTGCTCAAACAAGATAAACACTTGGGCCGTATCTGGATCTTGGTAAGGAAAAGTGACATAAGTGGTAGATTTTGTAAGTTAAGGACATGTTACAGCGGTTCTGGATTCTAATAAAAGGTTTAGGACAAGAATTTATAAACTTCCAAAAGTGTGAAGTGAAATGGTTTCTGATGGAACACTTACCAAAGATTTTATAAATAAAGCGAAAACAAAAACCGAACTTCTAGATAAAAGAGAAAAAAACACGCCAGAAAAATCCTAATCGCAAATATCTCTCACCAGATATAAATATTTCTAAACTATTTGAATGCTATGCACAAAACGAGGAGCAAAAACTAAAAAAAATTGATTGATCGATTGTGAATTAGCAATTAAGGACATTAACGATTCTAATTTAAACAAACATGTATTAGCGAATATAATAAACTCTCAATTAATAGCAACAACACAAAGAAATTTCTCAAATGTCACTAGTTAAAACTATCAAAAACAAAGTTTCTGAAAATAACATAATATTTACACGTGCAGATAAAGGGAAGACAGTTATAGCGATCGACCTCAAAAACCAATAATTTTCTTAAACCAGAACTTTTCCTTTGTCTCAAACACGATCCAGAGAGTTATATCAAAGACAAGTCAAAGATGTAATTACTAACTCCACATTATTTAGTGACAAAGACAAATATTTTTTAACAATTATGAATCCACAACCGCCTAAATTATATTCTTTAGTTAAATTACATAAACAAGATATGCCCATTAGACCAGTGGTATCATATGTAACAGCTCCAGCATATAAACTCTCTACAAAATTAGTAAATATATTAAAGTTCCACACAGATTTAAAACCTAAATTTGCAATAAAAAATTCTTTTGAATTAATCAACAAAATTAAAGATATCAAAATCCCTTCTAACGCAACTCTATTGTCCTTTGATGTACAAAACTTATTTCCCAGTATTCCACCTATGGATGTGATAGATTTAGTAGATTTTACCCTAACTCGGAAACAGGTTAACCCATTGGTGAAACAAGATTTATTAGTTTGCTTAATAGTATCTTTAGACCAAAATTATTTTGAATTTGATGGACAGATTTATATCTCTAAAGAAGATTTGATTATGGGAAACCCACTTAGTCCTTTGTTAGCTGAGATTTTTATGGATAATTTGGAAAATATCATACTAGAACATCCTTTAAGTAAAAGTTTTTTATGGTGGTATAGATATGTGGACGATGTCTTTGCTTGCTTTGTTGGAACGGACAGACAATTGAATTCTTTTTTAAATTACATTAACTCAATACATAACCGTATAAAATTCACTATCGAGATTGAACAGGATAACTCTATTAATTTTTTAGACTTAACGATTACGAAAGTGCAAAACAAATTAGATTTTTCAATATATCATAAACCTTCACACACGGACACAGTCATACAAAACAGCTCAAATCAACCTCATACACACAAAATGGCTGCATTTAACTCTTTTATACACAGATTTCTTAATACGCCACTCTCAACAGAAAATTACAACAAAGAACCTAATATCATTAAACAAATAGCACTGAACAACGGCTACAATCCATCCATTATAGATAAAATTATAAATAATAAACAAATACAGACAACAGTAAACTCTATTTATCCGAAACCAAATGCAGAACACGAACAATTTAAGACCATTACATACATAGGAGAACCTAGCGAAAAAGTTTCAAAACATTTGTCAAAATGTGGTTTAAAAATAGCTTTCAGAACTAACAACACAATAGGTAAATATTTAAAAAACAATAAATCGAAATGTCAAAAATCCCAAAAATCAGGAGTCTACAGGTTGAAATGTGGATCTTGTCCTAAAATTTATATTGGACAAACAGGTAGATCCTTCAAGAAACGCATTAACGAACATATAAGAGCGTTTAAAAACAATAGTCTAGATTCTAATTATGCTACACACTTAAATACAGAAAAACACATTTTTGACGACAATTTTGATATTTTACATGCAGCCACAAAAGGAAGAAAATTAAATTTATTAGAAGCCATGGAGATTAACAAAATGAGACATTCAAATATATTGCTTAACGATCAATTAGATTCAAATACCTCTCCTTTATTGAACTTAAATTCTCGCAACAACATTAATTAAGGTTTAATGGTCATTTTTCGCAATATATATTAGCAGGTAGTTTGTAAATATTATATTTGATAAAGACACGGTGTCATGTCATAATATATAATTTCGTGAAAATCTGAACTTTTAGTTCTTATTTATTTTGATAAATGGATTTTCATCAAGTAAAAGCCACCTCAGTTCAATTTTTTTAACAACTAAAGGTATTGAAAGTTGTTTTATCAAAAATATCCGATGAAGATTTGAAGGAACATGCAAAAACATAAAAGCACGGCCTAATATTTCTACGCGAGAGGCACATTCTAGAAGAAGAATATGTATGGAATGGGTCGCACAAAAGATTCCTACTTGCAATACGACAGACTTTGGAGTGATCGAAAAACAAAAGCGATTCCACTATTATTCCTTGGCAGATGAATGGGTGAAATTTATAGTACCAAAAAAACGAACATGTTTCAAGGGGCAGAGATGAAATCTGAAGACTTTAAAAGTACCTCTTGGTTAAAGGCGTTACTCATCAGCCGAAAAGAAAGGGAACAAGACATAAAAGTAGAATGGTTGAAAATAAAGTGGCTAATGTTCAAAGCTTAAGAGTTGTCAAACGTTTAATTTCCCATAGCGTTAATGCTTCTAAAAAAACAGAGAGTACCCAAATGAAAAGTGTAGCTTTTTTTGCAAAATTTAGATACCAATTTTTTTATAATTTGACGTCTTTTTTTCTAAAAATGAAAATTGTTTGGATTTTTTTTCTATCATGAGACTAATATTTCCTAAAACTAAAATTTAAACGTCTCTAAAGTTTAATAATAAGTAAAATGGTAATATAAGACAGAAAAATAGGATTAACGTTGTGCTTTATTTTATATTTGTTTATAGTTCAAAACGTTAATTTTGCACATAGGCCACTGGGCTTCTGAACGACTCAATTAGAAATTGTTTTATTAAACATCGGCTATTAAATTATAAAAAATCATAATTATTTTTCGTCGTCTGAAGAACTCGAACTCCTCTCGTCGCTACTGTACAATTAACGTATCTTCTTCTCTTCTTTAATAACATGCCGGATTGCTTCTAGTCAGTCCAGTGGCTTGATCAAGTAGAAGCTTTAATATAAGTTCTATAGGGTTTAGTTCAATTATATCAAATTATCTTCAAAAACGATATTTTTTTCTGGTTAATCAGTCTATAATTTCTTGTTTCCTCCAAGATGAAGTTGGAGTCTCCTCTCTCGGTCGTGAATGATGGCTTGCGTTATCCATAACTAACTTTAAAAATACCTCTTTGCGCGTCCATTATGGACGATAAAGTCAGATCAAAGTGACAACAAATTCTATTTATTAGTATAGGGATCCAAAAAAAAATTTAATAATAAGTTTACCTACCCCTATGGTCAACATGAAAGTTGTGAAAATTTTAATATTCTACTCTTTTTAAGTAAGTTAAAAAAACCGACATTGTTTGTACCCTTTTTTCTGAAAAATCAAATATTCAATTTATCTAAATAATAAAGTAAGTCCAAAAATAGTATCTCCAAAAATATTTTCTCACAAACGGTAAGCTGCGACCTTAGTAATTGCTGCCTTGGCACCAACATTGTGTATGCTTAATGCAGGTTTTCTTTTGCGGACTAACGAATTTCTGTCGCCAGTATATTTTTTTAACATAACAGGTTTTATATATGTGGCCCACGCCTTTGAATGAATATTTTATTTACATTGCATCTCTGATTTCAGCAGTTTTTTGAAAACATATAAATACACAACATGCATTATGCATGTGCCGGTGGAAACAAAAATAACGATAATTTAATTTTTTCAAACACAGCAACAACAACATTCCTTAAACTTACGCTACGCAGTTAATTAACACCCCGTATGGAAACCGACATTCTGTGAAGTCCCTGAAATTAATCTGTCGGTTGAAATAAGTTGTTACCCGAGTTTTGAAACCAATCCCCATTAGGCCGTTGTAAGGATTCAACTCGACGACGGATTTGTAACACAACTCTACTTCTCGACGTGACAAAGTTGTTTTTATTTTCACTGAATCAGTGAATTATACTCAAAAAGCAAAAACTGAAGTGGACCGGAAACCTAAGTTAATCAATATTCTAATTAATTTAAGTCAATTTTTAACCACAAATAACAGTCACTTTGATATTCTTCGTTGTGATACAGTTCTTGGAAAGTAACAGATAAGGCTGCCACCAATGCATTTAACATTTCACTTTTTTACTGGCATGAATAATCAACAGGGGAAGAATTGGTGAAACAATTCCTTTTAACAATGCTTGGGATATTTCATAATTCTTACTTTTACACTTTGTCATTTGCCCTCTAATAGTGTACTGTTACCAGCTGGGGACACATCAAAACTGAAGTCGGTGGTGCTATAATTAAGCTTGCAGTCCCGAAAAACTTTTTTAATAGATACAGAACTGAATAATATATCGCAATAATGGTATAAATGTGAAAATTGAAATTTATATTATATATTGAGACAACTGTTCCAGGGATTCCGATCTGCACTTCTCAAATATTCGTTATAACTCCTGGGTATATGAGTACCAAATAAGAAACATATCCGTAATAAAGAAAAACATTAATTCCTGTAAAGAGAGTAATTCGAACATTACAGCAATTGACAATAACTACTACCTTCATGAAGAACACATGTATATGTAAGATGTAAGATTAGCACCACTACCATTTATTTTTTAAAGCAAATTTTTCAGAAAAGCATAATCTCGATCAGAAACAAATTTTCTAACCGATGGAATGGAATAGAATATAATATATATAATATAGAAAATGTTTAGGTGGAACAAATTTTTATAACATTGGTACTGCCTGGAAGAGGCGTTACTATACTTCCATTTTAACATACTAAAAGTCCCCGGATGTACCTATGATCAAAAGGTCTCAAAAAAGGTCCGCCATCTTGAAAATCGGTACTTTTTAACAAAATCTTGTTATATCTCCAAAATTATCACATATATCAAAAATATCAAGAGAACAAAATTAAAGGGCATAAAAAAATACGTAAATATGCATTTCCAGCTTTTTACCTATAATCGTGTTGAAGATATATATAAAAAAAATGTAATAGTGAAAATTTGCAGCTGGTATTGTGATATCAGAAAGCTACAACATCTATCAATAAATACAAAATAAAATACACAAATGAGATTGATTTTAGATATGTAATATTATAACTGAAATGTCACAAAATCTTCGCAAACTACTTAACTAAAATACCAAGCCCCGATTTCCATACAAAAAAAAAACAAAAAACTAATGAATTTTCATCAAGGTCACCCGAATTAATTCCTGAGTTGGTACATGATATAGCATTGCAGTTGGCACAGAGACGGGAGCACGGTATGTTAGACTTCTTGCAGCTGCAGAGCTTATTATATTCTGCTTGTCGTTGGTAAAACTGCTAACTCAAAATTTGTGCTGAGGGCTTGTCGGGCTTGTCGAGTTCTGTATTTATAGTATCTCAATTCATCTAGATTTTTGGCTAGTCTCTTCCTCTAAATTCCTTTAAAATTCTTTCGGAAATTATATTTTGTGTTTTTGTCCTTACAGAGTTTATGTGTTGTTCCTGTATGGTTTTTATAATATAAGTGGAATGGCATCAAATTTTCTCCTGCTTTCGGAATATTACTGGGTCTGCCTGTTTTATTTGGCACTACGTAAGCAGCTTCTTTTGGAGTTACACAAACAATTCCCCCCATAGAATTGTTTTGTCCCATTTCCATCAAGTGTTTTTATATTGTGATCCGCGTTATCAAACAGGAATTGTTGGAACGCTTCATCCGTTACTTCATGCTTATAGTGCTGAGCAGCGGACGCTTTAAATTTTAAAGCTACTCTGTACGTGTCCGAGAAGCCCAATGCTGATAATAGATCTAGCAAATTTCTACATCCATATTTTCGGTGCAGATACGTCTCCTGTGAAAATTTTTTTAGTACTCTCTACTCTATACCGGACCTTATTTTCGCGCTTAAAATTCTAGCACAGCTCTCAATTATATATTGACGTCAATCTTGATCAGCTGAGGTCTTCAGCCAGGCCTCTTTCATCAGGTCATCCTATTTTCTTTAAAGCACAAGACAATGGGATATCCAGGAGTACCGGTGATAACAAATTCTTCTTTATAATGCTCCATAATTTTCTTTCCGAGATATTTCGTATATCATTGTTTGGAGTTGGGTGGAAAAAATGTTTCCATCTTCTTTTGTATGTCACTAAGAGAAAATTGACATATTTCTTTTCATTCTCATCTTAATATTGACATAACTTTTTGAATGCATCTACACTTGCTGCACCTTCTGGAATACCAAGTCGTTTCGCGGTCTTAGTATTTATGAAAGATGCATAACAGCTTCAATGATAGCGTGCTTCCGCTGCAACCAGATCTATTTGAGATATTAAGCGGCTATTTACTTGAAATCCCCATTGATCCCTTCTTCTGTTGCAGTGTTTTATGATGGTATTTTTAACTTTCAATGTTATGACAAGGCTGGTTTCGGATTTAAAGTTAAAATCGGATTTGGAACTTCTTAAATGTAGACCTGTTGACTCTTGCATTACATTTTTCTGAGGATTATTTGACGTTTTTATACTACTTTGCCTAGTGTAGTCCCTTCTGAATTTTAAAAATTGAACCGAGGAGGATTTTACTTTATGAAAATCCATTTATCAAAATAAATAAGAACTAAAAGTTCAGATTTTCACGAAATTATATATTTTGACATGACGATGGTTTCGACAACACCGTGTCTTTATCAAATGTATTGATTCCTAATGGTTAGCTTTTGACCCAAGGCTTGTATAAGAAACTACCATTTATTTTAAACAACGTATAAATTTTTGGCATTTCTTTTGAGAACGCCCTGTACACTTCTCTGTAACTAGAGTTAAGCATGACACGTTTCAATGTAAGAATCATAAGCTCTGTTAGGAATGAATTCGCAATAAATAATACTAATAAAAGTAGTAATGCTTATTCTCATTGAATTTTATGAGGAAGTATCGTATACTGTCACAACTAAAAAAATAGGTTAAACTATTTTGAAATACAAGCTTACACTACCAAAAGAAAACTCAAGGTATATGACAACGTAAAATAGGCACTACTACAATTAATGTATTTATTAATACAAAACATTTTTATTTAAAATGTTCTTTACTTTATTCTTAATTAAGTAAATTGGAGGCAATTATTGGTAAAAGATTGCTCTCAAAATGTTAATCTATAATTACTTTTAATATGAGTCATGTAGTAACTTCTAGGGTGAGCAAATTTGAGGTTAGGAAGTAAACTGGCTTAAACAGTTTTTTTTTTAAATATTGGTATATATGTATACTGGAAATACGATAATAATATCGGGCAAATGCCCATCTCTAGCACGCTCTTTTCTCAAAATTTTACAACAAAGCTTCGTATATCTCGTCAATGCAGCACTGAATCCCATCTTTCAGAGCTTCAGTTGCTTTTGGTTTATTCCATACTTATCTTTTTCACATAGACCCGGTTTTTCAAATGGACACAGACAAAATACTTCAGCGGCGTCAAATCATAAGAACTTCATTTCAAAAAAATACGGCTCCGTGATGCCGCCTCACCACAAACTGCACCATAGAGCGACTTTCTATGAATGTAATGGTTTTTCGACGACTGTTTGTGAATTATCTCAACCGATAATTTGGCGATTGCAATAATTTTGTTTGGTTACATTACCCCCTAACTGAAAGTTGGCTTTATCACTAAAGATGATTTTGTTGAAGAATTCGTTTTTAAAACTCGTTTTTCAAGCTTTAATTTTTGAATGAGTTCAATTTTTTTGCGCAAAGTACCTCTGGTGATATAATTGTTGCAATGTCGAATCGAGTCGATGTTTCAGGCTAATTTTCAAAATTTTGCTGTACCGTGCGTTTAATTTATCTTGATAACATTTTAGTTGGCTGTAACTTTTTTGTTTTTAGAGATATCAAGGTCAACAAAAAATGAAAATGTAGGGGTAGTAGTAAAGTTTTTTCCAAGTGACGTATAAAACAAAACACTATCAATTTTCTGACATATAAGCTTAGGTTATATTTTTTTAAAGGGAACACCCTGTATATTATACATCTGTTTAATAGAATATCTTATTCCGATTACAATGATGTAAAACACTTTATATTTCAGTTCACTCGATTTTGAAAAATCGGCAAAAAATGGAAATTTTTATATAATTTCACAGAGTCCCTGACTGACCAATATAATGTTTATGTTTGACATATCAGTAAACAACGTTGACGGTTGAATTATTGTGCAAGTCATTATTGTTAAATTGTTTTTCGCGAATTTAGCTTCAAGTATACTTTATATATATGGTGTGTCGAGTGATGTGTCTATCCCAGAGTATTGGATTTAGTTGTCTGATACAGTTTCGCGTCTGGCCTAGTCTACTGTTCATTTCTTCCCCTGTTGTCCCTTTTTGGGATATTATGAAACCTAAGTATTTGAAATTTTTAGTTCTCTTTATTTGATGATTTTCATCAACTTGTAGGTAGTTTTCTCCATCTTCTGTTGTTGCCAGGTGTTTCGAAAAATTTATTTCCATTCCATTTTTTTCATATTCTTCCTTCAGTTTTCGTAACATGTAACTTAGGTCTTCTTCGTTTTGTGCGAGTACAACTTGGTCGTCCGCGAAATTTAATGTGTAAAGACAGTCTGATTGGAATTCCCATTTGTCCACATTTTTTCTTCCATGGTTTTAAGATCTCCTCTAGAAATATTTTAAACAATGTTGGTGATGTGGAGCATCCTTGTAGCAGCCCTTTTGTTGTTTTAAAGCTTTTTGAGAGTCTATCTTCGATTTTTATAGATATTTGGTTTCCTTCAAACATTTTTTTAACGGTCTCTATTAATTTTTGTGGCAATCCGATGGTCTTCATTGCCTTCCATAGTATCCCCCTGGGTATGGTGTCTTATGCTTTTTTTAGGTCTATAAAGGCTAAGTGAACCGCTCTATTTTTAGCCATTTTCTTCTCTATCACTTGTTGTAATGTATATATGTGGTCTATACTAGATCGACCCGCCGTAAAACCTGTTTGTTCTTCTCCAATTTTGCCTTTTATTTCTATTTCTAGCTTTGCCTTTACGAGTTTTCCATATAGTCTTCCCATAGATGATATTACGCTAATCCTTTTCTTCGTCTGATGTTGTCTCCGAGTTTTCTCCAATAAAAGTAGGTCTATCCTCTGTTAGCAGTTTTTTGTAGTATATTTCCCACATAGTATCTGGTATGTATTCTAGATGTACTTTTTCTTTCCTATTGGTTCTAAGAGATTTAATTAGACGCCAGGATTCTGAATTACGCGTTCCTCCTCCTATATATTGTTCCACATTTTTGCAGGCCTCTTCCTATTTGTTGTTCTTTTCTTTCTGTACTATTCTTTTGACTTCTCGATTTTTCTCTCGGTATATGTCTCTATCTTCATCTGTTTTTGTATTTAACCACTTCATATAAAGTTCCTTCTTTTCATTTATAATTTCCCTTAAGTCTTTATTAATGTCTATTTTATGTTGGTTTTGTGATTCTTCCTTCTCTCCGAGAGCTTCAGTAGCTGCTTCTTTGATGCATGTTTTTATGTGCTCGTATGTTGTCCCTAGGTCGTCGAGGCTGAATTCTTCCAGTTTTTGGTCTATTCTTCGCTGATATAAGTACCGTATTGACTCATCGTGTAAAAGCTGTATATTGAACTTTTGTTCTTTTTGTTTATGTTCAAATGCTATTTCTTTTTTTGGTTCACGTTTGTTCCATGACCAGGGGAACTCCATTTTCGCGATCAATAACCTGTGGTCTGTGCCGCATTCTGCACCTCGTTTCACTCGGACATCTTTTATTTTAATTGAGGAGTTGTTTTGGACTACAATATAATCTATAATTGATCTGAGATCTCTGGTTTCTTGTACCAAAGTGAATTTATGGATTTCCTTATGTCGGTAGAAGCCATTTGTAATCTTGAGATTATTAAATTCGCATAGTTCGATTAGAGCCTCTCCGTTGGTATTAACCGTATCTTCTCCGAATCTATCTATTATGGCATCGTTTTCTTTTCTTCCATTGAAGTCTCCTGCTATTATGAGTTCTTGATTTTGTTTAATTTTATCAATTTCTTCTTGTATCGTTTGTATGAAACTTGTCTTTTCGATTAGTGCACTATCTTCCGTTGGTCCATATACTCCGATTACTATTATGTGTCTTCCAAAAACTACGATATCTATTTTAATAACTCTATCATTTATTGGTTCTAAGCTTTTTATACATTTTATCCATTTCTTTTTTATTAAGATACCGATTCCGGCTTTTGCTCTTTCCTCTTTTTTAACTCCGCTCCAGCAATAAAAGACGTCATCTATAATTTCTGTTCCATTTCCTTTTTTCTTGGTTTCGCTCACCACTAGTATGTCCAGTTCCGTTGTTTTAAATACATCTATTACCTCCTTGCCTTTGGTTCTCCATCCTTGGATATTCCAGGTACCGAAAATTAGTTTTCTGTTATCTGTTTTTTGTTTTTGTTTTTGTTTACGTTGGTTGAGATTTAAGACTGGGTTTCGTACACGATCAGCAGGTTTGCCCCCCCGTATCCGTTGGGGCTCCCTCTTCTGTCTAAAAGTCCATTGTAGGTGTGGATTACCACCCGGGGAAAAATTCCGTGGTTTTTCATCCTGATTCTAGTCTATTTGACCGTTTATATTTTTACATGTGCCAGGGAGCTTAAACCTGACGCCATAACCCCCATTTGGAGGGCCTTTTTCTTCAGCCGCCCATTCTGGGAACCGTCGCTGTTTGCAGCCGCCCATTGTGAGTCCGACACTGCGGTGGTGCTTGTTGGTCCGCGGGAGGTATTTGATTTCCCTCCAACCACCCATATCTGGGAGGCCATCCCCTATCCGCCACCTGGGGACGCGCTCTCTAGGAGTTGCAAGCTCTCCCGAAAGTATACTTTCTGAATAATAAAAGAACCACCGCAGCTCGTCGTCCGTATATTAGACTTTATCCAGAGCGCTGAGCTCTTTCAAAACCGATAGGCGGGCAAAGAAATTTGTAGAAAACGGTAACGGTAAAAAGGTATGCCGGAATCTTAATATCTTAAATGAAGAAAATAAGATAACATATTAGAATTCTATGAAGCACATCTAATTTCCTATATTACTAGAGTATATGAAGAGACAGACATTTCTCGGGGAACAATCCACTCAGTTTTGAAAGAATATAAATGTTGTTGGGGTTTTCTCACTTGCTTGGTTGTTGAAATAACACCCACGCGAAACTTCTCATGCTTTTACTGATTTTCAAAGGAACAGAGATAGACTTCTACACTACCAATTTAAATAAAAATTACATGTGGTCAATCCCCCCGTTTTCCGACCTAATTCTCTAACACTTTATTCGCCACTATCCCGCGGTTTACCATTCCTCCCTTTTTCGTGGTGTTGTGCGGCGTTGCCACTATTGGCTCACATTCTTAAAGTACATAAAAACTGAACAAATGTAATGCATCTTAATTTCGTAAAACTCAAAAACTAAGTGGAGAACAATGTCAATGTTTGGATTTTTTAAATAGACATAATGAGAATAATAATTTTTTAAAAACATTTTATG
This sequence comes from Cylas formicarius, assembly GCF_029955315.1. Taxonomy (NCBI): domain Eukaryota; kingdom Metazoa; phylum Arthropoda; class Insecta; order Coleoptera; family Brentidae; genus Cylas; species Cylas formicarius. Next base: position 8,653,821 of record NW_026844347.1, read on the forward strand.
GACTGATGAAAGTTCGTTCACTACAGGAAAGGGTTGTAATAGACAAAATACGCGATATTGGTTTTTAGATATTCCTAGACAAATACACGAAATGAAAACCCAGGGGTATCAATCAATTTATATAAGGTGTGGTGTCATAGATCGGCATATTTTGAGTCCGATATTTATAGATCGAAAGTTAATTGGAGATCATTATTTGCAACTCTTAGTGCATGAAATCGAACAATATAAGAAGTTTTACCCCTAAATATATCAGAGCTGATTATTTGGCAGCAAGACGGTACCCGTCCTCACAATGTTGTTTGTGCAAGTTAAAAAATTTGTTAACATGGAATATCCCAGTAGTTGGCCAGCCACCAGGCCCAACAGGCCCGATTTAACTTTAATGTATTTTTTCTTTTGGGGACACATAAAAAATCACGTGCACAAAACTCTTTGTAACAATGTCGTGAAACTTCGGCAAACCATTTCAGAGGCAATCATTCAGTTAAGAGGCAATACGGAAACGTTACTAAACACACAATTAGAGTGTACGAGAAATGTGTTCAGGAAAATGGTGGTCACATACAGCAGTATTTAGAATAGTTGAAGAATTTTTTCCTTTAATGTGTCTTCTAATTTTTAGTGTTTTTGCTCTACTTTCATTTTTCATTTCATTAGTAAATAATTATTGTTGCAGTCAGTCACGGCACTCTCTGAAACTTTATAAAATTTCCCCATTTTTGCCGATTTGTCGAAAACGGGTGGACTAAAATATTACATTAAATATTAAATATATTAAATATACATTCTATTAAACACATATATAACATACAGGGTATCCCATTTAAAAAATATGATGTAGGCTTATATGTCAGAAAATTGATAGTGTTTTGTTGTATACGAAAAAAGGCTATGTTTGCATCACTAGAGACGTATCGTATCATTTTGTTCTATTGTGAACAACAGTAGCCTCGAATTTAGTGATTAAATTATGCACAGCGATCGCAATTCCAATAGAGATTTGATAAAAATAAAAACATTTTGTATTTAACTTTGTTTCTCCAACGACATTTCTTTCGAGGTAAGGGTTTAGAGGATTTTAGTTGAGACACGTCGTAGAACTCCATCGTTGTAGGCGACAAGTATCAGAAAATTCTCGGTAGGACCAACTTTCAAAGCCGTAATTATTTTCTCATCGATTCTACTGCAAACTGCTCGATATCTAATTTCCCGTTCAAGTTGATTTTTCCCGAAACGACGAGGAAAACTAAGATCTGGCAGTCAAGCGACGGTAAAATTCGCGTAGGACACGCCACGAGTTGAAAATCTTTGCTAAAGGGAAATATTGTTCGAATAATTACTCATTTCGCTACACTCGGGTATCGCCAAATATTGATTTAGCGCGAAATTAATTCGGAGCAAACGTTCAGGACTACATACTAGGTATATTTCACTTATTTAAGAAACTAAATTGTCCGTTTTTTGGTTTAAGTGAAAATGAAAGTTGAAATGCAAAAGATCACTGTGAGTTAAACACCAAAGCCTAGTTTTCTATTCTATCCTATAAAAAATTGCCAAGAAGTTAGTAATATCTAAATAATTGCTACATTTGCAGTTTGCCTATAGAGAAGGCAGACCCAACCAATATGCAATCAAATTTTTACCGTCAGCAACGCTGTCAAGGGCGCTACTGGTATTATGTGGAAAAATGACATAGTATTGCTCTATGGTGTTCAAAACCAGATTAAATAAGATCTTGGGAAATTAAAAAATTATTTTCAAAATGAAAATTAACTAAATTAAAAAAATAAAAATTATCTCTAAAATTTTCTTTACCCCTTTGGTGGCTCGTTTAACCTGAAATGGACATAATTGACACCGATTACTATCTAATTAATTGACTATGGAGCTTTTGTAAGCAGGAAGTCAAGATGACTTGAAAACTAGATGTGACTGTAGCACCTAAAATTTACATATTAAACTCCTTAAACATTTTCTTTCATTGCTACATAATAGCTGTCAACTACCACAAATTTTATTTCATTCCTGTTTAATGTTCACAAGCTGATCAACTATATAGCTACTACAGATATAGAGGCATTGCCTATACAGAAACTTATAACGTAACTGTGAAAAAAATTTGCTGCATTCAGCAACCAACAGACTGTCAGTAACCGCTGTTCAGAATGAAAATGGCGTAAAGTCCAAGTCAGTTGACCTTCATGACCTTCTCTTCGAAAATTTTTACCATAGTAGGCTCACTATATGCATATTTAGATAAAACGTGGGAGGCCGCGGGATGGTATGCAGTGGCAGGTGATGATATTTGCTTACGGTTTGGAGACTTTTTTGAGTTTTTGTGAAAATTGAAGGTAGTACAGGTAGGATTTAATTTATTACTTTCGTGTTTTTTTCTTAGTTATTCCCCCGGTCCCATTTGTAATACAAATTAGAAATTTTTTAGTTGAATCCAAAGAAACACTTATTTTCACAATTCCCTCTTTAGTTCTGTACACGAATTAGATACATAAAAAGTGGATGTAATTTTTATTTCACTATCCAGGCCTTCCAAAAACTCTGAATTTGAGTTTTATAATGTTCCGTCTGTAATATCTTTCGCCTCGGATGGGAAACTGTAATGAATGAAAGGTTTTGTGAAATGTAATTTGGTTAATAGAAGGATGTTAGCCTAATAATATGATATTATTGCTCAACACACTAATCGCACCGATAAAAAAGTGCTATATTTGAATTTGAATAACTCGGCCAAACAATACTCGATGTAAACCTGCCTTTCACTACTTTCCCCGTCAATTATATGGAGGATCGAAAGAAGTGCTGCACGACATTGAAATTTTAGACAATAATTGCGGCTATTTTAGCTTAAAATTTTTTATTGCCTCTTTGCCATTTTGATTACCGGTTTGTTGCCTCGTTGACTTTTTTAAGGTTCTCAACAACCGTTATTTCATTTATCTGATATCCAAAATTAGGAAAAGTTAAAGAAATCCTTGTTTCTTTGAAATCAATTGGATCTAGAAATTTCAGCGATGTGATAGTCTCAGACTCCAAAATCTATACCAGGCATTCACTCAAGCTATCATTTTAAAAGAATCAATGTTTCCGAGCTACTCCATAAGAACTCTGGATACTTTGTAACACACAAATTAAAATGTTTTTAATACTTAATGGTTTGTTATAAATGTTGAGTTTATTTTTATTTAATTTATCTATAAAAAATAAATGTTATTGTCCCATCTCTAATGTACCATTTGTAAGATATTTATATTTCTTTTCTCTGTTTCTTCTTTATTATATAAGACATTTGTGGCTGGAAGCAGCCTTGTCTGACCATATTAATTCTCCTCCAAAAAAATTCAGAAAGGCAGTTCTTAAATCCGCAGAATTTTTAAAATCCTAAATGGTTACTCGGCGTATTTGTAATAAAAAAAAGTTTCTAAGCTAATTAGTATTTGTTTCCGAAGTATATATATATAACTCATCATTAATAATATGTTAATAATGTCTATTCGAATAGAAAGGCTGATGATTATTCATGGATTATTAAAGATCTAAAAATAATGGTTATTTTAAATAATCAGTAATATTATTCAGGGTTTATGGAACACGAAGCGAGTTGGGGGAACAACACGTAGCTCAACTTGCTCAATATTTGGTCACATATGTTTTTGACTGTCTGTCGATCTCAAGCTTAGATTTTGTATATTATTGTCTTCTTTTCTCCGCCATACCTAAATTTACATTTTCGTTGCCGGGCTAGTTGAACATCTTGTCTGTAATTTTCCACTATTCTGGATACTATTGCCCTGCAGAATAATAATAAACTTATGCGATATTTTTAAAAATTCGAATTCCAGTTTATTATGAAATATTCTGATAATAAATCAAAACCGATCTCTGCTCAGATATCGTTGTAGTCAAATCAAAAAGTTGGATGTTGAGCTGGTCTGTAATTTAGCAGCGGATCTCATGCAAATGTCTACTTTGCTAAAAGCAATGTTGGTGTAAATGATACACAAGAACATCAACCATAATTTTTCTTTTTAATTCACGAAACGTCTAAATCTGACTATATGACTTTGTTGCAATTATGGACACACTATTCCCATAAAAAAAACGATACAAAGGATTATTATTACCACACCGGTTTGGGAGCGATTGGTTGGTTTGAGCGATATTATTCACGATTTGAATTTTGGACGTTTATCATCCGTAATGATCATGCCAGACGTTACTCAGTATTCGTGTTATTTTGCAAAAATGTATACAAAAATTAATGCAACACGTTTGGCAAAATCTGCCAATTTGCTTTGCTGCAGTCCTCTCGTCACTTAAATGGCTTTCACCGCAGTTTAATAGACTGTTATTAATATTAATAGGTATTAACTATTATTCATATTAAATTCTATTAATATAAATGTTTGCTAAACATCTATACCAAACCTGTTGAAAATTGTTCTTTTTTTTCAACAGTAAAGCTCCGTGATAATAATTATGATCTCCATTTAACGAGACTGTCTCCTTATTACGTTATATTGTCTTATACGTTTGACCTGCATAATTCAAAAATGAAAAGGTTAAGGACCAAGGGTAACTGATAGACCGTGAAATGGCAAAGAGCCGTAGACCGAAAAATAAGGGTGCTAAAGGCGAGTTCTTGAACGGAAATTTTATTTATATTTCTTTTGTTTATATGAGGCCGTTTTATCTATTTATCGAATTTGATAGACCGGTGCACGTCTTATATTATGCTAGCCTAATAACAGTAATCATGCTTGTTTATTTGTTGACAAAATCGGTCGTAAGTAAGAATTGTTCTCGAATTATTATTTTCTAATGGATTTGGGTTAGATTAGTATATATTAATATATAATATATATATTCATATATTATATATAATATTTTTTGAGTGCTTGATTGACTTTTTTGATATAAATATTTTATTTGTAAGCCACGTGATCCATTTTTAAAAAATTAATTTATAACTTAAAAGCAGTTCTCCGGAGAACACAAAACAAACAATATATAGGGTTTTCCATTAAAAATTCCCACTGTTCATGATTTTTCTTTAGAATTGGCAACACTGAAACAGTGTATACATTTTATAAAGTAGAGCACCGGTCAGGTGGTGCAAAAGAGAAAAGAGAAAATCCGATGAATAATATACACGAAGTTACTGAAATGACATGAAATGTATGGCTATATTTGGAATTTTAGTAGGCTGATAGAATTTTTTTAATAAGCAAAAAATTTAACAATTTTTAATAAAGTCCTAGTATAACTGGAGAAGAGGCCAACGTGCAACTAACCACCTAAAAAATGCATGGTACAACAACAATTACTTTGAACCTCTTTGAAATATAAAGTTTAGCCTAATCGCCCAACAACGGACGTTCTACCAGTGTTCTACCAGGATATTTATATCAAATGGGGAAGTTGTCTTGATTCATATTTTAGTTGAACGTATATTGAATTGTGTTTTAACAACCAGACTTATTATTATTTATTATTTCCAGTACCTTAACCAAACTAAATTTTTCTGGGGTTTTAGTACTCAAAGGCCTTCTTTCTCTCCAATTTTGTGTCACTATTTCCGGTGCCTAATATTTGCCGATAGTTTTTATCAAACATTTTATTCGAAAAGTTAATTAGAATTCTCTAAACCCCCAACATACCAATGCCCAATTTGGAAGATACCCTTTTTACCCAAAAATCCAAATTTCATTTTAAATTTGAATGATTACTTTTAATTTAATGATTAAAATTTTGAATTTTCGGCAATTTTTTTTGGTTTCAGCGTAGTTCGTTGTTTCAGAAAATTCGTATAGATTTTTGCAAAAAAATGGCAAGCAATTTTCAGTGTGGGCGATGGAAATTATAATACTTAAAATCAAATAAAAAGCGGAAGTGCATAAATAATTATATTATCAAAAAACAAAAATATATGTATAAAATCCCAACTGTTGACAATTTATTGATACGAGTATCGTTGAAAAAAATTCAAACCCCATCCCGTAGCTTAGTGTAGCCCATATTTGATTTACTTTTACACATACAGCTACGTCATTATGAACATTAAACTTTAATTTTCTCCCTAATCTATAACTTTCTGATTTTACATTTTTAGAGCAATAGTCTAAGGACTGGCAGCATAGGAATATAAAAATCAGGGCGAAAACTATTCATTAAAAGACTTGAGAATCGTCGAAACTTTTTTAAATACTTATTAGCGCTATCCTTGATAAAAAACACTTTCTTTGTTTTGCTTTGCTTTAAAGAAAATTCGTATGTTGTAGTCTTTTCGCCCCGTTCAACCAGTGTGGGTCTGCAGAATAAAATGTAGAAATTTGACATTTTGAAAAGTTTGTGTAGAATCTTTTAATGTGTTCTTTTCTATTCAAAATAGTGAATTCTTGAGTGGTTAGTCATTTTGTTTAATTTTGCGGTGTTAAAAGAAAATGTAGTTGCTCTGGTTCCACTTTCTGTGGCAATTTGGATTTGCGGTTTGAATTTATAATATTCCTATTCCTATTTGGTTGGAACCAAAATTAAATGGGAACCGCATTTTATTTTTCACATCTGGAGGTGTTTTACTAATGGCGTCCAAATTTTGTAACTCTTAATAATAATGGAACATATTAATTTTTGAGGTTTGACTTTATGTGTTTATGTCTTTTCCCCAAAATAATCTGGAGTCCTATGCGGTGTTATGAGAACAAAATAACATGAACGCTTAATCATTTTTGTTTATATATGAACGTCATCCGTTCATACAGATCCCTTCATATTTAAATGTAGCGAAAGTTGAAGAGTTAATTTTCATACTATTTTCATATATTTATTTAATTTAACCGAAGTTCTACGATTTGTTTACTTGTTCTGAGGATCCACTTTTGTAATTGTAGTAAAAAAAAAATTTTAAGAAATTTTCACATGTCTTACGTATTTTTCGGATATCTCTCTCATCAGGTGTGTGTAAATTTAAGGATAATACGGTTGTGTAAGGTGTTAAAAGAACTGTGTATTTTATATATCTTCATAATATACAATATGTTAATCATATATATATATATATATATATATATATATATATATATATATATATATATATATATATATATATATATATATATATATATATATATATATATATATATATATATATATATATATATATATATATATATATATATATATATATATATATATATATATATATATATATATATATATATATATATATATATATATATATATATATATATAGTTTATATTTTGTTTTTTCTTAGACCTTCTCTATATTTATGTTTAGCTTTTGGTTCTTGGGTTATAGGTCTTTGTATTAAAAGCGATTAAAATTTTTTTTGTCCATATATTGACGTTTCGGTCTTCTATGACCTTCTTCAGAAAGGGGTACAGTCTAAAATTATGTTATAGTACAGTTCTTTTTTTTACATATACACAACGGAATTACAAAGAACCTTACCAAAAAGAGACAAACACAAATCTTAAAATTGAAGAGGTAGCATCATATGAAAGTTTATACTTTAAAAGCGTTTGGTTTTGTCATAGTGCCTAGAAATATTATTGTTTTGGTTTTTTCCAACTATGAGAATAAAAAAGTCATACCCTTGATAAAAGATAAAAGTCCAACAAAAAATGATTTGTATACGGCACTCACACACATAATACACACAAATTTAACGAAACAGTTAAAATATATATAAGAGTTTAAAATAATAATAATAATAATAATACCGATACGCGAGGTTTGCTCGCGTCGACGTTACTGTAAAAACATCGTACGATGCACGATTGTTTTGGTGCAAGGTTCAGAGGATATACAGAGTGTTTTTGTTAATTTATAATTTTTTTCTTTTATTTATTTTAAATTATTTTTATATATTATAATTTTATATTAATATATCCCTATGTTGTTACTTCCATTGTTGTTTTATTTCAGAATGTTGCAATATAACTTACTGAGATTGTTGGTGTCTGTTTTCGAATTTATAGAGTTCTTATTTTTTTGGATCTCAACCATTTCCAGAATTTCCCTTTTTTTTGTATTATTTTCGGTTTTTAGAATTTTTACTTTCGCAAAGTTGAAAGAATGCTTGGTTTCCGCGCATTTTCATTAGATGTTGCTTCTCTATACACCAACATTCCAATAAATATTGCTAAGCAAGTAATCATCAAAAAATGGGATAACATCAAAACCTTTACCGACATTCCGCTCGATGACTTTTTAGAAGCAGTCGAAATAACACTAAAATCAACCTATTTTGCATACAACAAAGTTTTTTATCAACAAATCGACGGATGCGCCATGGGAGTTTCAATTTCCAGCGCCATCGCACAAATTGTACTGGAAGATTTGGAGGAGTCGGTCCTTAGCAATGCCCTTTTTGACATACCTTTTTTCTACAGATACGTAGACGATTGCATAACGGCAATACCAAAAAACAAACAACGCGAAATTCTTCAACTCTTCAACAGCTACCATCAGAAATTACAATTTACAATAGAAATAGAGTCCCAAAGTAAAATCAACTTTTTAGATTTAACCCTTCATAATTTAAAAAAAGGAATTAAAACCGAGTGGTACACTAAAGTGACCTGGTCTTCCAGATACGTTAATTTTAACTCCCAGCACCCTATATCGCAAAAAAAATCCGTAATTATTGGCTTGGCTGACCGTGCAATTAAACTCTCTGATCCGGATTTCAGAGAAAAATCGATTACTAAAGCAAAACAAGCATTAAAACTAAATAACTATCCGGAACGATTAATTAACACCATTTTCAAAAAACGTATACACCTATTCTATAACCAAACTAAACAAAAAAGCAACACCCAACAAAAACAAAAAAAAAAAATTATCTTTCGCTTCCTTATATACCCAGTATGTCCGAAAATTTTAGCAAAATTTTTATGAATCACAACATTACTATTGCTCACAAAGGATACAATTTGGTAAAAAACATTTTCAGTAAATTAAAAGACAAGATACCGGACGAAAAGAAGAGTCACGTCATTTACGAGATACCTTGCAACGATTGTGAGGGTGTGTACATCGGTCAAACAAGCCAGTATCTTAAAAACAGAATTAATGGTCACAAATACGACAAAAAAAATACGACTGCCCTGAAGAGTCATTGCGCGGAAACCAAGCATTCTTTCAACTTTGCGAAAGTAAAAATTCTAAAAACCGAAAATAATACAAAAAAAAGGGAAATTCTGGAAATGGTTGAGATCCAAAAAAATAAGAACTCTATAAATTCGAAAACAGACACCAACAATCTCAGTAAGTTATATTGCAACATTCTGAAATAAAACAACAATGGAAGTAACAACATAGGGATATATTAATATAAAATTATAATATATAAAAATAATTTAAAATAAATAAAAGAAAAAAATTATAAATTAACAAAAACACTCTGTATATCCTCTGAACCTTGCACCAAAACAATCGTGCATCGTACGATGTTTTTACAGTAACGTCGACGCGAGCAAACCTCGCGTATCGGTATTATTATTATTATTATTATTTTAAACTCTTATATATATTTTAACTGTTTCGTTAAATTTGTGTGTATTATGTGTGTGAGTGCCGTATACAAATCATTTTTTGTTGGACTTTTATCTTTTATCAAGGGTATGACTTTTTTATTCTCATAGTTGGAAAAAACCAAAACAATAATATTTCTAGGCACTATGACAAAACCAAACGCTTTTAAAGTATAAACTTTCATATGATGCTACCTCTTCAATTTTAAGATTTGTGTTTGTCTCTTTTTGGTAAGGTTCTTTGTAATTCCGTTGTGTATATGTAAAAAAAAGAACTGTACTATAACATAATTTTAGACTGTACCCCTTTCTGAAGAAGGTCATAGAAGACCGAAACGTCAATATATGGACAAAAAAAATTTTAATCGCTTTTAATACAAAGACCTATAACCCAAGAACCAAAAGCTAAACATATATATATATATATATATATATATATATATATATATATATATATATATATATATATATATATATATATATATATATATATATATATATAATAATCATAACATAATGGCCCTACTGCGGTAAAAAATGGTGCAGCTCAAGTACCTATGTCATTGTTTGCCCATTGGTTAAAAACGAAAATGGAAATTCGAGGATGCGCATGTGGAATTGACCTTATTAATTTTTTTCATAATTGCTTCATAGGTTTCTGTATTATCAACATAATTAGGACCTCTATATCCTTAGTACATATATGATTTTATCGGATTGTATACAAAATTTTCTCCTTGACAATAATTAATTAATTTAATTTAATAGGTGTATCAAATTAAAATTCTTAGGATCCGGTGTAATTTCAGAGCTAGTCACTACTTTGCTATCACCACAATTGCGGCTTTTTGAAAGCAGTTCCTACAGCGTTCTTTCAAATAAAATGTCCCGTTTCCGGTCTAATAAATCTCTCGCATCAAAAAACTACAACAGAAATTTTATCAATTGCACTTGGCATGCAATTGTGCGTATTTAATGGATTACCATTTAAATCCGCTGCACGAGTGCATTAATCTTGATACAACATGTCTAGAAACGTCTAATGCTACTTTGAAAGCAGCTTTTAAAGTATCGCGGAGTTTCCTTTGAGTTCCGCAACCCGGCGGGTTTTTAACGTTTCATGTTTCGCAGTCTTGACGAGCTGAAGCACACGATAACGCATTTTGATAAGGCAAAACCGTATAGAAGGAGCGACGTGATTTTTCTGAGTAGAACATCTTGGTTTTGCGTACATCATTTATTCTGCATAGGCTCACATTTGTTTATTTTATTTATTTGCTCTTTTTTATACAAGCCATTGTAAAGCAGTAAAAAATAGAGTTGGGTGTTTAAATTACCGTTTAAAAGAATCACAAAAACAAAAATTATGTGACACACATATTGTTTGGTTAAAGTTCGCTACATATTATACTTCCAAAACCAACTTCACAAAAAAAATGTTTTTTTCTAAATTCGTGCATGAAAATTAATCTTAATCTCAGCATTTCATCGCCAGAGGAAGCAATTGATACACTCAACCATAAAATTCGCGATTTCTCCGAAACTTATCAAACTAAGCTATAAACTTAATAACATGGCTGTTGTCTGTTAGTTGGCAATTAGTTTTGGGATCGACATTTGGAAGAAGTTCATATTTTAAAGAGTAAAAAAAATGAAAAACCTCAAAATTTATTATTTTCATTAATTTGTATATTTAATAAAGTGTAAATTTATTGAATTGGTGGGCTATAGCTAATCTAGTGACAACATTATGTAGTAGTTTCTTAATCGGGCTGGAGTAGGGGCGAGTGCCCTTTGTTGATTCGACCATCGGCATATTGTTTTTTATATTTTTTAACGTATTTTTTTTATCCCAATAATTAAAGCACATTCCAAATGCTTTTTCTGACCCCAGCCTCCAAACTTTCGTTATTTTTATGTTTAAGTAACTCGCAAAATAAGGCATAAAAACGTTATATAAATCTGAAGCGAAAGCTACTAACACCATCAACTTAACCTTAGCACATTTTCAGCATACACTCAATTATGATCGCTTTAAAACAAACTGTCTTGTTTTATAATTTCAATTTATTTAAGTTTTCTAGCAAACTTTACTCATAATCCGCAATGAAGTATTAATTTTGTAGATTAATTGCACCTTATTGAATTGGATATCTTATAATGGTTACTTATTTAATTTAGATTTCTGTTCTTTACAATAGATTGGTCAGGCTTTTTCGTATTACATTTCAAATAAAGTTTTTGAATTAATTTCAGATAATTGACAAGTCTCTGGATACCCTTCGGTATATGCTTTCTATACTTACTACAAAATACAAATTATTCAAAATGCTGTATTTCCAAGTGGTTTTTAAAAGTCCATTGGATTGTCAATCAAATTAAGGTATAATATACAAGGTGTTTTATGTTAAACTATGTTGAACTAATTCCGTATACTTATTCCTAAAAGCTTTAATAGAAACAGTTACTTACTGGCTTTTCGATAATCCATCAATAGGAAAAAAGACAAGGGGTAGTTGAAAATATAAAATTTTCAGGTAGACCGTGTATTTCAAAAACGACAAGTGCTAGTTACGTCATCTTTTGGTTCACAAAAAGTGGACCACTATTAAGAGACGCTTTATCTCTAAAGATATGTGATACCCTGGTACTGCAAAAGTTCTTTTAAAATTCATGCTTTTCAGATAAATGGTTTTGGTATTTCTAAATGCATTAAAACTGCGAGAGCTTGTTAAATGATATGTTTTAAATCAGCAATGTTAAAAGATGTAGAGCAAGGCCGGACTGTCGCAAGAATAGAATAATGATAAAATGCAAAATTTCAAGAAATAAAAAATATTATTTAACTCTACTTGTTACCTATTTGCACTAATCCCAAGTAGCACAAACACGCTGAAAATAACTGGTAACATTTAATATGGCGCTTATAAATAATACCAATACAACAGATGTTATATAATGATCGCCTATGAAAATTTAATAAAAATGTTACATAACAGTATATAATCGTGCTGTAAGTGAAGTTCCGGATGATCCTAAATAACATTTCTGCGTTCTTTAATAATACCATAAAATTATTCCATAATATTGATTCAAAAGCATATTAGCGGTAAAATGGTTTTACAGAATACTTATAAAATAATTTTATAACAACATTGACAACGTTTCATTTCAAAACAATCTGTGTTGTATGGGTCTTTAACAACTTTGCAACGACATTTTCCTTTTGTACGAATAACAAAAAAATATTTTTAGTTTTATACTATAATAACGATAATAATGCCGACAAAAAGATTTGTTAACTGTTCTCATGATGCTCTCGTAAATTGTTTGGTTCAAGGCGGCTTGATGAAGTTCGCGGCCGCAAAGTTTATAAAACAATTGTATCGGCTCTGATTGTGAAATAGTCTTTTACCAGGTCAATTTTACTCACATAATGGATTTGAGTTAAATCATTTTTATCCCTTACGACTTACCTATAAAATTAAACTGTTTGAAATTATTTTCATAACACACTTATGATGTATCATTTACTGATATAAAAGTCATAGCGAAAACCAAGTTGTTCCTCTATTTACACATCCTATTCAGCAGTTGCAATGTTGTCAACATGTCGAATATTTTTAGTGTTCTAGACACCAAATATAGGAAATTATTGCCTTTTTATTTATATAATCATTTTTTAATATTTTTGCTGCTTTCGGACAGCTCTGTGGTATCTTATTCGTCACTTGAATCGACAGGTTCTACATTGCCATCATCATAAGTTCCAAGCTCTAGTTGGCTTTCGCAAGAACTAGAATTTACATTTTGATGTTCTAAATCTGCGATGATAGATTCCAACTTAGCAGTGGATGATGATGTCGCATACTATTTTATTTACAGTATCTTGAGATGAGTCAAAATTCGTTAAAAATTTTATTTTTATTATGGTAGCCTGCACCTCCAATAACATGAAATAAATATTGATTTATAACCATGTTTAAACACATTTGATAACTTTCAAGTCTTTAAAAACGTTGTATTAATCAGTCTCATCAACAACTGCTTTTATAAAATACATAAGTTTTTAAAGCATATTTATGGCCTTGTCGAGCTATATTCGACATTTTGCTCTTAAAGGAAGTAACAATAAAGCAAATATATATTTAGCAGAAAAACAATTTTCTGTGCTACTTAGAATCTTAGTATAATGTACAGTTCTGTGTCGCTGTAGCTATCTTTACTTTAATTAAAAGTATTGCAGAAATTTATTACAGTGTTGCCATTCTTTGACGAATTTCTTCAAAAATCTGAAAGCGTCTCCACTTAAAAGAATTTTGTTGCATAATAATTAATTTTTGTTGGTGCTACATGTGCTCCATAGGACTGAAGACACAATAATTTGAAGGGCACCGTATCACTCTACAGTCGCAAACGTAGCTACTTTTTTATTGTAAATGCTTTTAAACCATCTGAAATCTTATATTTTCATAATTTTTTTGAAAAAAATATAACATTTACTGCGTTGTGGCTTTGAATTTCCATGGTATTATTTGAGCCTGGATGATGGCTTCTGAGGTCGAAGCATATCCTTGAACCGTTGTTCAAACATAAAGAGTTTTACAATTCCCTTGATATCGATAAAGGCTTTAATAAATACTGTATCTAGCAGTAGAAATGTCTGATGAGACATTTGTCTAAAATAAATATTTGATGAAACAAATCAAAAGTGAACTATGTGCATAAAATATAAGGTCGCATTTCCACTTCTACTAACTTATTATCTTAATTGAACCCTTTTTATTGTAGTCATTAGGTCACTTTACATACACAATTTTATCAATGAAGCTGTAGACGTGAACGCACTATAAGTGGACTATTTTAATAATTTCAATTTTCAATTATTCCTATTCGCGTCAGAAGAACTATAACGAATTCATTCAAAAAATTGCATAACGCAAAATGGTAACAAGTACCTGCATTTATATTTGTTACTTAGCGTATTGTGTCTCCAATTTTCCGAGAAGCCATCGTTTGGCAAAACAGCTACGACGTCGATGTTGCTGCAAAGCGTAATTATATCAGTTGAGTTTAAAGCCGTCTATTCTAAAGGGGCCGTTGTGTATTGTAGGTCTAAAGGAATGGAGTTACTACAACGCGGATAATTGGGACTTTATCCTTGATTTGTCTAGACAAATTAATTAAACATTTACAATATTGCGGGAGTATTTGTAAATTTTTACCAACTCGAATCAATTGAGCTCGATAATACCAGGTGCATAAAAGTATACTGTGAAATATCCTCAAAATTACACCCATGTTTATTTTATTGTAATATATATTTTCAAGCTAATTTTAATTGCCTTTAATCGTGTGTGCATTTAATATTTGTAAAAAAACTTTAAACAAAAAGTTTGAGGACATTTTCTTCTGGTCATGGGCAACTAACTTTACGTTAAATTTGGTCGAAAAATATAAAAGATGAAAGTAATAGGTATGAAAAATTTAAAGTAAATGGGCGAATAGTAAGAAAATTATTATGAAAAAACCTTTTTGATACCCCGTATTTTGAGCCGAGTTTTAAATTGTTTAATTACCTTCATTTTTATCAAGATCTTATTTTCTCTCAAATATACCACTTCCGTAAAACCTTGAGTACTAAAAAATATCTCACGAACTGTTTTCTTGGAAGTTAGAAGTGAAAAACGCTCTAGCAGAGAACTTGACGAATCTCACCAATCTATCAGCCATCAGCATTTGTATTCACAAAGTACCGAAGTACGGTTCTGGAACTTCATTGTGAATCTACATATTGAGGGTTACAAATAGAAACCCAAGTGAGGTACGCCTGCGGTTAGATCTTCATAAAAATTTACTAAATTTAAATACCTGATTATGTTATAAAAACGGTAGTTTTTAGAACTATGCCTCATTGTATGGCGTTAAAGTACGGGCAGTGGCGCATTCTTCGCGAAAAAAATTCATTAAACAGAAACTAAATTATAAAAAATCATAGTATTCTTTTCTTTGATGAAACACTGAATTGCTTTTTGGCAGATCTCTAGGATCACTTTTTCAATGGCTTGATCAAGCAATATCTCATCTATCTTGAATGTCGTGTTGTGTCGTGATTTAAAAAGTTATGAGAAAATGTTAAAAACAATTTTAATTAATTAATTTTTCTAAAAAAATACTAGTTTTCACAAAAACAAACAATTCCGAGGGCGCTATTATTTTTAATATTTAATATTAGCGTTATTCGAAGATGACGTAAAAGATATATGCCACGGAATTTTAATGCTATAGACAATTATATTTGTATCATTTTAAATAAAAAATTTTCGTTTTTCTTAAATAGCACAAATTATTATTTTGTCTGAAAGATCTTACATAAACCTACACCAAGGCTATTGCCACAACATTAGTTGGCCATGACAAAATGATATTGTCAAATTTTAACCTGACAACTGCGTAAATAATTATTAAAATTTATTGTGGTGTAAGTAAATTAAAATTAGGATTTTCCTAAAATTGAATGAATTGATATAATCTATATACTGGGTGAGACGGAAAAAAATACTCATATAAGGCTAAGCCGGAGTAAATAGAATTGGAAATTTACTTCAGGTTCAAGAGAATCTCCAGGTCAGTAGCCGTCAAGTAGGTAGCTCATGTGATATATTCCAGTCTATCGTTACTTGCACCATTAGCAAACACAAAGATAATTCCTTCCATATGGAACTACACCAAGAGCTTTTAGACCGTGATTTTAAACAAAGAGTAAACTTCCGCAGCATTATAAATGAAACACAAGAGGCTGATCTATAATTTTTTTGTCTAAAATATTGTTGTCCGACGAAGTAACTTTTCGCAGTAATGTGAAAGTTAATCGTGGTGTGGAAGAAAATACTTCAAAGTTATTGGACCACATTTTTTTCGTGAACCAGTAACCGGGCCTAGATATTTAAACTTTTTGCAAAATCATTTATTTCGACTTCTTCTAGAAGCTGATAACAATGAAATGCAACAAGCAACAAATGTGGTTTCGGCAAGATGGAGGAGCTTCTTCGCATTACTATCCAGAAGAAATAGAACAGCACTAGATTTCTATTTGTTCGGAATCACAGTATAACACTAGAAGATATGGGAAATAAAATTTGGAAAAAAACTAAACATGGTAATAGGTATTTAATATTATTTAGTTTTTCTGTGAACTTAAAATTTGGCAGTTATTTTCACCAAAATTGTTAATAACTGTCTGTTGCTTTGTCTACTAGTCCAACTTTTTTTTTTCCTGTTCATTTTTTAATCTTAAGAGAGGCCTCTTGGTTAATAGTTTTATCATGCCCATGTAATATTATAGCAATAGTCTCACACAGAAACAAGGGTTAAGTTAAAACAAATGGAAAGTATTAATCGGTTTTTGTAAGATCTTTCAGAAAAAATAATATATACGGTATTTCATTTAAGGATCGAGACTTTTCAATATAAAATTTTGCATCTAATTAAAATTCTATTTCATTTCACCTTCAAAAAATAACGACTCTGTCGCACTTTTTCTGCAAATGTGAAAACTAGTATTTTTTGGAAAAATTAAAATATAGAAATAAAATTTCGAAATGACTTCAAAACAAAATTGGAAAATAGTGTGTTTCACTTAAAAAATATATGTTTTATTAGTCACGTTTTTTTGAGTCACCCTGTACTTCAAAATAATTGAATTAAATTAAATTTAATTGTGCATTATGACAATTTTTGCACCTTTTGTAGCTTCAATACAATAAGTTGATAATTTCTTGTTTTGACAAAGTTGAGGTAAGCTATAGGCGTCCTGAAAGATAACATGCGTTTTCCATAACTACTAGTGAATAATTGCACCAAAATAGCATTCAAAAACATCTGTCCGTGGTAATCTCTCGTATGGTATGACCCGACTCTCTTCCCTTTCTCTATTGTTCAAACTTCATCTACATCTGCGGTCAACACCGAAATTATGTGGAACAAGACCGAATAATCCATTTTATTACTCCCTAGTATAGCTATGATTAGTAATACAAATTTTCATTACACATTTATCAAAAACTCTTGGAAATAACGGTTACAGTAGAGGATCGGACCAGGAAGGATCAGGATCAGGATCAAACTAGGAATGCTGTTAAATTAAACGACTATGGAGGAAAGCGGTCAAATAGACCTTTATGTTTCGCAGTTCGATACCTAGAATATCATCGCTTTAATTTTTATCCGATACTCGCAAAGGGAAACGCATCCGGTACCGATAAATAACGTTGTTTACCTCCAGGATACGCCGCAAAACTAAAATTGTGCATTGGATAGCAGAAAATGACCTGAAGTGTATTACGTTCAATATCGCTTTGAAGAGGTATTCGTCGAAATGAGCGTTGTAAACGTATCCAACATCGTTTAGCGCCGTAATGGGAAATATTGCGTTTGCAAAACGAAGAGACCCGCATCTATCTATAAAGGGATTGTTATCCTTTCGGCAGATTTTTTATTAGGAACGTTTCCGTATTTAAAATATCAGTAGAAGGTCTCGTGTATCGGAAACTATTGGCGAATTTACAATTCAACGAGGGCTCTGGCGGAAGAAAATGTTAAAATATTTCCAAAGAAAATTTGGGAATGGTGGCGATGTTTTCATTTTGATGTAGCTTTAAAAAATCTTCGTGTGGTATCATGCTGTAATGAATCCATAACTGTTGAACATAAAAAATAAAATCTACAGTTTTCAAATCAAGACACAACACAAATGGCTTTGTTGATTAATATCACTCAAAAAACATAAAATGGCGGAGCTTTGGAGTAAACATTTTATTCCTTAAACTTACTTAGGCACACTTTAGCTTTTTAGTTTTGACTTCTTGCAGCTGCTTTGGGAATTCCCGATAGAAGTGTTCGAAGAATTTTACACAACTCACTCCAAATGCATCCGTACAAAATGATGGTAGTGCAGGAATTAAGCGCAAGAAATTTTGAAACCGGTACAAATTTATGCCGGGATATTCTTCAAAACATTCCCAGAGGCGCTGTATTCATATCTAGCGATGAAGCTCACTTTCACCTCTCGGGTACCGTAAATAAGCAAAATTTCCGTTATCGGTCAGCAAATAGTCCACAGGAACTTTATGAGCGACCTGTTCACAGTCCAAAAGTCACCGTCTGGTGTGCAATCTCGGAGTTCGGCGTGTGGGCTCCTTACTTTTTCGAAGAAGATGGAATAACAGTAACAGTTAAAGGAGATCGATAATTTGATATATTTAACAATTTCCTGCGTCCAAGAGAACATCTTTGGTTCTAGCAGGATGGTGCTACATCGCACACAACGCGTCGTTCACTAAATCTTCTTCAAGAAATGTTCCTAAACAAAGTGGTGTCTTTAATATGGGGTGATCTTGGTTATCCGCCACGTTCGCCTGATTTGTCGCCTTGCGTCTTTTTTCTTTGGGGTTACCTGAAAGCAAGAGTTGTCACACATCGTCCGCGGACTTTGGCAGCCGTAAGACCAGAAATTTCTGCAATTCTCCAAGAAATGATCCATCGGGTAATGATGCGCTTCCGCGAGAACCTACAAGAGTGGATCGACAATAATGGCCGTCATTTAAAAGACAACATTAAAAAAAATAACTTTCCTAAATGGCATAAAATGTACATTTCAAAAATAATTTAAAAAAATGTTTGCTTTATGTAGTTTGGTTTTTATTAACATACCAAATAGTAGCTATCACTTTGTTTATTTACTTTGATAGCGGTTTCGAGAAGACCGCGTCTTTATCAAATATAATCGTTAAACTTTACCTGCTGCCATGTATAATAGCCTTGTCCATCAAACCATAATGACGCTTACGTTCAATAAAAGTGAATTATTTAAATCTACTGGGTCATTAAGCAATACATTTGAATATCTCAGTTAGATAATCTTCAAAGCTTCTAACTAGATCAATTTACTATTTTACGATGCCCTATGCATTATTTCTAAATTGTCCTCAAAATTGAGTTTCTTTTGAATTTAAGTGGGCAGTTTAGACACTAAATTTTCTTATTTTTATATGCTCTCTTAGATTCATTGATAGGTTACACATGTTTGTCCAATATACATTTTAGAACATGACCAGAGCACTTTAACTCACAGACTCCTGATTTTTTATTTTTTTAAACCTTGGATTTGTTAAAATATTTTCTAATTAACTTTAAAGGCAATCTCGACTTGATACTCTTTTTTTAATTTTAATATTATCTATAACAGACAGGTTATAACTATTGTTACATGCTATTTGCGTTATAATGTTTAATTCCTTTTTAAATTTTTTTGTTCAAAGTGGCGTATTAAGAATGAAAATAATGAAACAATGAAGAACAATTTTATGTATCGCTGTGTCTGTGTGTGAGAATTTATGGTAAATGGAAAAATCTAATTTGTTTTGGTTGGTTAGTCATGGTTATAGTTAAATAAAAAACGGTAATGAAATTTTTTGTACATAATTGTAAAAAATGCTTATTTGACTGTGAGGTTTAATGAAGCGAGCAATAACGTTACGTACATAATATATCAACAAAACAACGTTGAAAGAAAACTCAGATATTAGGAAGAAATCGCTATATAAATATTGCCGAAAAATAGTTTTCTTATTTTTTGTCTCAAAAACGAAAAATAAGATATTACGGAAACAGCACTAGTTTTTTTCATAAAACTTAAAGTTCATCATTTCGTGAAATCAGTTTGAAATCTCTGTACGTCGTATAGATATCATTTTTTTAATATCCTCCATAGAGTGAAATTTTGCTGGTACTTGTCTTCGGTGGCCCTTCAATAATATTTAGAACAGCAACTTCTAATCAAGGTGTTTGAACTTCGCGCTATCAATTGGTATGAAAACCCCCATCTTCGAAACTTCCCGATTGAGGTAGCCTTGGAGAAACCCTGGTAAACAAACTGTGACGAGCAGGTCTATGATTGGGATACGTTTGTGTATAAAGACGACGGGCTGCTATGAAACTACCACGTCCGTTCACCATTATTCTCTTTCTCTTCTCTTTTTATTTAATAATGAAATGGTAGTCTAATAAATTTTTGATTAAAGTAGTCATATTTTCTATTCAAAATAAGGTGAAATAATGAAATAATAAGAAACGCCTTAGAAAGTGACAGCAATCCACTAATTTTTTTTTGTCTCTTTATGCGTTGGTTAAAATGTATTTTTTTATGTGGAAGCAGTAAGTAATGTAAAAAAGTTGCAAGAAACAAAGGTAACACAAAGTATTATGACATTGCATAAGTTTTTCCTTAAATTTAGTTAAGTTCTAAAAGACAAAGATGAAAAAACTCTCAGAGAGTTTGTTTTCATAATAGTAATTCTTCAGTAATATTTTATTGTTTTATGTTCAAAATAAAAAATATCTTATGACTAACCAAAGCTACAGTTTATTGTTAACAAAAAATCACCCCCTTAAGTTTTTCGCATTTGTTCTGAAACACCTTATCAGACTCGGTGTTGTCGAAACAGCTGTCTCAGAGTGAACAAATATATTCTAATAAAAATCAGAATAACTTTGTATTCTTATTTGACGTGTAAGAAAGTTAGCTTGAATAATTTGTTATATTCCACGGCAAATAGTTTTACTGCATAAAACAATTAAAAAATCCTGGTACAAATTATTATTATTTTAAGTGCAATTCTAGTGCGAGAAAAGAATAAACAGAATATATCTGTGCAACTTAATGTTCTTATTTTATGTTGTTAAATGGATTTCCATCTAGTAAAAACCACCTAAGTTAAATTTTAAAATTTCTCGCCCACTACGTTGCACA
Source organism: Cylas formicarius (assembly GCF_029955315.1). Lineage (NCBI taxonomy): Eukaryota > Metazoa > Arthropoda > Insecta > Coleoptera > Brentidae > Cylas > Cylas formicarius. The sequence goes on from NW_026844347.1 coordinate 8,675,206, forward strand.
TAACCATTAACCTACTAGCACAAACCAAGGACAGATTTCGAATAGAGGTCTTATATGTAAATGCGCGAAAGAAAGGTTTAATGCGACGAACACAAATAGAGAAAAAAAGAAAACACAAAAGGGTATCTGACCCCTCGCGGCCCTTTTGTGTTTATCAGAGCATAATTAATTCCTAAAGCTGTGGAAATGCTGAATATTTTCTTAACGAGAATGGCAAAAATGAACTTTAATTATTCATTTCCGTTTTGCGGAATTGCGAGGCGGTAATTAAAAACATGTTTCTGGAGGATATTGAAAATTCTGCTTTGGGAATCGTAGCCGTTGTAATCTCACAGTAATTTTTATCAATTTATGAGAGAATTGGCGTAGCAAAATTGTTTCGCCCGGTTTTGCCTCTTTAATTAATAATAACAATAATAATGTCCTAATAGTTTGTCGTACAAACATAAAATATGAAAAATACAAATTCTTCGAATTTTTCACAAGGACTTTTCTTGGGAGGTTCCACTCGACCTGTTGTCATTTCTATTGCAATAATTTACACAACATAATTTGCACAGTAAAATTCGGGAATTCTTATTTTATGAAATCACGTGCATTTTAAGTGTTTCTTAATGCGAGAAAGTAATAAAGTGTAAATTTGCAATGACAGAGAACATAGTTTTATCATAAGGTCATTGTAAATTGCATCGTCTTAATGAATACTCGACTTGACGTGTTCCTTCGACAGTTGCACAAATACACAATTCGCTTGCAAAACTTTTAAAAATTCGGGATGTCAATTACTTCGAATTATTCCAAAGTTAGGATTACACTAATTTGCACACAATAAAAAGACGAGTTTGCGAATGAAAGTAAAATTATACCGCCGTTAATACAGGTAGTTTATTAGAACAATAAATGTAACACTAATTAGACATGGTTATAATTATTGAGACGGGCAGCTAATTGAGATATTATTGTAAGATTATTTTAATAAAAAACTTATACAAACTTGTAGATAAAGGATAATATGAAAATAAAAGGGGTATTTTTTTTCGATGTATAGAACTTTAAGTTGCAATAAAACAACGATGGATTATTCGATTGACATGAATTTTATTTATCTGAAAGATAATCTTGTGGCATTATATTTTAAATATGATTTCTGGCATATGACCGCCACGGCTGGCGCGGATGTAGTCCAATCTGGACGTCCAATTTTCGATGACTTTTTCCAACATTTGTGGCCGTATATCGGCAACAACACAACAAATGGTCAAGCGTTTGTAGCTTATCCGCATAGACCAATGACTTTACATAGCCCCACAGAAAGTAATCTAGCGTTGTTAAATCACTAGATCTTGGAGGTCAATTCACAGGTCCAAAACGTCAAATTAGGCGATCACCAAATGTGACTTTCAATAAATCGATTGTGGCACGCGCTGTGTGACATGTTGCGCAGTCTTGTTGAAACCACATCACCTGGACGTCATGGTTATCCAATTCAGGAATAAAAGAATTAGTTATCATAGCTCTATACCGATCACCATTGACTGTAACGTTCTGGCCATCATCGTTTTTCAAGAAGTACGGACCAATGATTCCACCAGCCCATGGGGCGCACCAAACAGTCAGTTTTTCTGGATGTAACGGTGTTTCGACATACACTTGAGGATTAGCTTCGCTCCAAATGCGGCAGTTTTGTTTGTTGGCGTAGCCATTCAACCAGAAGTGCGCTTCATCACTAAACAAAATTCGCTTATGAAAATCGGGAACAACGGCAATCTCGTTTTGGGCCCATTCGACGAATCTACGCCTCACTTGATGATCGTTTGGCTTCAATTCTTGCACGAGTTGTATTTTGTAAGCACGTAAACCAAGATCCTTCCGCAAAATCTTCCATAAAGTGGATGGACACAGATCCAATTCCTGTGCACGATGGCGGATGGACTCATTCGGGTCTTCCTCAATGCTACGCTCTACAGCAGCAATAGCTTCTTCTGTACGCACCGTACGGCGTCTCTGGGGATGCGAGTTATCAATAAGAGTAAACGTGGTGCGAAAACGTTCCATGGTTAATCGAATTAACTGCTCTGATTGACGATTTTGTCGACGATAAAATGGACGTAGTGCGCGATACGTATTCAGCACAGAACCATCAACTTGGAAATAAAATTGCACTATTTGCAAGCGTTGTTCTGGCGTGAGTCTATTCATAATGAATTGCCAAACCAAACTGAGAATAAATCACTTGACAGCTGTTAAATCGGTCGCCATCTTGAACAGTAATGCCAACTTAAAGTTCTATACATCGAAAAAAAAAAACACCTAGTATAAATTGTAATAAATATTATTTCTTAAAAATTGTACCGGCATTATCCGTGACTATAGCATACCCAGGACGAATAAATAGTAGTCTTCGAAAACATTCATGACAGTCTCCAGTCCGTTAAGTTTGAAATGCTATTAAGCCACTACCTACAAATGCATTTTTGATACCATTATGATTATTAATGATTTACCTTTTCCCCAGGAAAATTTTTTGCCAGTTGGTTGAGCGGAAGTGGATTAAATTTCCCATTTTATTATTATCTGAAATAATCCTATCGTACATACACAGGGTATATGTATCATAGTCACTTAGTTCGACAATGGATAAACACTTTTTACAAACCTTCTTTATTCTTCCTGCGTCGGTTGTTGCTGAATACAACTTGCTAACGTTTCGCCTATCATCCTGTTGGTTTCTTAAGAGCTTGAGTGAAACTTGCTCGCATTTTACGCTGTAGCTAATATATAGTTTGAGGAGGGCGGAGCTAAATGAGGGGCATAAACACCACCTCAAATGACTCATTCCAATATTGCTGACAGGTAAAGGCCTGAGTCGCGGTTAAGATTGTTAGGTTGTTTATAGATTTCTATACTCTCGGATTTTTCGTTGGTAGAGCCAGTTTCAATCAAGTTCTGAAGAAGCCAACAGTAGAAGAATTAATTACATGCAAGAATTTTAGTTTTATCGAATAAAATTTTTATGCTGATGAGCTTACTTGTCCAAGTATAAAGGCTCATGTTCTTTCAGCATAGTCCATTCTATCTTTGCCGCATATGCATGGAATGCTGTAAACTCCTAGTATCTCAAATGGAATTTTGTCTTTGACCTATCGAAGAGATTTTTGGACAAGTGGTAAATCTGGTTTTGACGTAATATTTCTTTATAGCTTTTGATATGGAGTCAGTGATATTTTGAATCTAAGGAAGGACAACAGTCTTTCGTCCTCATTGCTATTGCTATTGGAAGGTTGTGGTCAAGTGTATTTTGTGATGGAATGCTTAAATCTTTAATTCTGAGTTCAGTGACTCGGGCTGAGATAGTTTTGCGGCCCTGTAAACAAGAGATAACCGATGATTTTTGGGACGGATGGTGAGGTGACAATGTATTAAGGTATCGGTCTGTGTGCGTAGGTTTTCTGTAAACACCCAATGTTAGGTCCGATTTTCCATTGATAAGAATATCTAAGAATGGGAAATTATTATTAGTTTCTAATTCAATGGTGAAACGTATGTTAGGGTGTATAGAGTTTAAGTGACTAAGAAAATCTATTAGGGATTCTTGACCATGAGGCATTTGCATAATTTTGGTTTTAGGTGAAAGGTGTCGAGAACATTCTTCCCGAGTATTGTTCCCGACGTTTGTTCAAAAATTTGACCGTTATAAGAAAAATATCTTCCAGACAAGCTTTTTTCAATTTAGGTAAGAAGGTTTGGTTCCAGAGTCTCGGATATTAATATATCTGAAATGATGTTGAGAGTTTCAGGAATAGGAACTTAAGTAAAGAGGGATTCTACATAGAAACTAACCAGAATATCTTGTGTATCTAATGTAATGATTTTTAATTGTTCAATGAAGTGAAAAGGGTTTTAATAAGGAAGCTAGATATTTTGCTAGAGAATATGTTGGAGAACCATTGGTGCAGACAATAGGTCGAAGAGGTAGTCTTGGTTTGTGAATCTTTGGAGTCCGTAGAGACGATGAATTTTAAAGTCATGAAGGGTGACCGATTTTTTCACGGAGTCTGATAAAGAAGAAACTTTAATAATAGATTTAAGGTTGCGTTCCATAGATGGCGACATAATCCGTCTGTAAGAATATATTGAATCTTTTCCTGATATTCATTTGTGTTCTTGACCACCGTAGCATTTCCTTTATGTGCTTTCAGGATTAAGATGTCAGGATTATATTTTAGAGATTTTAGGGCAATGCAATATTAGATTCAGGAGGTTTTGGTTTTTTTAGGATTTTTGCGGTTTCAAATCGAATTTCGTTAGCTATTTGAGTTGGCAGTTTGTTTAGGATAGACTCGACATTTGGGACTTTTAGGATAATTTGTGTGGGGCAAGGACGAAGTTGGAGCCTTTTTAAAGAACTCATTTTTTCGTTTCCGAAAGTTAGTGCGACCATACATTTATCACAGTGTTCGGTAGCTGAGAAGAGTTTGATGGTTTTAATAGTGTTGACGTTAGTTTTTCAAATTTCTGAATGTGATTTTGGTTAGAAGATGAACGAATATTTAAAGCTTTGTCATGAATCATGTCTGAAAGGGTATCGAACTCGGATGGGGACAAGCTTTAAGCAATTTCAAGATGTAGAGACAGAAGAATCTTATTGATTTGGTCTATTTCTTTACGGGTATGATAAATTTTTTCTCGAAGTAAGGCGAAAGTTGATTTTCGATGAATTTTATAAGAGGACGGGGTTTTGACATGATGGAATATTTTAAGAAAATTGACAAACAAAAAGGTCAGTCTACAGTGTACAGAGTAATTTTACCAGTTTCACTCGGTGATCTTCTAACTTTCTGCTTTTGCTCTCGATGTTCTCTCGATAGCGGCTTGGTAATTTTTCAAAGAAATTTGCACAGGCTACTGTAATACTTTTTACAAAACGTTTGGATCCCTCCTGCGTCGATTTTTGCTGAATACAATTGGCTAACGTTTCGCCAATTATCCTGTTGACTTCTTCAGAGCTTGATTGAAACTGGCTCGCATTTTACTCTGTTGTTTTTCGAGTTCTATAGACTCTCGGATTTTTCGGTGGTAGAGCCAGTCTCAATCAAGCTCTGAAGAAGCCAACAACAACATTAGCAAGTTCTATTCAGCAAAAATCGACTCAGGAGGAATCCAGAAGTTTTATAAAAAGTATTACAGTAGTCTGGGGAAGTTTATTTGAGAAATTAAAGTATAAACGATTAAAATGATTTCACATTTACTTTATCTGCATTACCGGTTTAGGTCAACTTCACTTTTACAAGATTATCGCGCCCTTATTTCGAACGAATAAAAGCTAACCTATCGGGTCTATGGTCTGAATCAGTCATCATCACCCTGCGGCCGCTTTATGGTTTTACGTTGAATTTAAATCTCGAGGCGCAAAGTAACACCTTTCGATAATGCAATTTAGTCCATTAGTGCATCATTTAAGCTTTCGGAAGCTTCGGCCTAATCCAATAGAATTAAAAGTTTTTTTAAACGGCCATCGCGCAGCTGTGTGACCTTTTCCTGGTCCATCGCCATAATGGAAAATTTTTTCGCCAGCTTTTCCGCACGTACTTTCCACTTACAACTTGCTCGCCGCGAAGACGAAGAACATAAAACTAAATACGTGAACTTTTTTCATGTTTTGGCTCAAAATTATAATCTAACGATTTGTGCTCTATCTCGTAATTCTAAAATTGAGTATTACAAATCTAAAGTTTTGACTTATACTGGACCTTTGAAAATAATAAGGGTAAAATTTTTACTTATTTACACGTTGATTAACTGGTTTATTAATCACCTGCTCCGTTCGTCCCAAATAAAACTAGTTGCTAAAGTAGCATTTATCACACTTGTTTCTTACTAATCTTAGACTTCCGTTTTATTTTCATTTATTTATTCAATGCAATTTCCGATTAACAAGAAATATATGTACGTACGTAATTAGCTTGACGAAAAAAATTGCATACAACGGCTTCTATGAACGTTTCTTAACTGTATATGGCAACAATATAAACCATTCATCATTTTATGTAGAGTTAATACTTCTGAAACCTTCTAAATTGAAGAGAGTCATTTAAAATCACATTGCTATCAATATAAACACTCTCTTTCAACAGCTACTATGAAGACCATACCTCTGACGCAATTCCAGAACATACTAAACAAATGTAAACCAGCTCGAAGCAAAATGAAGCCAGGTGATTTCGTATTGCCCTCTTTATAATTACTGCAAAATGGTCCGCAAAAGTCTAAAAACAACCTAGTTGTTTAACTAATGCAACAACTTTGATTTCGACATTACTATTATTGTATTAATGCAGAGCCATATTAGCTAACTAGTGAAAGTAAAAATATAGTATTTTTTGACGTTTAAATGCATTTAATATCATTCATTTTCTAGCACAAACACACAATTACTACAAATAGGCTGAAAAGAAGGTCAAACAATGTGATCCCGGATGAACCTCGAGAAAAACTTCAATATCACTGGAAATGAATTATTTATAACTACTAACTGGGTACGAGTATACAGAAAGCTCCTAGTCCACACCACACGCGTATCACCCAGGCCCATAGCTCTCAGCTCTTCGATCAGATATTCTTGGCTCACGCGATGAAACCCCTCGCCACAGCCTGTATAAACACAGTCTATTTGATCAAAGCTCTTAAATGCACTCAGCAGATATTACTGATGGATCAACCAGTTTTTAATTGTAGATTTACCCTCAAACAATCATTCAAAATATTTTTGCATTGTCACGAAAACCTGTCGTTAAATAACTTATCAAACAGCTTAGGAATTCCAGACTCTATAGTTGCTGATATCACTTCTATATCTATTATTGCAAGCTTGTGTTAAAAAGTTGATCTTTCAACAATCGAGAGAAAAAAAAAGGTACTGTAGCTGTTTCCCCAAAGCACTCACAATTCGTAACCAAAAGAGACCAAATTCCAGCAAATACACCAGAAAATTCATGCTTATAGAGTTAATATCAACACAATAATTGAACAACATCCTTATCACAGTCGACAGTTTGGATATGCACTTGACTTAACTAAATTCTTTACAGGCTTTTGTCTAATGTACATTAATTTCAAAGTAAAAATTAAGGAACTCAAGCAGGTTGGTAAGCATGTAGACGAAATAGTTGGCCACAACACACCCGCTCGGTTAAAACGCTGAAAAGGAACCCTACCTAACGGCCAATTTAACACCCAATTTTAACGTTTTTTTATTAATACCCCTTAAACACATAGGCAAGTTATAAGGTTGTAAAAGCTGCCGTAAAAATTTTAGCGCTGACATTCAGATTGACAAGGTCATAAAGCCCTAAATTTTAACTCGGATTGGGAGGTTTTGTGAAGAGAGTCCCTATATAAATGCTAAATCAATATAAACCGAAACATTTTACGACTTATGAAATCTAAGGGGCGTTTTATGGATTTCGTGTGCGCCGAAGTTTTGTCAAGTTACTAAACGTATCGTAAAACCCGACGGTAACGTTTACGGAAAATTACGTTTACGTTTTGTCAATGAACGGTTAGATTAAGTGAATGGGAACCACTTTGGACATTTATTAACATGGTCCTTTTTTTCACAATTTTTTTTGGAGTGTCGTTTTGCCGTTTATTTATTTATTTCCAACAAAATCGAATATTATTTAACTTGGCAAATTAGTATCGTCTACTATTGAGCGAGGGATAATTTTGTGTGCACTTTGCACTTTGATATGACTTTGAAATAGTATGTTATGGAACAAGTGCAGTAATCGGCATTCGAGACATGAGTTTATTTGGCACGAGTGTAGCGATTTTACCAAACGAATATATTCACTGATTTGACAAACGTCTAAATTCAAGCCTTGCGGTAAGATCTCGGATATGTCCGAAATGGCTCGGATACGTTCGAAACGAAACCGACGCGTTAAATTGACACTTTCCGCACGCTAGATCGGCGTTTAATTAGGTATTTTACAGAAGGGAGCAGAAAGATGTTTTTACAACTTCAAGCCTAGTTTATTAATTTACAATGCATTACAATAAAATTATCGCTTCTTGTTACTATTTGCTGTTGTGTTGCTTTACGCAAGTGCATTTGATTTTTTTAAATTTTATATTCAATTGATTGATTTGTAATACTTGAGTATTATTACCATATCTGCATCATCTTTAAGACATGTTTCTGAATAACAATGAAAGGTTCGATTGTGGTTTTATTGGCTACATCCCATGTAATTATACAGTAGTTATGTATATGTCATTCACCTTCGTTATTGAGAAACTAAGGTTTGACTTATCAACTTTCCATATTGATTAGTTTTTATCATACCAACATTTCATAGATTTGGTTTTCTCTTCGAATGTTACTTTTAGCTCAGACCACGTTTATCCATCCATTAATGACAATGTAGGTGTCATCTGTAAAACAACCATGTCCCCCTGTTTTTAAGATATCAACATAAATCTTAAAGACGACTAGGCTCAAATACGGTCTCAAACTTCACTCTTCGGAAGCTAGTGAAGGCATCGTTAATTTTTACACTATGAGGCCTATTTTATATGTATGATCACTCCAGAGTTTTCATTTTGGTTAACAAGTTTTCTTGTTATGATTTTTTTGCGGATTAGTAAAACTGCGCTTTACAAAAATGAGAAAATTATTATTCTCAATGTTTTAAAGCTCTTCGTCACCAAAAATTCAATATTCGGGGTTGCAAAAATAGTTGAAATGTGTTCGAATATCACTTGCGCACAAGGATAAACGAGACCGCATCAGGTCACCGAAGAGACATAGAGGGAGGAAAGAAACTGAGAATGAAAAAAATGAGTATGAAAAAAGCCATCAGAACTCTTCCTGATGAGAGAGCGGAAGAAATCCGGATTGAGTCAGCGAACATTCTGCGAGAGGCTCGACCACCCACCAGCAACCTTTCCCAGAAAGAATTACTGGCAATCAAAAATTTGAATTCAGAAGACAGTCGTTATGAAAACCGACGACTATGAACGCAAAATTCAAGATCTTCTTGATTCGTCAAACTACCGAAAATTGAGTAGGGACCCAACACAAGCAAAACTCCGGAATACCAACAAACTAATCAAATCTTCCACTCTACCGGATGCGACACAGAGAATCCTCATAAGAACAGAAGCTGTAGCTCCACGACTCTATGGTCTGCAGAAAAAAAAGACCAATAGTAAGTGCACTTGGATCCCCACGTAGGAAATTCGGAGTCGTATGTCAAGGACTCAACACACTTTATCAGCAAAATTCATTCTCAATTCTCCAGCCAGATGACATCCTTGTCAGTTTTGATGTTGTGTCCTTATTCACAAAGGTCCCGGTGAAAGAATCTTCAGACCTGATCGCAAGAATTTTCCCAGATGACATTGTCAAGCTTTTCCAGTCTTGCCTAACCGGCAGTTACTTCTTATGGGATGGCGACTTCTACGAACAGACGGATGGGGTAGCTATGGGAAGCCCACTTAGCCCGGTGATAGGCAACTACTTTATGGAGAAATTCGAGCAGAAAGCGATCAGCTCGTCGGAATACAAACTATCAAAATGGCTCCGATACGTGGATGACACCTTTGTAATTTGTAGTCATGGAAGAGATAGACTTCATCGTTTCCTAAACCTACCTACCTACCACCTAAACGCTCAACATCCAAGCATAAAATTTACCATGGAGACAGAACAAAATCGGCTAATAGCGTTTCTGGATGTTCTAATAAAAAGATGTAATAGGAAACTAAGTCACACAGTGTACCGCAAGCCGACTCACACAGACAGGTACCTACATGCCTTATCCAACCATCACCCAAGCCAAAAAAGAGGAATCATTACAACCTTAACAGAACATGCTCGGAAGATCTGTGATCCACAACACCTGGAAGCAGAACTAGATCACCTCAAAGAAGCCTTCCAATCAAATGGATACAGGATATCTGATATCGATAAGGCTATGAGGCCCAGAACTGCCTCACGACAAGACCCGGGTGAACAACTAACGGTTGCGAGTGCTTATCTACCTTTTATTCCTCGAGTGACAGACAGGATCGGAAAAATATTGAAAAAGAATAATCTTAACACAATATTTAAACCAACAAGGAAAATACAACCAACGCTAAGATCAGTCAAGGACAAGAGAGATCCAATGTCAGCCGCCGGAGTCTACCGCATACCATGCACGTGTGGAAAGGTGTACGTTGGAACGACAAAAAGATCTGTCGCAACCAGGATAAAGGAACATCAGAGAAACTGCAGACTGGGACAAACGGACAAATCGGCAGTAGCGGAACACGCGCTCAGTGAAGGGAATCACAACATTCTTTTTGGGGAAGCCAGGCTTCTTGCGCCCATTTCGGGCTATCATGCCCGCCTCGTACGAGAAGCAATAGAAGTCCATAAACATAGAAATAATTTCAATTGAAAAGAAGAGACACTACAGCTCAAACAATTTTGGGACCCCATCTTAAGGAATACAAGGACAGCCCCGGTAGACACAACCACTCATGCGTTAAAATGCCCCGCCCCCACCCCTCCACGACTCCACAGGCATAAATACAACTTACGGCCGGGAGCGCGTCAGTCTGCATCCAACAGCGGAGATGGAAGCACCTCAGAAGAAGCTATCCGTTCGTGCTAGCGAAGAAATTCCACTCAACGACGGCCATTAAGCCCAAACAAAAACACTTACAGTTCAATATGAAAAAAACTGCCATCAGAAGAAATGAAAATGTATGATTTTATTCAGCGCAAGGGTAAGAAGAAATTGTAGAAAACTTTGAAAAAAATGAATTTTTGTTGAATGCATAAAGTTAAAACCCTCTTGCAATAAGGAATAACGACAGTGGATTGTAAAAAATTTAGTAAGTAGGTAGAATATATGATTGAAATAAAAGAAAGAATCGGGGAGGTTGAAAGTATGCTAAGGTGCTATTATTTCTCTGTACTCAAACGACTATTTTTCATCTGATTACCTGAAAAAAATTTCAAACGAATTTGTATTGAAAAGAGAAGATTTAAAAAAAATACTAATGTTTATTACAATTGATCATTATATTGGTCATTGCAAAATTTTATTATTCTCTGGCACTAAGAAACGAAATATACAATTTAGTTCAAAGGCATAGAATGCGTAATTTCTTACGTCTTTCGACTATTTTTCACAAGTTACTAGTTAGAGCGATAGTCTGGAAATTTTCAGGTATGAAATATTAAAGTTGCTAGATGTAAAAACTGATGCAGAATAATTATGTTGTTGTTTTCTATTACTTTTACCTGAATAGCATCCCAACCGCGCTGAATCATTTTTAGGCTATTTATTTGCATTATCATTTCACTTTCTGTGGTTGGTTGCAGAAACATTGACTTATTTATATTAAAAGACATTGTCTAAAATTTTAAATGTGCTTTTGTTAGTTTACTTGCCATTCTGCACCTATCTCATTGAACTATTTACTAAAATTTGGTCCCGACAAGGGTGTTGTCACTTGATCACGAAACATCAAACATCACATACGAACATCACAATTTTGTGTTTAAGATTTTTGATGTTATTTACAGATTCTGAAATAAGATGTTACATCGTAGTGGACCACCCTGCAGTACAATTATGCTTAATATTATACCAAACTGCCACGTCTCTTTTTCCACTGAAGGTGGAGGGGAGACCGAAGCAATCCTACTATACTTTGCTCACTTTGCTACCGATTGGAAGCAGTAAGTATAGGGCCCAAACAGCTTAGTTTCCAGAACCAGAACCCTACAAAAGAAAATAATGAGTTGCGGTGTCCATAATTACTTGCAAAGCGTGAAATAAATTGTGAAACTTATGCCTGATGATCGTGGGTGGTGGTGAAGAGTGCCAGGTGCAAGGTTGGTTGGCTTTAATCCCGCCTAAGCTATAATGTTGGGGACGTCCAAGCAAAATACTACCAACAAGACGACGATCCGCAACTTCTATACGATTTCAATCCGGTTTAATCCTCGAAAACTACGAGATGCCACAAACTTATTCGGATTGAAATCTTGCAACCACTTGCACCGGCGGAAATCGTAAGGCCAAAGAAACAAAGATCGATGAAGTTTCACAAAGTTCCAAAAAAAGAGACCGATGGTGCTGGCAATACGATGTTCGGTTCCGACACCACTAGGGTCAATGGACCAATAATGACAGAAGTTAATCAACGCAAGGAGACCGAATATTACCTAACTACTACCCGCTATTACCAATAATAATCAATTACTACACACACACATGAATGAGATTACACAGTAACGTCTTAGGAAATCGAGGACGAACGTGGGCCAAAGGTCGAGTGCTAACTGTACTAATGGCCGAGTGCATTCGCGTTGACAGAGGATTGAAATATAACCTCTCCAAACTTTTTTTTCGGTCAACCAGGTGAAGTGGTGTGCACCATTTTACCTCGGTCTGAGAAAATTTTCATCTTTTTGGCGTAATTCTAGTCTTCAACTGAATTTTTCGGTCTGGATGAGTTTTATATTTAGTCAGCCGTAAATATTTGCTTTGGTTTGGTGTCGCAGTTCGCAATAATTTAGCGCTTTTCATATCATGGCATGTGCTTCGGGGGGTAAAGACCCCCCTGATAGAAACGATCGTATCGTAGTTAATAATCGGATAGTGTTCGCAAATGATTTTGATTCCTTTCAAGCTCAACTAAACTTGTCCCAAGCTTCTACCTCCTCTAGCAGTGGTTATTCATCAGCCTTGACGCTTTCTCCTTTAGCTAAGACAACAGCACATGCTATCGCTCAGCATCAATACTTCTTAGTACCCACTGGGGAGGAAATAGATTTATTGGTGACAGAGTTACAAAAGCTTAAATCTGTCTTCGTGGAAGATCAGGATGCCCTAAACGAAATTGCAAGAATTTCAGTCAACATAAGGAGAACACTTAACCGAAAGTATAAATATGAACTTACAGACCAGGGACCATTTCTTATCATAATGGAGGGAATAACTTCTCAAGTTGGAAACATTCACCCGATGAATATTGGAAAAATTTTGCACAGAGCTGGAATACAAGGTATAACGAAAATCAATAGAAAAGGGGCTAATAAAATTGGAATTGAATTCAGAACATCAGAGTATGCTAATCAGTTTTTGTCAAATGAAAGTTTCAGTTCTGCTAGAGGCTATAATAGGTACATTCCACAACGTCTTGTCACTTGTAGAGGACTAATCAAGGATGTAGGGGACCAAATTACGGAAGAGGATTTTTACTCAGAAGCGGTAGCTTATACAGGAGACCGATCCCGGGCCAGGTCGATGAAGATATTAAATGTAAAAAGAGTCTTAAGAAGGAAGAAAATACTTGCTATTTCTGGCGAAACAGTAATGAAAACCATCCCCACAAACGATTATATTGTAACATTTGAAGGCAAATCATTACCCCAAACTGTAAATATTTTTAATAATGAAAGAGAAGTGGAAAAATACGTTAACCCGGTTATAATGTGCGTCAATTGTTGCAGATTTGGACATGTCAAAAATAATTGTAGAGGCAAGCCTCGTTGCGGTTTTTGTACAGAAGATCATCTTATGTTTGTTTGTGAAAAAAGAGAGCAAGCAATGAAAAAAATGAAATGCCCTTCAGATCATCTTAACAATCTGACTAAAACGTGTAAAATTCCAAATTGTGAAGTAAATCCAAAACCAAGCTGCGTAAATTGCAAGGGACATCACACTGCTACTGACTGGGGATGTCCCGAATACAAACGGCAAAAACAAATTAACGAAACCATGAGCTTCTACAACCTTTCTTTTTATGAAGCAGCTACACTGCATCCACGGCTAATTAATGCAAACCAAGGCTTTACCCGAAAACCAGAAGATTTTCCTAGTTTAAATAAAAAAACTCAGAATAAAACTCCTCATCCAACAAGTCCTCCGGGCTGTTCCTCATATACATCAGTACTTAAAAGAAAACGGCCTGACACCCAATTTATCAAAGGGTATGATAAAGCAGCCCATGAACTAACTTTGTTACCCTCAAGTGCAAGAAGAAAAGTCTCATCTATACAAATAGGTGAAAACTCGACATCAGAGTCGGAAATGGAAGTAACTCCTGTAGGAAAAGGCTGGGAATAAGTATGCAACAAGTACGAAGCTTTCAAAAAAGACGTTATGTCAATAAAGGGTATGGATGAAAATTGTGTCAACAATATCAAACAATATTTTGGTTCATTTGACCTACGGCGGGGGGGCGGCTGTGATTGCAGCGGTTGACCTACAGGGGTTAGAAAAAGAAAAGGTAATCTTATCACTAGTTTTAATCTAACAGTAGTTTTTACGTAACAAAACTAAGTTTAAGTTTTAGTCACAAGCGTTTTATAGTTGAGCTATAATGAATATCGTTCATTGGAACATTTGCGGGGCTGAAAAAAATAAAGACGCTATCATTAGAGTTATAAGGGATTTTAAGCTACAGATCTTATTGATCAATGAAACCTTGCTCAAACCCAACACTAACTTTAAAATATCAGGGTTCTCTTCTGTAAGAGCTGATAAACCTAATGGTGCAGATGGTATAGCAATTTTCTTGAAACACAAAATAAAATATAATATCATCGACTTAAGCAGAATTAATATACCAGAGAGGTGTCAGGTTATTCTTGCAGAGCTTGTCGATTTTTTTATTTGTTGTGTTTATAACCCTCCAGATATTTGTTTGGTCAGGGCAAGCCTCGATTCAATTTATGGGAGACTTTAATGCCCATAATCCAATATGGGGTTCCTAAGTCAGCTACTCACGGGGAATTAGAAGTGGGAACATTCTTTATGATTTCATTAAGGATCACGATTTGTGGGTACTAAATGATGGATCAGCTACTCGGCTCACACGCCCAGGCGTACACAGCGCTCTAGATGTGGCTTTTTGCTCCCAGAGACTGTCTGGACTTACTGACTGCAGGGTTCTCCAGGATAGAGTGAATAGCGATCATTTTCCTATTTTGTGTATCATCGGAAATAACCAGGAAATAACTCAGGTTCGACAAGAAACTACACTAGTAAATATAATTTCAACAAGGCAGACTGGGAGAAATTTTCCCATTTAATCTCCACGAAATTTAGAACTTCACCTCCTATAAATTATGAGAATTTTATGAATATAATTTTCCTATCTATTGCAGAATCTGTTCCAATGCATAAACACTCATTAAACTACGAGTTACCTTGGTGGGATAATGAGTGCATCAACGCTATTAAAAGGAAAAGACAAGCATTCAGAGATTATAAAAACACCCCTCCGAGACCAACTTCCTGGAATCATTAAGGACCCGGGCACAAACAAGACAGCTGCTACGTAAGAAGAAAAAGGAAAGCTTTGTCAACTTTTGTGAGAATCTATCTCCAAATACTAATGCAAAATTATCATTTTCCCTTGAATTTCCCACAAGATATGTTTGATCTTTTGACGCAACCTCCCTCTATGTTGCGTAACATCCCCGAATGTCGCTTCTCATCAGAATATACAGAAGACTTCCATATCTCAGAATTTGTCGCGGCTGTTAAAGGTCGGAAGAGCAAGAGTCCCGGTGTGGATAAAGTACCTTTCAGTGTGCTCAGCCATCTCCCTGTTGAAGGAGCAGTCCTTCTTATCAAATTTTTCAACAAAATACTTCGGAGGGAAACCACCATTCCAGAGACGTGGAAAACCCAAATGGTGATTGCAATTCCTAAACCGGGGAGAGACCCCTCAGCGTTATCGTCCTACCGGCCCATCAACCTAGCTTCTTGCATAAGCAAAACTTTTGAAATTATGATCAAAAACCGACTGGAATGGTTCGTAGAGAACCAAGGTTTAATAGACGTTCGCCAAACTGGTTTCAGAAAGGGTAAGGGAACTTTCGACAATCTTGCAGTTATCTCCTCAGAGATCCTCTGCCGTTTGGCTAGCAATCAACTAGCAGCAATGGTGACTCTGGACATATCCAATGCCTACGATAATATAAATGTTGACTTATTGACCTCGGTGTTGGCCAAAATTGGAATCGCCAGAGATTTGACTTTGCTCATTAAAGATTTTCTCACGAACAGGAAGATACAAGTTAAAGATCCATGTACTAATACATTTGTGTCAGGAAGAACCACCAGCAAGGGAGTTCCCCAAGGTTCCCCTCTTTCTCCATTACTATTTAATATTTACATCAATTCAATTAAAGAAACAATTCCTGAGAACATAAGACTTTTACAGTTTGCGGATGATACCGCCTTGCTGAGTACTGGGACTGATGCCCAAACAATAGTGAACAATTTGAATAGAACTTTGCAAAATATACATATTTGGTCTTTGAATGTAGGACTGTCATGGGAGCCACAAATTAGAAATATAATACAGAAAGCTTCAGGTGGGTTGAATATGATGCGATTTATAAGTAGAATCTGGTGGGGGGCACATCCCTCTACCCTTCTAACTTTTTACAAAGCTTATGTCAGACCCCATTTGGATTATGGAGCCTCTTTTTTGGGTGGTAGCTCAAGAAAGTCTATTGCTCAACTAACAAAATTCAATTTGAGGCACTGAGAATAGCTCTGGGATATATGAAGTCCACACCTACTAACATACTTCTAGGGGAAGCAAGTGAAATGGATTTAGAACGCAGAAGATACATGCTAGCGGCTAAATCATTATTGAAAGCTGCCAGTTTAGTGGACAGTGAAACCTTAGCTGCGGTTAGATGGTTATATATCACTTATAATGAACACTATTACTTTTTTCGGAAAAAGAGTATTCCTGCACTTGTGGATGCTTTTGAAAGAGTTGATTCACTATTAGATACACTCTACAGGAGCCCAGTTTATCTCTGTTTCTCTTGTCCACTGCCGAACCTTTTAAGCTCTGTTCAAATCCAAGACTTAAAACTAAAGAAAGATAATAATAACTCCAAATTATTTGAAATTAAGAAGAGCGAGACTTCTGATTTTCATTTAATTTTTACAGACGCCTCAAAAGATAAAGAAGGCCGTGTAGGTTTTGGCGTTTACAACTACAATACGAACCTTAAAATGGGACAAGGCCTACCAAGTGAACTATCCATTTGCTCTGCCGAGATTTATGCTATTGGTCAAGCTCTTGATTGGATTGAATTCAAGGACATCAACAAAGCAGTCATCCATTCAGGCTCCAAAAGTGCCCTCGAAGATATCAATAAAACTGGGATGGATGCAAAATCTAACTACCTAACCTTGCAGGTTAACAATAAACTATTTACCTTAATAAAAACGTAAAATAAGGACATCCAATTATGCTGGATACCAAGCCATACCAGTATAAAAGGAAACGATATTGCGGACCAGATCGCCAATGCTGCACGCCTAGAACCACAGGAAAATATAAAATTGAGCTTTAGGGAATTCTTCCCTAAATTAAAGCATAACATCTGGAATGCTTGGAGCGACAGATGGAAGCATATAGGATTAGAGAAAGGAGTTAATTTCACCTCACATTATTCTACTCCGCCAACTAAACCCTGGTTTCATAAGCTCGACCTGAATAGAAGAGAAATCACAACTATGTGTAGACTGAGAAGCAACCATTGCTGTTCTCCGGCTCACCTAAATAGAATCAAAGTCAAACTCTCCGGAGACTGTGAATGTGGAGAACTGGGCGATTTAAGTCATGTGCTGTTTGATTGTGCTCTTCATTGGGAAAAATCACAACAGTTGTATGAGTCACTCATTAATGCTAATTTTCCTTCGCCTCTGCATATTAATTCCATTTTATTTCACCACACTCAGTTGGATTTTGCTGCTAGAATTGTTTGCCGCTTTTTAGATGCATGTGGAAATAGTTTATTGCACACCACTACCGAGAAGCTGGCCGAATTGCCTTAGCAGCAGTGGCCAAATAAAACGTAATTAAAAAAAAACTCTTCAAAAAGCAACAAGTGTAAATAAATGAAAGCAAGGGACAAGAATGGAAATTGCCGTTAGTTCGGAAATAACAAAGAATACAGGACGATCGTCTCGTGCAATCCAACCGCATTCCGCAGTAACATCTTAAATTGCAGCAAAAATGCAAGGACTTACACTTATTTACATTTATTTTAGGACAGGCAAACCACAGCAAGCAATTAAACAGTTACGGTGTGTTCGAACAGAATGAAGTAGTGAAGAATAATTAGCAATACCAGTAGTTTTGAGGATTAAGACAGTGTGTAATTGTGAGAATAAAATATTTAATAGGTAGTCTCCGTTCAATATTAACCTATATGTGAGAAACATAAGTCGAAGTAGCCAATGACAAATTGAACCCGTTACAAAACATTACATGTTGAAATTTGAGTACAAGTACTGAATAATTGATTAGCAAATTTCTACAATATGGTACGTTATTTGTGTGAAAAAGGTTAAATTCACCGCGAAACAATAAAAGTAGGCCATTTTAAAGATATTGCATGAACCGTTAGTGGCACCCTCGGCAAGTGATATCAGAACTAACAACGGATTTGCTTTTATCTCCTGACAAAAAACCAAATTTCAAATTTAATGCCATTACGTTACGCCGTAAATTAAATATTACGAAAAAAACTAAATGAGAATACTAAATTTGAAACTGTAATTTTGATTTGTACCATTAATTAATCCACGCCCTTCAACTTGCTAGGCGCTGTAGTATGCATGTGCTGGCGCTTTGAACTGCAGAAATTAATTTCCAATTCGTTAAGAATCCTTTTGCGGTAAGCTTGGTCTAATTACTTTTAATGCGGTTCCCCGATTTGCTTTCCCTCTTCTTTCCCATTAATACCGAAATTAAAATTAAGTGACCAGGGATTTGAGAATTCAGCTAGCAAAGTTTACTGAAATTTGTGCTAAAATCGTGTTTATGTTGTGTGTGTGGACTATTTTTAATTATTTTAATTTTCGCTATTTTATTCTTGAATAAGAGTATTTTACCATTTTAAATGAACATAATTTTCTTAATCTAAAATGGCACTCTTTGGACCAATGACTAACCAACTACCAACTAATATGCTATTAACAGTTCTTTGCCTATGAGCAGTAGAAAGCCTAAAGCTATCATTATGGGTGTCTTTGACTGAAAGTTGAATATCCTTTTTCAAAATCCAAAACGTTGTTTTACTATTACATTTTAAACTGGGTTTGGTATAATGGATGGATGGTTTCGGAGAACAAATATCAGGAACAGTTATGGGTTTTTCATTATCACCAGTCATTGCAATTATATTTATGAAAGCTTTTTAGATGAAAGCGCTTGATAACTTACATCCAAAACCAAAACTATAAAAACGGTACAATGTTGATATTTTTGTTATTTGGCCTTATGGTCAAGCATTCCTCCGAGATTTTCTTAACTATAAACTATACACCCTAAAATGCGTTTCACCATTGAATTATAAACTAATAATAATCTCCCATTCTTAGATATTTTTATTTATAAAATATCTGACCTGACATTGGGTTCTTCGGTTTACAGGAAACCCACACACACCGATCATCTCTGGGCCAAAAATCATCGGTTATCAACTCTCTTGTTTACAGAGCCGCAGAACTATCTCAACCCAAATCACTAAAGCCAGAATTAAAACACATTACATGTGCTCTCCTCTCTAATCATTTCCACATTAGAGTTATTAAGCATTCCATCACATTAGGTACACCAAAATATTCGAAAGCAACCTGATACTTGCGAGCAAACTAAAATTCGTGCATCTTATCAATTCTCTTACCAAAGAAAATTTCGAGAATCCATAGAAATCTCTAAACGGCCAAACAACCTTACCTTTCACCAATATGGGAATCAGTCATCGGAGATAATCGTCATGTCCTTTCTTTGACTCCGGCCTCCTCAAACAGTTTATATAGCAAATAAGTTTCAATCATGGTCTGAAGAAACCAACTGGATGATTAGCGAGACGCCAGAAAGTTTGATTTATCAACAATCGACGAATATAGAAGATTTGTAGCTAGTATAAATATGTATATTCCCTGTGTACTGTGCACTAACCCCAAAATAAGGCAGAACTAGTCTTTCAATTCGTAGGTAACTTTGGTATGCCTTTTTTGTTGCTATCATATGGACTTAAACTCTTTCAGCACTAAATTCAGAGAACTTAAGATATACTTTGTTACAAAAAACACAAAATATAATGCTATATAACTATTAACATTCATTAATTTAAACATAACATCTTATGGTAATGTTGTATTATTTTGGTCGAATTTAAGGAACAATCGACATGAAATCGAAGAAGGAATTTAGATAGGACCGGTGAGGGACAATTGTGGTAAGTAAATCCGGATTTCGGGGACACTTTAAAGTGTAAAATTTCATGCTTATCGGAAATTTCTGGGTTTCTCTTTAGTTTGCACAAATAGCTTTAACTCTGAAGAAACGGAGAATCGTCTTTGTTAAGGAAAAATTTCTATTCGAGTGCAGGGGGGATAAAGGTTATTGAATCTGCATTTTTGCTTGCTATATGGATAGGGTTCGTAAAATGATTTTTTTTTGTACTGGGTGCATTAGTAAGTGTCCAACAACAGTGTATATTGAAAAAAAATATATTTCTTTTTGTTTTAAAAAATAAACACCCACACTATTTGCGTATTGCGTTGGCAACTAGAAAATTTTGATGAACTAGTTCTGAAGGTAAGGACTTTGTCTGGGAAAATAATAACTGTAGAATATTTTTAGAAAAAAGCGATAGAGATTCCACAGGCTACTGTGTTGGTTGTTGATGAATCAAACTTGCTGTTATTTCGCCAATCATGCTGCTGGCTTCTTCATAGTTTAATGGAAACTGATTACATTCTACCCTTGTATAGAGCTTAAGACAAGCGAAGCTAAATGAGGGACACTAAGATTGTCTCAGATGACTGATTCCTATATTAGTGAAGGGTAAAGACCTAAGTCGTGGTTAAGATATGTTGTTTGGGGACTTCTAAAGGAGTTTCGGATTTTTATTTAGGAGAAGAATTGAGAAAATATATAAATTTTAATTTGGTCGAATTAGATTTGATGATCTGTTTCATGATTATGTTCTACAACGAGTTTATTTGCCGCAGTCTTAAGGTTCTCTTCATCAGAGGTTGAGAGATTTTTGGATCAGTGGTAAATGTTAACATTATATTAGATGTTATTATATTATTAAGAACTTTTAATATGTGTTCAGTAATGTTTTCAATGTAAGGAAGAGCCACAATGGCAAGTGTGCGGTTGCTTTCGTATTTATTTTGTTTAGGAGGTTGTATGCTTAATATCGCTAATGTGGGAATTATTTGTAATTTGTAATTCGAGTTGAGATAGTTATACCATTCTGTAAGCATAACCAACGACTTGTGGGGCGATTGGTGTCGTGGCAATACATTTAGGTATTGATGAAAGTATGAAGGTTTTCTGTGAACTGTGTATAAAAGGTGTGTATATGTCTAAGAAAATAACAAAATCATCATTAACGTAGCGTTTCCATAGTTTTGTTTTTAGGTGGAAAGCTTCCATAAATATATTTACAATTACTGGCAATAATGGAGAACCCATAGCTGATATTTGTGCATAAATTGACCGTCACAAGAAAAATATTTTTCAATTAACATGAGGAGATTTGATTCCAGATAGCTATGGATTACTCTGACAGCATAACCTATCCTGGTAAATTTTGTCCATACGGTTTTTTATACTAGAATCCCAGTCATTCGTTTATGCGAAAAACGCAATAATTAAAATGTTTTTGTTTTCTATATAATATGTATGTATGCAATAATTTTTGGTTCCAAATTCTTTTAACACTTTTATTTACTTCAACGAAAGCGTTTTTGTTTTAAAGACTCCTGGAATTTATCATTCCCTCTCCTCCTACTATGGTATTTAATAAAATTGTTTATACATTGCTGCTGGAATTCACTTCGCAGAGTTGAAAAAATTGTTCATAAATTACATATACTTAGAATTCGCCGGGTTCAATTTGCCTAAAAGAAAAACAAACTCTTTCAAATTTTTTCGCCCCGATATATAACGTCAATTTCCTTTTATAACCACCAATAAAACCAGAAGTGCCGAGAAATTGGAGAACGCTGAAAAGGGATAAACAGGGATATCTGGAGCCTTGTCAGTAGAAACATGTGTGTATGCGTGGTTTAAATGGAAAAATATTTCAGACTTCGGGGCGGGCTTTGCTTAACTTTGATCTGGTCGGCTAATAAAATTTCGTGACGACCCCAAAACTAAGTCGCAATTTACTCTATGTCGTTTGAACGCGAGTGATGGCATCATTCGAGTATGAGTGACCCCAAGTGAGTTTTCTTTTTTCAAGTATTTTTCTAACTCTACCACTACCCCACTTGGCCACTATAATCTTTTGGATAGTTTTTGTTATTTATCACTTCGATGAAGGTATTGGTATACTTTCGTGTAGAAACATATGAGATATAAATATAATATTATATATTATATAATATAATATATAAATTCGTTCAAAACAAATAAAATGAGCATGTAATTTTTGCATAAAACAGTAGGAATCAAGAAGATTTGTCAAAAGTTTCTTTGAAAAATTAATAAGCTTTTTGTTCCAAATATAACGCCATACCGCTGGGAATTCAACCCCATAGAATTGGTATGGGCGCAGTTAAAATGGATTGATTATAGAAAGGCATTTCACCACTTTTAAATTGAGGGACGTTGGAATCTTCTTGCAAGAGCCAATAAAGACTCATATTTGTCTGGACTACAATGGCTACAGTATTGTAAAAGGAAGATTTTTTTTTATAATGATATTTATTACAATTTTAATACTTTCATATTATTCTTACCTCAATATGCGTTTTTATTCATTTTATTTAGTACCTTAGAATAATTAATATATCATTTATCTGGCAATCGCCATAATTATAATCATGTATAAATATTATTCTATGTATTCTAATAAACTACATATAGTAACGCCACTGACATCTTATTTTTATTCTCGTCTTTCTATTATATTGTATTCTATTGTATTCTAATTAGTAGGACTTTAATTTAATAACAACTCGATAATTGCGGGTCTTAAATGCTTAATAATGGTGTCTTGGACAGACCGAAATATTAAGAGGAATTCATAGAGACGGAGAATTGTTAACAACTATCACAAGAAACGGCTAACTTGGATCACAGTTTTAGACACGACAGATACCAGTTGCTGTAAATAATTTTGAGGTAGAGCATAAACGCGAGGAGGGGAGTTGCAAGAAAGCAGATGTCATGGGAAGAAAAAGACAGTGGATTAAGGCGATAGAAGAGCATGTCAGTGCAGCTAAAGGCAGGGATCAAATTCAACTTATTGCCATCAATCAGTGGATAGACTACTTGATTAATTGAGGTCGCAAAAACCGAAATTCGAAATTTTTGAAAGCTGTCATTGCAATTTATCTGCTGACATCTTAACAATATATAACCTTTACATCGTCCACCCTCGTTAATAAACCCTGCCGTTGCAAATTTACATTTTGTTGCTCTTTCGGATCAAGAGACATAGTATAAATGGAAGCGAGATTGCGCGCTTCAGGAAATGGGAAAGTGCTGGGGAGAAACGTCACAAAGAAATCCTGCTACTTCCGGAGATCTCCAAAAAAACTTTTATATATTCCAATACAATGCAAATATCTAGAAAATAGTATATTTAATGGAAATAGAAATGATCTCTCACTCATAAATTCGCAAAAAAACTAACATAACCAAACTTACAAGAAAGTTATAGCCTAAAATAACGAGATTTTAGGGTGTGTAGTCTCTCTAAATGTTATGTTACAATATGTGCTAGTATATTTCTTATCACAAAAACTAACGAATTCAACTTTTAATAATGAACCAGTTAATAATATGAACATTTTTATAATATATTTCACAACCGGAAGTTAAAATAATTTGTAGGCATATTTTTGGCTGTAACTGATAGAAATATGATTCAATACCTACTGGTCACTCTTTTGTGGGCTGCAAACTCAGCTTCACCCATTAAGTGAAAATCTGAACATCTCTTGTTCTAATTTAATTGTGTTCATTTTGTAATTTGGTAATTTGTGAATGCCGAATAAAAAATATTTTATAATACCAAAATTCGATAACATAATAATGGAAAATAGAACTGCATACCATGAATATCCGTCGGTCGAAAGGTAAATTAGATGGATCGGAAAATATTTCATCATTCAATCCGTGATGGAGAGTAAACACGGAATTGGAGTTCTTCAAAGTTTACACAACAAAAAATAAGCATAAGTCTTTTATATAACGCAACCAATGTTTGCTTCGTTGTGATTGGGTTTATCGAACTGCGGATTAAAATTTTATCCGAAAGTTATTTGAAATAAATTGCTTTTTTTTGTTAAGTAAGATCCGGGTATATTTTGCAGCAGCAGTATTGAGGTTTGAGGTATAGCTACTACCGCTATTAATTGGCACTCACTGATTGCACTGCTGCGTAGGTCAGTCTTTTATCCAGGTATATAGAGTGATTTGCACTCCATTTTTATCTCGTCTACACCAAAGAATATTATAGAAAAACTACTTGCGCAACTAGAATTTTCTCCTTTCATAAATATATTTTCTTGGTTCGTTGTCTTTCTAACAGGTCTATATATTACTGTGTTACTTGCTGTTCGTTTTTAATTTCTTTTTGTTTTTCCGTGTTTATTTTTATTCTAATTTGTCTTTAAAATCCGCTAATAGTACTGTAGCTATTGTATTTACCAACCAAAACATATTCAGGTGACTCATTATGAGTGTCTTATTAATTATTTTTTTCTAAATCTGAAGAAAGCAACTTTTAAATTTTGTATGTCTATATATCTATGGACAAAGTAGATGATGATCTATATTTTGGAAAAATGTTGACAAATTTACCGTTCAAATTTAGCCGAAACCAATTTTATACGAAACACTGTACATTTTATTATAGATTCGGATTCCATTCAAAATTGTTGTTGTCTTTTATTGCCTCTTGTAAAATAATTTGGATTTGAAGCTTCTTTTGAATTAAAATATATTGAATACAAACGCTGCTTGACAATTCTTAGATTAATTAGAATTTACAAATGAATCCAGTTAATGTATTTATAAATATGCATTTTTAAAAGCTAATTTTAACACCCCGTAAATAAAAAACAAAGCTTTCAAATAGAAAGTGACACAAGGAATTTCCTATTTTAGGTAAATGAATTTATAGTTGACTCTATATATACGATCGAAACACCTAGTAGAAAAATTTTAATAATGACTATTTTCAGAATCACCTTGTATATTGAAATCATTTCTAGTTAATTCTTTATCAGCTTAGCAATTTTATTTTCTTTGTACTATTAACCTTTTTTTACACATTTTTATGCACTGATTCTGGGCTCCATAAATATTTATATTAATTTTTATAATACAAAGAACAGTTAAGTGCTCTATTTTGTTTGAGAAATGACAAAACTATGCCAATATTATGGATATTATTAATTATTATATTTACTCATTCTTTAAATCTCCTCATAAAGGAATAAACAATACTTAGCTGTCGGAATAAATTAGCATCGATGTCCGGCGGACAAATGTTATTGAAAATTATTATTAATATTTTAAGGATCGATTTCCATTATCTTTCAATAATATCAAGTACATTAATATACAAAGCATTCAGGTTGCTATTTAGGATGTTGAAAGAAAACATTACTAGGAATTTTGTTGTTATCGACAAGGCTTTATATAGGTGAGTGAATTGAATTTAGTTATCTAACCAAATATAATCTGGGCATTCGTCGATGAGAAAACTCAACTTTGTTCTAATCTAAATTCCCAAGTTTGAAATATATTTTTTTTTTGGATAACAGTTTTGTTAAAGCAAAAGTTATTATCTGTTGTATTCTTCATGTCCCCATTTCTGACAATGGTTTTTGTACTCAATACTCTACATGTTCTGTTAATTATTTTAAATTTTTGAAGAATATTTTTATGATTTAAAAAATGTGAAATTAGGCCGATTTAATAATAAAATTTTAAAATAAAACTAAATAATAGTTACAGATATCAAAGTAATAATATCATCTTTTACTACGTTTCAGAATTTGACATCACGGGCAATATGGGTTTCATGTAGCACTTTAAAACGACAACAATAAAGAATAAAATATTTTCATATTAAAAATCTACCGTAATCTATTCAATTTATTTCTATTGCGTGATACTAAATAATGTTTCTAATGAATCCGAAAATGTTGGATTTCTGCAACAGTTTCGTCACATAATAATTCATTTTTTTTCTTTCAGGTAAACCGCTCATCATTGTATAAAGTGGTAGCAACGGTAAGTTACCCTAAGATCCCTTACATTAAGGAAATATATATATTTATTTTCCACAACCCTGGCAGAATTTCCTAATCAATTTTTTGAAACCGGATTTCTTTAGATATTGGCCGTACAAGAGTACTTATGCCTTTATGCCATTTTGCCGTTCTTTCCTCGTATAATGGGTATTTTAGTTTCACATTTAATTTTACATTTAAAATCACACCAATCTAAATAAACTAAATATCCAAACTACGGCTGTAGTTTTAGCAACAATAAAAAAACACAAGTACATTTTGAAGATTGTAGCACACAACAAAATTTATCTTAATTCCTATTTTTTAAAAAGCAAATTCACTTAAAACGGAATAATAAGCATAGTGAGCCACATAATATCACTGTCATGTGGACCATATGATTTTCAATATCCACAAAGGATAGGCACTAAGCAAAGAAGAATCACGGTCGCAGAAATTACTGTGTCCCATAAAATTCGCCAATGAGTGTAAAAATGTTATATAAATGCATATAAGTATCGAGTACAAGATGTAGCAAGCGACTCAACCTTCCAGAAGCGTTCCAAAATATAGACGTTCTGCATGGAACGGTCCTCGGTTCAATAATACGCTCAAGCTCAAGAGCTTTTTGAAATGAAGTATCATTGGAAAAATAGTCAGTTACGTAGATGATAGGGCAATATTTTATACTACTGCTTCTTGGTTTAAGAAGAGATTTTGAACAAATAGTTTTAACCAAATAAACTCTCACAACAGGAATCGATTAAGTAACTTAGGTTTAACTCAGGGACGGCATTTAAAACCCGACCTTGATCCTAATGAAGTAGCATCAAAATATATACGCGTCTCTAGTTATTAAACACTTTTACTTTAATTTTCGTTGATTGATTCACAGCTTAGCTAAGTACTAGGTGGTTGTTATTTTTAAAAATAATTTATCAATAGAATATGCTTTACTCTAATGATGCTCTTCATAAAGAAACAAATATATTTAACTGACACCTTTATTTATCATTTAGAAAAAGTAAACAGTTCAGCACTCACAAAACCAGGGCTTAGTTACTTTAACCAGAAAAGTTGAAAACAATTATACAAGGATACTTTCAAAACTATGCCCGAATGCTTATAATATCCTGATAAACGGCTTGAAATATATGTTTTTTAAATTAAATAAAAAAAAATGGATTCGGCAAACAGATAGCCATTTTTGACGTAGCAAATTAAAAATTACTTCCTAATACTAATTAAAAAAAATTGATAAAAAGAAACGTATGTTTCTATTCATAGCGATTATGGCAAAACTAGATAAAATCCCGCATTGTTGAAGATACTCAACGAAATTTAAATTTTAAACGCGGCCTACGGCGAATCTGCAGTTAGGATAAATTTTAGGAATTTGGTTCACGTTAGAGATATCGAAAAAAGTATTGTAACCCCACATACCAATTTTCATAAAGATTATTAAATATTAAAGATTTTTTATATGATAAATTACTCTGCTATGGAAACGATCAGCATTTGCAGCAATGATTCATTAAAGAGAAAAGTTACAATTTATAACCCAGTGGAGATTATCTCTGGTCCAGTACATACAATATTGAGATGACACAACGCCTAATGTGGATAAATGTAAACATATTCTTCAGAAAATGCCCGTCATTTAAAAAATTGCATTGCAAAAATTGCAGTGCAATATTCTTATCGCCTTATTTCAATGTATTTATAGGGATTGATGTTTTGACCGTGAAACGTATTCTTATTTTACCCTTACGAATACTCAGCTCAGTTAATAAATCTCGAGGGCTCATGTCGAGATTTGCTCAATTTGCCATTAGTAAAGTAATAATTACCACTATATTATGGTGGTATGGATGGACGATGATTTTCGTACCCCAAGACAATAAAGCTGAATACTGAATAAAGAAAGTTTTTGTTTAGCAAAGAAAAGCCTGTTTAATTTTGAATATAACTGATAAGAAAACGAAAAAAGGAAATTACAAACAATTGAAAAATATGTGTTTGGTTATTTGTCCTAAAACGTATCAATTTACAACTAGCTTACCCCAAGCGCAAGAGCCAAAGTGGAAACAAATAAATGTAATTATTATAAATGAAACTGGAAAATGGGATTTGTTATGGTTGAATTAATGGAATACGCCTATTATCCTCAAGCGTTAATTCTCCTCCAATGTCAGATGATAATCCTCGTCCATTATGAACACTCACAGCCGGAGCGAAATATAGCAGATATCGATTTTCGTTTTCGTTTAATGGAATCGTATAAAATTTATAGTTATTGTGCGAACTTTAGGGTTGCGGAAAACAAAACGAAATGCGAATCCCTTGTCTCTGTCGGAAATTCAGGATTTTTAAGCATGAGAGTAGGAAGAATTATGTTTCGCATCCTTAAATCGCACACACATTTCAAAATTCAATACTAGAGTTTTAAGGGCATATTTATCAGTCAAAAGTAATGCATCGTAACTTGTTTCGTTCTCGAGATACAGGCTGTAAGAAACTGCTACTTCCACTACTTCCATTATTTAATTTTTCAAGTGAACGAATTTTTATAGATATAATTATTTTAATAATTTCAAACAGTAGCAGTTGAGACAACATATACAATTACAAAGTAACATCTAACAGATTTATGTATGCTATTGATTTTGGCTATCAGGAAGTTTTCTGGTGTCTAGGGCAGTCTTCTGTAATGTATTTTACAGTAGGAGTTAATCGGCATATTTTTCCATCATCCATCCATTTTTCCGCAGGCCTCATGCGCATGTTGCACAGTGTTGCAAAGTTTTTTGTCCTTGAGTTGTGGTTATGGTATTTGGTTGTTTCGCTTGTTGACAGACAGTAAACAGGTTGGAACGACGGCAGTTGTGATTGGCATCGTGAGCGTCATCGTGAATGGCTAAGGTTTGGTTGCCAAGAATCTTCCTATATACTCCTATGTAGGAGGTACATGACGCAATATAGAAAGCCATGCGATCATGCTCATTGTTATTTTGTTGTAATAGTGTAAAACTAAAACTAGTCCGCCTTCATAGTAAAATGCTAAACATGCACCACGAACAACGCTAAATTAGTTAGCACATACTCGGGGTCGGCCAAAGTTTGGATCCTCTGACCATGTAAAACAATTATCCACAGACTGCAAATAATGCGTTTAAAAAAAACCTATTATCAAATGAGGTACAATGTCATTACCGGGTGGTTGTAACTTGCTGTAATTTTATCTAAAACTACAAAACTATCTATAAACTATAATTGATTGTATTTTGGTGACTTTCTACAGCGAATATTATATTTTGCAGAATTGTTTCGTACCAAGGATTCCTCCACATGGCCGCCAATGAAAAAATATTAAGTTTCAAAACAATAAGGTAAAATCATTTTGGAAAACACCCTGTCCCTTGGAAAGAGGAATAAAATTAACGGCCTTTGTGTCCTAATTCGTTATCATCTTGACAATTCTGAATGAAACACCCTATATGAACCATTCACCAGACGGTTGACTAAAGCGAATGATCTGCTATCCACACATTTCGTATGCACCGAAAAAAAGGGGCAATAGGGAATAAATATTTGCTTGGGGTATATTTTGGTGTACATAAAATGTTTATGTTAGATATCTGATGCGTTTGCCACTCAATTGAGTATGTATATACTTAGATCCAGCGAAAACACGAAGAAATAAGGACGTTATATGGTGTCAGGTGTGGGGTACGAAGTCACATTAACGTTCATTTTGTTACAGATTATTTGCTCGAACCTGTATTGATTAAAAACTATAAAGTAAAAAAAAACAAGCCCAAAAAAGTGCAAAAAACTGAAAGATTAACAAAATAAGATAACAAGAAACGTATGAGGTGAAAATTATACTGACAAATGTAGAAAGAACCCGGATCTTTTATAGTGAGAAACACCTTTGCTAATTATTTTTAACGTACTAGACATTTCTTAGTTGTGAAAGAACCTCCAGTAGAAAATTTGAGTACATAAAATTATAATAAAGCTTGGTTAGATATCCATATCATGTATGAAGTTCAACAAGAAATAGAAAAATTAACTTATAAATGTTCATTCTTGGGGATTTTTTTGATTTTGTAAATTTTGTAAATATTTTGTGCAAGTACTTTTTGCACCTGTTTTCGAAATGTTCAAAATAGATCATTTCTACTGTATATTCATATATCTAAATGAGAAACATCATATTCCACATTTATTTTAGAAATAAGAAATTTTAAAAGTAGGGATTAAAGGAAACATAAAAAACATCTCCTTCAGAAGGGGCCCTAAACTGTTAATAGAATTTTAATGTGATTTACAGGAGCGTCCGTAAAGGAGGGTGTTTAATGGGGACATTTTTAAATTTTTTTTTGGGAATTTGACATAAAGAAAGGAACTGTGCCTGAAAATTGTTTCAAACAACTTTGAAGTAAAATGTTATAAATTATCTAAAATATAGAACACAATTTTTGTCAGCAGTACTCGTTAACACACAATCAAAGGTAGTTGAGACCTAAATGTCATTTCAGTATCAGCAATAACAAAAAAATTTTTTTTTGGGGTCCCTTGTTTCTAATGGGTTTTTTTCAATGTAAAGAAATTTAAGTTGGCATTACTGTTCAATATGGCGACCGATTTAACAGCTGTCAAGTGATTTATTCTCAGTTTGGTTTGGCAATTCATAATGAATAGACTCACGCCTGAGCAACGCTTGCAAATAGTGCAATTTTATTTCGAATCGCGCACTCCGTCCATTTTATCGTCGACAAAATCGTCCATCAGAGCAGTTAATTCGATTGACCATGGAACGTTTTCGCACCACGTTTACTCTTATTGATAACTCGCATCCCCAGAGACGCCGTACGGTGCGTACAGAAGAAGCTATTGCTGTTGTAGAGCGTAGCATTGAGGAAGACCCGAATGAGTCCATCCGCCATCGAGCACAGGAATTGGATTTGTGTCCAACCACTTTATGGAAGATTTTGCAGAAGGATCTTGGTTTATGTGCTTACAAAATCCAACTCGTGCAAAAATTGAAGTCAAACGATCATTAAGTAAGGCGTAGATTCGTCGAATGGGCCCAAAACAAGATTGCTGTTGTTCCCGATTTTCATAAGCGAAATTTGTTTAGCAATGAAGCGCACTTATGGTTGAATGGCTACGTCAACAAACAAAACTGCAGCATTTGGAGCGAAGCTAATCCTCAAGTGTAAGTCGAAACACCGTTACATCCAGAAAAACTGACTGTTTGGTGCGCTTTATGGGCTGGTGGAATCATTGGTCAGTACTTCTTCAAAAACGATGATGGCCAGAACGTTACAGTCAACGGCGATCGGTATAGAGCTATGATTACTAACTCTTTCATTCCTGAATTGAATAACCATGATGTCCAGGAGATGTGGTTTCAACATGTCACACAGCTCGTGTCACAATCGATTTATTGAAAGACACGTTTGGTGACCGCCTAATTTCAAGTTTTGGACCTGTGAATTGGCCTCCAAGATCTTGTGATTTAACGCCGCTAGACTACTTTCTGTGGGGCTATGTAAAGTCATTGGTCATTGACCATTTGGAAGGCAACATTCGCCGTGTTATTGCCGATATACAGCCACAAATGTTGGAAAAAGTCATCGAAAATTGGACGTCCAGATTGGACTACATCCGCACCAGCCGTGGCGGTCATATGCCCGAAATCATATGTAAAATGTAATGCCACAAGATTTATCTTTCGGATAAATAAAATTCATATCAATCGAATAATCCATCGTTGTTTTATTGCAACTTAAATTTCTATACATCGAAAAAAAACACCGCTTATAAATTAACGGCACGTTTATTGAAAGGAGAAAAATCGCTAATTATCATTTTTTGTTTAGAGTAATGTAATATCAAGGTATTAATGTAAAATTAATTGTCTAAAATGTATATTTGTTTTTTACCGTCTCGTAATTTAGTAAATTAAATTCAATCTTATAAATACCTTTTCATAGCAAAAGCTTTTCCCGTTATACAATAGTATATTATGCAACAAGTGCGGTAAACGGCATTTGACTCACGAGTTCATTTGACACGAGCGAGGTTTTAATAAACGAGCGAGTCAAAAAGTTTACCGAACGTGTTGCATACTATACTTTTTCTACGACCGTTAGTTTTTGATTACACTTTCGCAAAACAACACGAATGTATTTACTGACGTGACCGTCGGAATTGACAAACGTCAAAATTCAAAGCGTGGGAAATATCGCCGAAAACATCCGATTGCTCCCAAATCCGTGCGGTAAAATCCCCGAAATGTCCGAAGTGGCTCGGATGCATGGGAAACGAAATTGACGTGGTAAAGTGACGCTTACCGCACGCTAGATCCGTGGGTAATTAGGTATTTTACAGACGGGAGTAGAAAAAGAAAATTATCAATTTACTTCATGCGTATATATTGGTTTTATTGAGAGTATTTTTTTTTTATTAAATAATTTCTTTATTTAAATTAAAATTAAATTTGGACAGGATATATGAACCTTTAAAAGTATTGGTGTCAAATTAAGATCCCGTTTCTACTTACAGTCCTTTAGGGTTGATTTATTTGGATGTGGCATCTTTAAAGCAGATAAATGACTGGGTAAACTGAATTCCATTTCCAGACACACTTCTTACATGAAAGATAAACAGTGTTAAACACACGAATGCCGTATACAATAGAAGAAAGGAAGATCTGATTGCCCTTCCCTATGACGACTTAACTAGTTTGTTATTCTCCCGTTCTCTAAAAACAACTAAATTCAGTTGTTTCGGTAACATTCGAATGCCACGCAGAAAGAAGTATCCGTTTTAAATTTTATTCGCCGGCAATACATTCGTCTCGCAAAGCGTTGCTGCTTCGCAATTTATTGGCTTGCTTTGGCTTGAACAAAACCTCTTGTTTCAGATAAATTGCAGATTTACTACAATCCTAGACTCGACGATCTCAGCCGACAGAATTAACTCGGGATTCGAAATAATTCAATTCCTTTCGCTGGAAAAGTACAGGGTGAGCCAAATTGGACACTTTTAAAGGAAAACTCTGTAGTTTCTCTTCAATCCCTAGCCAAATACCACGCCGTAACTTTAAAATGATAACGACACAATTTTTGTTAGAGAATCCACTGAATCCAGCTTATCAATACTTAGAGATGCTTAAGCAAATAACACCTGTTGGTTGGTTAATTTTTTTTTGTATTCAAACTTACTGAGCAATGTCAAATGAAACAATAATATGAAATGCCTTCAGAATTGACAGCAGGCCACTAGATTTTTTTGTCCAATACATTAATAAACTGGAAAAACGAAAAACTGGCAGGAGGCATAAAATAAGATGAGATAAACATATTCGATGAAGCCCTCGAACCAGGCAGTGACGAGATCCATATGGATCCATCTAGATGGGTGAAATTTAAATATTGTTCCAAGGGGAATTCATCAAGAAGTTAATATTCCTATTTAGCGTTTGTCCTTAAGTGCGGAAATTTAAAAAAAAATACATTTTTCTACTCCTGTCTGTAAAATACTTAATTACCCACCGATTTAGCGCGCGAGAAGCGTCACTTTACCACGTCGGTTTCGTTTCCCGTGCATTCGAGCCACTTCGGACATTTCCGGGATTTTACCGCACGGATTTCGGAGCAATCGGACGTTTTCGGAGATATTTCCCACGGCTTGACTTGTGATGTTTGTTAATTCTGACGGTCATGTCAGTGAATGTATTCGTGTTGTTTTGCGAAAATGTACTCTAATACTAACGGTCGTAGAAAAAGTATAGTATGCACCACATTCGGTAAACTTTTTAAGTCACTCGGTTATTAAACACTCGCTCTGCTGTGCTCCGCTCGTGTTAACTAAACTCATGAGTCAAATAGCGTTTACCACACTTGTTGCATAATATACTATTTTTTACTCCTATCTAGTGTGGAGGAAGCGTCACTTTACCACGTCAGTTTCGTTTCCCACGGATCCCAGCCACTTCGGGCATTTCCGGTGTTTTACCGCACCGCTCCGCTGCGCTCCTCTCGCGCCAAATAAACTCGCAACTTAACTGGTGTTTACCGTGTTTACCACACTTGTTGAATAACATACTATTATATTTTCCTTGTTCAATCCAGACGCTCTTACATGTACCCATCAGCCTTCTCACTCTGGTTTTATTAAAAAATACATTAAGCCACTCCAGCAGATTCCTAGAATGTGTCTTCATCTTAAGAATGTACTCCACACACTTAAGGAGGTAGAATGGGTTTTTCACATAAGGTTTTCTTCTTAATATTTTTTCTGTCTTCGCCATTTTAGCAATATCTATGAATAAAGTTGCACAAGGCACCCTCAGCACTGTGGCTGCTCTTAGATAGCCCAGATATCGCTGACTTTATATCTTTTACTTTCCGCTTGAGTTCTTTAATGTTTTTTGAAGGCAGTTTTTCTGAAACAAAGAATTGGGCAATTATATTTTGGAAGCAGTTTCCTACTCACATTCTAGACCCTTTCCTTTGCCACAATAGGACAATTTTTCTTTAGGATTTTACAAAAAACCATAAGATCCTTGTTTTCATAAATATCTTAAATTTGCATGATAAAAAAGTTACTATACTTTGTTTACGTTCGTGGCACTAGGAAGGTAAAATCGACCTCTATAGGAAAAAGCTGTAGTTGGAGTTCTGCCATTCGGAATATTTCTCATTACCAACTTATGCCACATTAGGCGACTTTCCTCTAAATGCTTCTTAGAACTTTTCCTGTTCCAAAACCCTCTGTTCAAGGAGTTACAGTCGTTTTAAAGGTGCCCGTCAGTTGACCAGAATCAGCAGATGGTTTATTTTTGTAATTGGTCTTCTAGAAATTGTGTACCCGTATCCACTTTCAAGCGTACTGCTAAGTGGACTTAAAGTGACACATAACCACAATTTTACTGTACTGTACTGCTTCCACATTAACGTTTAAGTAATTCTGGCAGTGTGACATTGCATGTTTAAGAAATCTTAATAATAATTATAATAATAATAACATTGTTATTGATTTTAAAGGTCCCCTTGAATCAAAACGCTTTCATTAATCTACCCAGGCTACCCAGAGAGAGGTTTCTACCGTTCTGTTTTGTATGGTTTTGCATTATTATTACTATTATTATTATTTTGAGGACATCGATGATGTCTTGCTATTTCTTGCCGTAGGATATTGTACATTGTTTAGCATTACGCAATTTTCAACTTTACCACAATCCAGAGATTCATAGAATCGAACAGCGCATATTCTGCGGTCGATATTCTATAATTAAATCCTAATAATTAGTTTGCACACTTGGCAAAGTCGCGTTTGTGTGCGGAGATGATATTCGCAGCGCCGTACTTAATCAGTGAGCTCATCAGTCGTCGTTTTTCACGCATCCGTTTTCAGCAACCACCGTGATACTTTTTCACGAAGGTGTAAACATGTAGCTCATTAGCATTTAATGCTCATTGAAATTTATGACGCCGGTTAAGATAGGTCCCGCAGTGTGTTTGTTTTAGTTAATTAACATTTCGTGGATATAGTAAACGCGCTATTACAAACAAAACAAAGGGAATTTTGTTTAAAGCTGTTTATATGAGAGGCTTTGCGGAAACTGCGAAGGGATATCGTGTCTGTTCGGAACAAATTACATTCGCTTTTGAACCCATTGCCGGTGTAAGTTGTGTCTGCACATTATGGTAGTGCACAGAAACACGTAATTCACTCAGGTATAGTTTTGTTCAATTTTCTACTGCGAAGTATTCAAGTAGCTGAATAAACTATTTCTACCAACCACCGTTGTAAGAGCAATAAATGCTGGACACTCTTGAAAATATACAAGGTGTTTCAAAACAAATTAAAAACATTCGCAGCAGTGACTGTTTGCTCAAAATAAGGCGTAGTTTGTTATACAAATATTGGGTCAAAAGTCAACCAATTTTTAGTTTTTATCATTAAAAATTTTATTTTACCTAAGCATTCAATTAAAATAGTAGTTCACACAACATGTCTTCTTTAAAAACATTTTATTTAAACAATGTAACTTAAATTTAATAAAAGTATAATGAGAGCTTGGAGCCTCTCTACGTGGTATGGATATAACTGTGGTTCTTTGAATATCCTCCATACAGTTCATACAATCCTGGCTTTTTTTTTCTATTTTTTTCTCGAAAGAAGTTGCTAAGAAAAATTTTGAGAAAATGTTCAAGGAAAATTTGGAAAATTCATACCGCGTGTAATTGTTTCGCACATGCAGAATATATAGGACCAAAAAGATAACCTTTGTTTGTTTGTCATTAATTTCGTTTTTGTGCAAAAAATGCTGTTTGTTTTGGTGTCGTTTAATAGAATTTTTTATAATTAATGGTATTTGATATGTGGAATATAGGTATTCTATATTAGGCATCTACTTTTTAAAAGCCATAAAAGCTTTGTTTAGCTTTTATTATTTTTACTTTTGTGTTCTTAAGGAATGAACTTTTCAATCGTCGATTATACATCCGTTATACATAAACCTAGATTTAATTAAAATATCTGCATTAAAGCATTATAAGTGACAGTAAATTTTCGCACCTTGCTCTAAAAGGTAAATATAATAGTATATTATGCAACAGGTGCGGTAAACGGCATTTGACTCACGAGTTTATTTGACACAAGCGGAGCGAGTATTTAATAAACGATTGACTTAAAAAGTTTATCGAACGTTAGTTTTTGGGTATGTTTTAGCAAAATAACACGAATACATACACTGACATGACTGTCAGGATTGACAAACGTCAAAATTCAATCGCGGAAATGTGGCTCGGATCCGTGGAAAACGAAACTGAAGTGGTAAAGTGACGTATTTAGGTATTTTATAGACGGGAGTAGAAAAATATCTTTGAGTAGAACAGACGATAAATATAGACAATCGACACACCAAAATATTAATTGAAAAAACCTTAAATACTCGGCTAGTACTCAAAATAAATATCTACTTTTCAGCCAGTCTTTAAAAACAGTTTTTTAAAATTTAAATACGCATGAATTGTATCGTGCAATAATAAATATAAAAATTATATAATTTTTACCTTCATATACTCGTAAAAAGATTCTCTTGTAGTTCAAAATTTTAATTCGCTACTCTCCTTCATTCCGTCGTCAAAATTTTCTTCAACACATATGAAAAAATGAAATTTTAAAATTTATACTGACTGACGATTTTTAATCTGCTTTTCATGGGTTTATTGTTCGGTTAATTGATGGTAAGGGACCTTCCCTTTATGACAGGCTAGACAAGTCATGACCATTTATCGTGTGCAGGACTATACAAAATTATATTTATTAATCCAGTAATATCCCGGTGGGACGCATCTATAGTTATTCACAGGAATTCAAACAATAATATTATAATTTGAACTTTATTTGAAGAATTAGTGGTCTCAAATGGAAATTGGTTTGATTCGGATAAGCTTCCTAGGTTAACTAATTAAATTATTTATTGGCGGGTGATTGTCACGCTTGCTTTACATGTACATACACCGGTGTCAAGTAATGGCGTACATTATGCAAAGACATAGCAGAAGTCACACGCGTGTTAAACTACTGAGTTATTGATAAATCGACATAGGTATTGTCAATAACAACATTATCATTCTCAATTAATTTTTATTTTTAGCGCAACTCCCTACAAATTGTTTGATATAAATTGTATTGTTGTATATATATATATATATATATATATATATATATATATATATATATATATATATATATATATATATATATATATATATATATATATATATATATATATATATATATATTGTATTTTTTTATTTTTTTTTCTCACGTATTGATTCACGGATGGAAAAATGTGATGGCACTATATTCCGGGATATCATCCGTTCGCTTGTTGAACTCCGACTGGAATCCTGCATCCGACTGGAATCCTGCAGACGTTTCGCCAAAATCTCACTTGGGATCTTCAATGCTCGCGCTCCGAGTGTTCGAAGTGTTTTGAAGATGCCAAGTGAGATTTTGGCGAAACGTCTGCAGGATTCCAGTCGGAGTTCAATAAGCGAACGGATGATATCCTGGAATATATGTATATATATATGCCACTATGGTACTTCCTTACATTCAATACTACTGAATGGTTTTTTAGATACATAATATTGAAACTAGATTTACCACTTTTTCAAAAATCTTAACAGTTTCGAATAAAGAAAAAGTTCTGTTTGAGACACTAGGTGTTTAAAGCATTCCATGAATAGTTCATCGTGAAACTGAACATCAAATCTTATTTGACCAGCCAATCTTAACTGCGGTCTTTGTTACCCTACGCGCTAAACAAGAAAACACCGATGCTCCCCCTTTATCTCTAAATAGTAGGTATAGAATAGAATGCAAACCGATTTTAGAAGGCGACTGGATGAATGGCAAAACGCCAGCAAATTCAGAAGATTCGTAAATATTTTTAAAGTAGCCTTTGAAGGTTTCTATGAAAAATGTGGTATTATTGTTAGCTAGTACAAAGTACAAATATGTAAGCATGCTCGTATTTCAAAATTGTGTAATTCGATACCAATTGAAGTTTATGTCAACAAATTACACGGCGGTGAACGAACCAACTAATTTTACAATTTATTTTGTCCGTTTCGGCTACGCAACAACAACGAGCCTTTTAAATATGGCGCCAAAATTGACCTACCGGCCTGCAGTAAATAAATATTTCCCTTTGAACTTATTAATTACGCAAAATATTCCCGGCTATTAATTAATTCATACCTAATCGAATGTCAATGCGATTTTCATTAACGTTCACATTAAATGCAGATACGGTTCGACATAATATGACTTTGACGTGCGCGACCTTTACAATAATTTCAGTATTACTATATGCGGTTAAACAAATTGAATACGGAAGTGACATCACGTAGGTATTTATAGCATGTGGAGTAAGTATATTAATGCGTATAAGGAAAATAATTCGTTTTTTTACATAAAACAAAACATCACTAGTTTCATTTAGCAAGCAAGTAAAGCACTTCAATACAACAGTCAGCTGGAATTCTTATAGTTTTTAGCAAAATCTTTAATAAATAATATGATATTTGGTAGCATCGAAAACTCGCATATATGCAACGGTGCCTGCATCGTATCTTATATATAAGCTATATAGATATGGTATACGAGGTCTGCCCTTAGATCTTATAGCGTCCTACTTGCAGGGCCGACAGCAGTTTGTAGAATACCAGGATGACCGTTCATCACTTGAATCAGTAGTAAGCGGGGTGCCTCAGGGTTCCGTCCTGGGCTCGCTACTATTTACAATCTACATAAATGACCTTTATCATTTCTTGGCCCCCAATCACTGCGTGATGTTTGCCGACGACTCATCCTTCACATCTGCTAAGAGTATCGAGGAGTTGTCCGTTATGGTTGGCATGTTGGAGGACAGGGCTAATGTCTGGTTCGAAAATAATTATCTTAATTTAAATTTAGACAAGACCCAGAGTATTGTGTTTTCCTCCAATTGCTTGGTAAATAGTGGACAGTCCGTCAAGTTGCTTGGCATTAGGATCGATGATAGTCTAAATTGGAACCAACATATCTCAGACCTGAAAAATAGATTGTCCAGCAACATATTCGTTCTTCGACGATTGAGAAGCCTGATAGGAACAAGGACTCTGCTTATGGTCTATTTTTCTTTGTTGCATTCACACTTATGCTATGGCACGGTGCTGTGGGGTGATTCCTCAGCTGCTGTGGAGATTTTTAGAATGCAGAAAAGGGCCATTCGAGTCGTTGCTAATATAGGATGTAGGGACCATTGTCAACCTTATTTCAAAAAATTCAAAGTGATGCCCCGTCCTTGCATCTATATCTACTACCAGTTATTAGAGATACAAAAAACGAAAGGAAACTTTAGCGCTAATTCCGATTGCCATGCCTACCCAACTCGTTCGGGGGATCTCCTTAGACGGCCCAGGTTTAGACTGAGGAAGTCTGAGAGCAACTCATTGGACCTGAAATTGTATAATGTTTTGCCAGGTACCGTGAAAAAGATGAGCAATAGAAAATTTAAACATACTATTAAAGAATTCCAGAACGTCATTGTTTTTACTCTTTGCGAGCATACATTGACACTGTCATTGGTATCGATGCGCTATAAAACTGTATAGTACTGTCTGTTTTGATTTTATTGCACTTGAATATAACTTCTGACTTGCTACAATTGTACGTCCCTTTTGTACGAAACGTAGTCAATAAATGAATCTATCTATCTATCTATAAAGAGTCTAACAAGCAAGTAAAAATCTGAAGAATTTTTTACTAAATCCCCCAAAAATGGAATCTCTGAATTTGGCAGTTTATTTTGCAGGAAAATGTGCGCAATGTGCGCTGTTTGTGGATAATTCTTAAATTATACATAGAAATTAACAGTGAAGATGTTGCGTTGCCGTAAAACTCGGATAGAATTTCAGATTCTCTTGCAAATTTACTATAATTTGACGTTGGTAATTGTAATCGTCAATGAAAATATCACTTTTTAGTAACATACAAGTTTACGAAAAAAACCACGAATTTGTTCTAAGTAGCTGCATCTCAAAAAGTTGGGTGTTTCCCGGATCCATAGTTTCGTAGCGGAAACACTAGCTTTGAGATAATACCCGTTGAAATTCATACAAATGCAATAGTGATTTCCGCCTCTCTGGTAAGTTTTGCATTCTATAACTCTTCGTAGGAACTGCATGTGGTAGGTTTTTCAAGCATATATTACCTCTTAATGTAAACATTGTAATGAAGTTTAACATGTGGAAATCAACCCAGTTTTAACTAGTCCTGAAGAAGTTCAATAGACGATAAGGCTGGTGACATTTCGGCCCAGGCAAGAAGGATTACATTTGCTTGTGGAAGACACTTTCTACTATAACTGCAGCGGTATCTGTTCTGGCATTGGCTTGCTGGAAATGTGATATCAAAGTTAGTGAAGGCAGGACAATTCGAAAGATTGTAACAAATTATTAATAGAGGAATGGTGATTTCATTATCTGAAAGCAAATTATGTTACTGCAACATATTTTTCAAAATTTTGCTTGGTCAATCTCATTCATTACATAAGACGATTTCTATATCGCAACATTACCATGCATTAATTTATGAAAATACACTTTGAAATATGCTGAGTAGAAGATTACAGATATATTTAAAATTTTCACTTAGATTGACATTCAAGGGGATTCGGAGAGTCATTGATTCACACAGTGTGGCCACTTAGATTTCCCGATATAACTGCTTTAGATTTTTGCTATTGGCTATACACTAAATTTGACGAGCTGAAATTCAAAAACCCCATTATATTTCCTTAAAAACTCTAATAATTTTGGTTAGCTTTCACCAGCCCTGGTTTTGGATAAAGGGCAAAGGTAAACACGCGACATGACAAATTAAAAGTTACTAGTTCTGTTAAAATATGTTTTTCTTTTTAAATTGGAGTTTAAGCGTTTTTTCTTGCAAATTTACTTTCGGATTGTGATAAGAAAATTGCTCTGACTTAAATTTTTGTGACTAAATCAAGATAATTTTAGTAATCGAATGGCACCCTCTAGTGGTTGTATTGAATATTTTCGAGAACCAACGGGTACGGTGGTTAAAACACTTAAATTTCAACGAACCTGAGTTTGCTATTATAGGGCAATGTATTTTCAGGATTTTCTGATTCCCATTTTAACTTTTCTTTTCTGAATCTCTGTATCTTGAAGTTTTGGAGCAATATGGTAAGAATTAACGAAACGCCTTGTACATATTATTTTGAATAATAGATTTTCAGCAAAATAGTGAGGTAAACGTTCTACTTACTCCTACTTCTAAACTTATAAATATACAAATTCAAGTGTCCTTTCGATTTCTCCACCAATCTTTGCGGTTACCACAAGCATGTCACA
Source organism: Cylas formicarius (assembly GCF_029955315.1). Lineage (NCBI taxonomy): Eukaryota > Metazoa > Arthropoda > Insecta > Coleoptera > Brentidae > Cylas > Cylas formicarius. The sequence continues at coordinate 8,717,489 of NW_026844347.1, forward strand.
GTGTTCTCCCGAATGAGAATGTTGGCCACTCTAATTGACCATGCAAATTAATCAATAGGATAATCACCTCGTATAACATACCTCAATCTCATGTCAAACGGCAATATCAGAGGCAAATCCATTCACCTAACAAAGTATACAATTTGTGTGAGGGCGCTTCAGTGAACCGGTACGTATAACGAAAATGTCATTAAGCATTGTCGGTAGAATGAAGTTTCACGTCGAATTGTGTTGGAAACTTAATAAACAGCCGTCGTCTAAAATAACTGTTAATTTATTTAGAGGCGCCAAGTTTGCATAGAGTTAAGTTGTCGCGGTGTTGGTAAGATAGCTCTTTTATACCTTCGCGACGGTTTACATTTTGACTTGCAAAAATACGACAGGAAGTTTTGAAATTTGTCAGAAAAATTGCCCACCCCTAATAGCTGGAACCCATAACCTATCTAAAATTCGTAAGGCTACACCATAACTTATAAATACCTTAAAACAAATAAGAGTATCAAGAGAAAGTCATGGATGACTGAGAAAATATTAAAAATGATGCAAGATCTCTTAAAGTCCACATCATATACAGAAAAAAATCCAAGTAGCCAAGAAGAATAAATTAGAGGAAGACTGTAAAGAAATAAAAGAATTTCAGAAAAGATACGACGGTTTCAATGTTCACAAAAAAGTAAAAGAAGCTTATGGTATTCATAGACCGAAAACAACGAATTAGATAGTAGATAAACAGCGCAGCATCGTGGTAGATCAAACACAGATCGCAAATGAATGGAGAAAGTACTTTAAAATTCTTTAGCGACACTGTAATAAAAAAATTCATAAAAGATTATATAGGTCACGAAAAATATTATTCGTTTATAACCCTTAGTGTGACAAGGTTAAACGGATATTTTAAAAGCATGGCCATGAGATGCAAAGATTTTGCTATATTGCCAAACGTCTCCCAAGTTCCAATAATAGAATGCTACTCCGATTGTAGGCAGTTCTTCGAGTCCGTTTCAGTCAGGGATAAGTTTTTAGTATAATTTAATTCTTAGGACGGGTTGCGCCTTGGACCCATAAAGAAAAAAAAGACAGAATAAGTTTAATAAAATCACAGCTGTCCACCCGACATGAAAAATAAACAAGTTCTAAAATTAAAACTAAAACAAAACAAATATTTTATGGAAGGTTCAAAAAGTCCACCACTTTTAGCTGCGCAATATCCTAACCTATCATAAAATTCTTGCCAAACTTTGGCCAGTGTTTCGACAGTAACATTGATAATAACAATATTAATTTTATTAGGAAGTTCCTCTAAATTAAATCATTTAGTGCTAGATCTGGGGATCTATGGGGCCATTTGATGGTTCCCTTCCCATCTATTATGCGATTCGGAAATTTTACATTCAGAAAATCCTGAACTGATATTAGCAGCCTGAACAGCTGGAATTATTTGATCACGCAAAAGATCTAAATATTTGTTGGTATTTCAATTCCCATCAATAAAAAGAAGAGCAATGGTATGGTTTCCTTAAATAGCAGCCCATATGTTGACCTTTCCGAATACTCAGCATTAAAGGAATGGACATGTGTTGGTTCTCTTTTCAATACCCATCAGCCAGTGCCGAATTATGATGACCATATAACGAAAATGAAGATTCATCGGTTAATAAAATATTCTGTCAAAAATCTTTATTTTAAACTATGGGACTTCGTGGGAACTAGAGTCCCTATTCAGTACTTCGCGATCAAAGCCGTAGAGATGTATATTGTGATGAATTCGTCTGTGAGCTTGCGATTAATATTAGGTACGCTGATGATACCATTTGTTATTACCAGCAGCTTGGAAGAACTGCAGCTACTAATAAATATGATAGTAAAAGTCAGCATCGAATATGGCTTGCATTTAAACTTAAATATATGGTGATCAACAGATACCCCGATTCCAACTTATAATAGATCAACGTCGCATAGAAAAAGTTCATAAGAATATTTTCCTGGGCAAACAAGTTAACAACCAAGAGGAACACACAAAGAAAAATCAATGCCGTATTGAAAGAGCCCGAGCGGTATTTATTAAGATGGCTTCACGATTCAAAAACCGATCGCTTAGACTACTTACAAAAATGGATTTTCTACTCCATTTTATAGTATGGAATCTTGGGCTTTGGCAAAAGCATTCACCAAACGCCATCGAGACAAGTGAAGAAGTGCTTCGTAGAATGCAAAAAGAGACTCACATAATGCGGAACTGGAAATGGCAGAACAAGAATTTCGTGGTTAACTGAGATCAACAACAACACTACTATTTCGAGCTGCGACGAACCAAATTGTTGCAGCCAGAATGCGGACTGGATAGGCAATGGAAGAAGAAGAAAAATATAATATTATTCTTGACCATTAGTAAAGTGTAGTAATGGACTGCTTGACAAGTTCGTCTGGGGTGTCGAGACTAGAGCATGTTCCAGTATGCAGTGTCAGTCGAAGAACAAGCATGACCACGCCCATAATAGAAATAATTACACAGAATGGAAGAATGGATGACAAAAGGTAGTCAATTAGAGTATATAATGAAATGTACTAAAAGATAAATATTTTGAATCACCTATTCTTCTTCTTCCAGTGCGTATCCACCAATGGATGTTCGCGATCACTTTTCTCATTGCATCTCTGTTCCTTGCTGTGTGTATTAACGATTGTACATAGTGTAGTCCTTTCCACTATCTGATATTCCGTAGCCAGACATTTTTCTTCTTTCGTTCTGCAAATATAATTAGGTTTCTCATAAGCTTTGTTTTTTTGTTGTTTATATTTATGCCCACCGATCGCCAGCATATCGGGTATTATTGATCCACACTCTATTAATTTTGACTGTATGGTGTTGGCCATATTATTGCCTAGTTTGATTTGCGCAGTTTGGTTCCAATATATGTTTTCAATGCATCTGATTTATTTCTGTTCTATATCAAGCCTATTGAGGAGCTACATTAATTTGTGGTGATGTACGCGATCAAATGTCTTCTCATAATCTATGACACATAAACACATGTACACCTAACTCCTGTTTGAACCCAAATTGCGAGCCGCTTATAATTTATTTCACATTTCCTGTAAATTCTCTCGTGTATGATTTTCAGAAATATTTTTAAATTGTGGTTCATCAAGTTAATAAGTCTATGATCTTCACATTTTCTTGCGTTGACCATCTTAGAAGAGCACAGCGACAGGTAGCGACCTGTCTCATAAAGAGTGTTAAACATTTTGTGCCTTTTTTATCTAGGAGTTTAAGTATTTCTGGCTTCGTCTGGGTCAACACTTTTGTTATTTTTTGAGTTACATATGACACCTTCAATTTCGTCCTTAGTGATCGATAATCTGGTTAGAGAGTTGGTGGTACCAGTTACGGGTCCGTCGCCGTCGAAATGTTCTTCAATATGTTTTTCCCAAATATTGTTCCTCACATTGCTGTCGAGTATTATCTGATTTTTATTATTATTATAGCTGATTTCGTATTCCTATATATGCAAGCACTCTCCTTTAGCTTTCTGTACAGATTAAAAGCATCGTGTTGATTTTGCAGCTGTTCTATCTCTGAGCATTCTCACGCCTAAGCCATTCGTTCTTTGCTGTTCTCATTTTTGATCTAATGAGTCTTTGAATTTCCTTGCACTTGTTGCTGTCTGTTTTGTTCTTGTACTTTCGACGTTCTTTGTCTTATATGCTAATCTGTTTTGCATTGAGTTTATTGCAATCTCCTTTATCTTTGTCCAGAATTGTGTTGGCTCTACTCCAGTGCTTGATGTTATTGTTTGTATTTGTGTGTTTATCCCGGATATTTCGGATTTTATTATTGGGTCCCTCAACTTTTCTAGGGCCACCCTTCTTTTGCCTTGATAGAGAGATTTTCAAGTCGGCTACCAATAGTACATGGTCAGAAGGAAAATCTGCCTCAGGATATGTAATTCTTTTAATGGTTGATCTATATCTTTGGTTGATCAGGATAAAATCTATTTTATTTCGCACTACATTATGTGGTTGATCCGCTGAAGTCTTCCAAGTATAAAGTCGGCGAGGGTGAAGGTTTGCCAGTTTCCCAGCTTCAAATAGGCTTCTCACATTCCATGTTCCGATCTTCAATGTTTTTCTTAGATTTGCAAAATTCTTCCAGGGCAATACTGTCACAAAAGTATTTAAAATTTATTGTGGACTATTGTTAAAATGATAGGAAATCTATTAAAATTTCTCTTTGTCCAACTTTAAGCACCGATGTCTCGAAAGTTGGACTTAGGATCGAATTGGACCCATGAAAGCATTTGATCGATGCCATTTTGCTTAAGAAAAGAAAATAATGTAACAGATCATTTGTTGGGAAGACGAACTTCATTCGGTGCGAAATTAGCACTCATTGAATTTAATGTTATTAAGACGTAGCGCTTATGACATTTACGTCAATCACCTGAAACTTACCTTGCAAAAGTTTCGATTATTGGCATATTTTCTATTAATTGGGAACCATATTTCCTTTCCGCACCCGCAGACATCCGTGTCTAACCAAACCATTGAATTTGGATTTCGTAATTTATATTCGCCACACAATTAAGTCGGGCCCTATGCATAAAGTCCGTCTCTTCAAAGTTTCCCTGAGGGCGAGCCTTATTTCATTTTGCCGTGAATAGCGCTTAATAATAGCTCCGCCATAAATATGGGATCACAAAGGCACAAGGCGCAAATTGTATACTTTGCTAGTCCTCAGGTGCATCGGTTTCTAACCAATATTGCAGCCTGACATGATATGTAAGGGATTATTTCAACCCATTTTCGAAAATTTAATTTCCATGAAACCGCTTGCCGTTATTTTCATCGTACAGGGCAGGATAGACACGAATCAACTACACTCATGCTGTTTTTTAATGCCTAAGACATAAATAATTATTGCATTGTAACCGAGCGCTATGATGATTTTCATTGGTCCTAGTAGTGGCAGGTAGACGGACAATTAGGTTGACGTACCTGTACATTAGTGTTTAAAATGAGAACTATAATTATGTGCTTATGAAAATTTTGGATCGAGGTGGATATTAACCGATCTGGCTGAAATTTGGCACGAAGATAGGGGGTAGCGAAGATGTAAAAAAAAATTGGAGGTTATTTAATTCTAAGTTTCTTAGCTCCTCCAGAAGACAAAATATTGGTAAAAAAAAGTTATATATACATAACGTCGAAAATAAAAAAATCTCTAAATTATAAATGAGCGAGATATAAAACTTTCAATTTTCATCGATTTTCGGGCCGATTTTGTATAATATAATAAATGGGATTTCGAGTTGTTGGCAAAGTTCGTTGATGAAAATTGCAAGGGTGATAAATTTGAGCCATTTAAAAATGAGAAAATTATTAATTTTTCGAGGAAACTTCCACAGGCTACTACTGTAATACTATTTATAAATCTCCTACGTCGGTTAACCAAAATAGTTTCAGTTCAACTGTGAAGAAGCTAATTGGCGAAAGTAATGAAATGAATTTTGGTTACGATAAAATCGAAAACCGAAACTCACTGTTAATAGAGAAAGACGAAATTGAAATTGTCTTTGGGAGCAGTCTAACAGAAATATAAATTATCTGGAACAGAGAAATCATCGCCATGGCAAGATAATAAACACAGCAGGATACAAATTTAAAAAGCTTTCATGAAAATATATTCCACTGGAATAAAAACATCCTACGGAAAAGTTAAAGATTAATAATTTCTCACGTTGGTTTCAAAAATGGATTTATCTGTAGTGGCTTACTATCATGAGAAAATCGTAAAATCATGAATGCTGATGTTTTTAAAGATTACTTTCCCAAATGTTACTTCTTATTCCATCTGGGTCTGTTATAATCGGGAATAATAAATCACTCAAGAAAATCTGGAAACGTACTCACATCATCTTACAAAACAATTCCATGATTCATGTATTTGCTTCAATTAAGGAGCAGTTTCAGACATGATTCGTAGCAAGTCATAATATCACTTCTGAAATAGAAGAAAGAAGTATTGTAAAGAAGAAAGTTGTATTGTAAATAGTAGATTTTCTTAAAAATTATTTTTCATATTATTCTTACTCCTATACTTACTTAATCTTAGAATAATGAATATCTTGTATCTTGTATCTAGAATCGTGTATAACTCTACAACATTGCATACGCGATAGATATTTTGAAAACCATATCAAGCTGCATGTGTGTTTTTTGTGTTTTTAATATCAGTGTAAATAATTCCCTTGTACGGGGTGAGTCGGATTGAGTACTTTTATCTGTCTTTATCTCAATTTTTATGTAACATTTAATGGTAAATTGAATTAAAAAAATTTTTCCGTGTTTCAATACAAAATATTTAAAACTAATAGTTACTTAGTTATCAACAAAAAAATTGATTTTTATACACTGGAAATTACCTTTCCAAATATAGGACATATTTGATATTATACTCAAGAGTTTTCAACAAATAGGCTTCGGATGTATCGGCTATAATAATGGAAAGCCGAGAAGCACGTAGAGACAGCAAACAATTTGCATATCGACCAATATTTTGAAAGAAAACATTTTTCTTAAAAACATTTTGGGAAGACTGCCACACATTCTATTTCAATATTTTGAGAATAGGTGACTAATAAGCTATACATGATCTTCCTGTTACGAGTTAAAAATAATTTTACGATGTTGATGATAGTAAATAGTACCAGAAAAGTGATGCAAGCGGTTCATAGAAATATTTAACGAAATATGAATTTCCTGTTGATTTTATGAAATTTACTTGAAATTTAGACTAGTAAACTAGCGTCTCTCCAATCAAAATCAGAATTTGGCCACGCATTCGTATTTTGTGTTACGCTGGTATTGTCTACAGCCTACTTGTTCAAATTTCAATACTTCTCCAAGGAAACTCGAGCAAAATATCAAGTATGCAAAATTTTTGGAAAGGTAATTTTAAAGTTCTTTGCAATGATATAAAAACATGCAAAGTGTATGATAAAAAAAAATAGATTTTTTGGTTGATAATTTGTAAACTTTTAGTTGTGAAATTATTACATTAAAACCATTAAATTCTTCCTATAAAGTTATTTAACAAAATAAAATAAGGATGGGTTTAATTCAATGTTTTTTTTTTAGATAATTATTAGTTAATTCGTTTAATCCAGAAATAAAATATGTGGTACGAAAAATTTAATTTTGAAAATACAAATTAAGCATCTTTAGAATCTGCCTATTTCTTTCTTTTGCTATTTGAAGTCTCCACAATAGTATTTTCCATTTAAATTGCTTTATTTTATTCAAGCCATCAACATAACAACAAAAGAAAAATACAAATTCTTCATAGGACACACAGCATATAATAGAAATGTGGATATTCCGCTTAAAAAAAATCAGATTTGATGTTTTCAAATTCTTTCAGTTTTCCCCATTATGTGATACAATTTCATTATTAAATTTATGAGTAGTTATAGCAATAGTGGTTCTGCATCCCAAAACAAGCATATTTTTGAAATAGCATTGCAAGTCGTGTATTTTTTTTTGACATAGTTTTGGTTAGCTTAACTACACCCTTTGTTCTGAAGCAAAAGTATATATAAACATTGACCTGAAAATGTATTGTTCTGAAAATTTATTTGTTCCATCCAATTTGCATTAATTCTAATTATATTGTCTGTAAATGTAGATTAAATAATGACGCATTCTAGAAATTGGAAAAGAAAACGGAACATTTACTTAATGGGTATTAAAATAACGGTCCAATAACCATTATGGAAAATCTATTTTATTTGTTTTACGGTAAGCGATTTCAGGCATTTAATCAAACTGAGAATGATTCCAGGTAAAATGAATTAGTGATAACTACATTACCATCAATGAATGCAATGTTGTTACTACAGTAAATAATATAAGCATGGATTCCTTGAATGATGGTACTTTTATCGCGAAATTTGCTTGACGAAAAAGTACAAGATTACTATTAATAAAACTTCTAGATTTCTCCTGCGTCGGGTGTTGATCAATCCAACTTGCTGACGTTTCGCCAATCATCTTGTTGGCTTAACTGAAACTGGCTCGCATTCTGCTCGAAACTAATGATAGAAAATCAGACCTAACATTAGGTCATTGTGTTTAAGGAATACCTACGGACACGTATACCTTATCACATCATCAACCGGCTCAAAAATCTTCGGTTATCAACTCTCTTGTTCACAGAACCGTAAGACTATCTCAATCCGCGTTACTGAACCTATAATCAAAACACCTTATATCTGTTTTTCTCTCTAATAATTTCCAAATTAGAGATATTAGGCGCTTCATCACAAAATACACTTTACCACAACCTTATAAAGAGTCGTAAAGCAACCCCACACTTACCACTGTTGTCTTTTCAAAACATCAATGACCAGTTTTCGAAAAATCAGAATTACAACTTGTCCAAAAATGTTCCAACATCTTCGCTCCGTTAAAACAAAATTCCGTTTGAGACAGCAGGAGTTTACAGCATTTCATGCATATGCGGCAAAAAATACATTGAACAGAGCAGACGAAAAATATCAACTCGTCAGCAGTTGCCGAACACAATCACGAAACCAAATTTTATTCGATAAAACTAAAATTCTTGGATATAATCAATTTTTCTACCAACGAAAACTCCTAGAATCTATAGAAATATATAAGCAACCAAAAAATATTAACGGCGATTCAAGCCACCAGTATGAGAATCAGTGAATCGAGACAACAGCAAGTTTGATTCATCAACAACCGACGCAGTTATTTATGAACGTTGTACTAGCATCCTAGCCAAGCTCCATTAAAATCTTATCCAGTCTGCGTATTTCTTTTTTGAAATAAAAAGAGTGAACTTTTATTCGAAGTATACTTTTAGTGCCTTCATCGAGAAGGTTTACTGGTGTGCCTGGACTTTTTTTTTGAGTTTCAGCTGGACCTATTGTTTTTCTTACCAGCTTTTTTACTTTGTTTTTGAAGGAGATAACTATACATTTTTATATGTTCATATTTTGTTCTCTAATTTTTTACATTCCTCTAAACTAGTCCTGGTCCGAATAGCTGCTGATTTGTTTTTTTGTTTTCCAGTATTATTTTATTATATTTCTTCACGAGAGAAATGAGATAATCTTAATAGAATCTTAATCTTAATAAGATCATCAAAGCCCCCCGTCCCTAGGATCTTGAGATTTACAGATTCGAGAGTTGTCTCCCAAAATCTGAGTTATTAATGCACGACATCTCTCGTACACTGGTCAAACTATATTTTTTTTGGTTGGTTGTGAATCTGTAAATTTGCTATCTCAAGATCTCCCCCCGGGGGTTGGGGGATGGTGAAAAGGGATATCCATACCACCTTTATTTACATAGAATATGCGCGACTTCGGTGACCTAATAATCTCGGTCCGGCGACGTACAGGGGGAAAAAATTGCTAAGAAGCACTAACACAAAAACTACCCCCTACTCCTATTAGGGGTGACATCTGGCGACGAAAATCTGAGCTGAGCGCTACAACTCTCGTATACTGTTCAAACTATTTAGTATTTGGATGCAGAAGTTGGAAAAAGACACCACTAATATTCTTCTCTGATATTGAAATTGTAAATAGTCTTATTATTCCAATGCATTAATTTATGATTTTTTCGCAAAAGCAGTTCAAATCAATAAGTTTAACCAACCGCTACTTAACTGACAGTTAATTGAACAGTCAGTTGAATTTTAACTTAATAGGAACCAAAAATATATTTTTTCTAATCCCTTCTCTAAAATAACCAGTGGAACGTTAGTTTCGTTACTTACAGCTGTGGGTCACTTCGGACATTTCCGAGATATTACACACGGCTTGAAAAATGTACGTAAAAACTAATGGCATTAGAGAAATTATAATATGCAACACATTTGATGCACTTTTTAGGTCAATCGTTTATTAAGTACTCGCTGCGTTCTTGTGACAAAATATAATATTATTGCACAAAGTTCACCTACGCCTATGACCGACACCGAAATTGAGCGGAACCTTTTTTCACGATCGTAAACAAGTGTATACTGTGAATATTATTTATAAAATTAAGTCCTCCCGCTTTGATTGTTGATGAATCAAACTTACTGATGTTTTACCGATCATCATGTGAGCTTCGTCGGAGCTTAACTGGAACTGGTTTGCATTCTTACAAACGGACCCTATTTTCCACTTAAGAAAGATCATTATCGATGCAACCATAAATCGCCTATTAAAGTTTCTTCTCTATTTGAATCCGTGAAAAAATTTGTCACCTCTCGCGACTATCAAATTCCTGCTCTCTACGGCTCCCTAAAATTGACAAACCAGGTTAAACCCTTCGACATATTGTTTGCACCATTGCTTCTCCAAACTATTCCTGAGCAAAATGTCTAGTTTCCAAATTGAAAGCCTTTACAGCGGAAACTGATAATTTCGTATTTACTTCCTTTTATTTAATTAAACAATTATAACATTATACGAGTATTAGATTGAAACCGCCTCTTTATTAATGTTCCTGAATCTCCCATATTAATGGAAAAATTTGTCTTTTCTTACTGCCAAATTTATGAAAAACTATCGGGGTTTCGTGGGTTCTCCATTATTACCAGTCATTGAGAATATATTTATGGAAAGTTTGGATAAGAAAGCCTTCGTCAGTTTTTATCTAAGACTAAAACTATGGATGTTGATGTTACTTTTGTGATTTGGTCTCATGGTTAAGAACATTGGTTCATTCAGTTTTCAGACACACAGAGCTATACCTTATTGCATTGTCACATCACCATCCTGCTCAAAAACTATCGATTATGAATTCTCTGGTTTAAATAGCCGAAAAAATGTTTAATGCTGAATCACCGGATCCAGAATTAAAACGGCAAACATCTACTCTTCTTTCTAATGATTTCCACATTGGAGATATTAATCGTTCCATTACAAACTACACTTCTTCACAACCTCCCAAATAGTACTCACACTTGCCACTGTGGTCCTTCCTTACATTCAGAACATTACTGACCACAATTAAAAAGTTTTTAGGAAATACAATTCTAAAACTAGACTTCCACTTGTCCAAAAACTTCCCAATATCTTCCATCCATGAGAAACAAAATTCCGTTTGAAACATTTTAAAGACAAGACAAAAAAACAATCAACTAAAAGGACCTCATTAGCTTATTAGCAGCTGTCGAAAATAAACATGAATCCGGACATCAAGAATCCATAGACCCATTTCGAAATCTTTACCTTTTACAAATATAGATACCTTTAGTTCCGCCTCACAAATTATACTGGAAACTTAAAATTTTAATATTCATTTTCAATATTCAATCTTTTTTTTACGCTGCTTTCGAGAAGCCCTGTAGATGGCATGTTAAATTATAATCAGACATCCGTCACCTACGTTTCTTCGTGATAAAAAGTTATCAATTGCTAATTAAAATTCGTTTCCGTTTCGACGCAGATTGTGAAACAAAGAAAATAAGAGTCGAACTTTGTTTGCTCGTTAATTTCGTTTGACTTTCTTTTTGCTAAATTCCCATAATACAAAAAGACGTTCCCGATTTCATCTTCAAAAACACAATATTCCGTTTTGTCCGCTTGATAAAGTAACTTGAGAAAGACTGTTGTCAACAATCAAAGAGGGAAATCGTAATCATGTTTGTAGAAACATTTTTATTAAAAGCAACCCTCATTTAATCCGGTTTTACGGATGCTTTCGGTTCTGACATGCAAAATATCCCATTTGGTTTCCGTAACGCGGAAAATCCTGAAATATATTTGTAACTAACGAAAATTACTAAATTAAATACTTTACTCCAAAAATATGAGAGTGTGGGGTGAATTGTTGTGCTAGACTGGCAGTGATGGGGAAGACATCACTATAATACATGACTATAACACAATACATTATACATACATACAATACGTTTATTTTCATCGACAATAATACATTGTATATTAAAAGTCACTCAGATCAGTCAGGATTGTGATACAATTTGGAAATAATCTTCAACACGTTAGAAAGTTGTTTCTAATAAAAAGTCTCTAACATAACTTTGAAATACTTTAAAAATTTGCAACTCCTAATGTTGTTTTGTAAATTATTAAAAACTAATAGCAATACATTTCGAGGACAATGGAATGTCAATTTTGATTTTCAAATGTTTGTGAGGAGTTTTGAACTACTTCTAGTACTTAATATTATTTACAAAACTTCTGGATTCCTAATGCGAACTTGCTGACGTATCGCCAAGTCACACTGTTGACTTCTTCAGAACTTAACTGAAACTGGTTTTCATTCAAGTCTGTAACTGCTTATATAATGTTTGCTTATAGATTTCTATAGATTCTCGGATTTTTCGTTGGTTGGTAGAATTGATTATATGCATATATTTTAGTTTTATCGAATAAAATTTGAATAAAAGTTGGATTTTAGGCACTAATTTTAATTGTCCCAGAATATAACTTCGAGAGTTTACTTTTGGTATTAGGTAATCACAGTGTTTTTATTTAGCAATTTTATCAGCGAATTTAATATTCTAGTCCAATTCAACAATTTAGGTAAAGTTTATTTAAAGAGAATGATCACTGAACCAAATATTGATAAAATTAATCAAGTTATTGCATTGAGAATTATCCGAAATTAAAGGCAAAACACAATCTGCCAAAGCTGTAAATAGAATATTAGGATTAATAAATAATATAAAGAATAATGAAACCAGAATCGAACGCTGAGATACTCCGGTTGAAATATTAACTGACCCACACAACATACCCCATTTGTTTGTTTCCGTCGCTCCGGTTGAAAATATTAGATTGTAAAAGTCTTATTTAATCTTTGTATAATCTGTGTAAGATAATTTTATAGAAATTTGAGGAAACGAGGACATAAGATTGTTCTAAAAATTTGGTTGCTTGTGCTTTGAACTTGTTGAAAGCTTGATATAAGGTCTATATAGCGCTATACTTAGGTGTGATTTATATCTAAAACAGTTTTGAAGTAATGCACAGTTGAAAATGGTCCTTTTGATTTTTTTTTCAGTGGCAGTAGAATTTAAACAGCATAGTACAAAGCCGATGTCACTTTCTGGGGTCAGCTTTTCATAGTATATTCATTCATTCATCATAAAGTTACAGCTCTGAAAATATCCTATATCGACAGAACATGTCAGAAAAACTAAAGAATTAAATTTTCGGGATATTCCTGTGTCTCGTTCTCCGTAAACAATTATTATTAAGGTGCCATCCACCGTGAAAGGCAACAGAGAGCATTAGAAAAATATCTGTTTGCAAAAGTGATATTTTATATTTATAAAAAAGTGTAAATATTGTAGTGTCAACTTTCAAGAATTTAAATAAATTTAGGTATTTTTTATTTCGTTTTCTATGGATCTTAGAGTATTAGATATTTATCTATAAATTAATTTTAAAAATTAAAAGTATTCCATATTTCAAAACGTTCTAATTATTAATTGTTTAGCATAAACAATTTGACATTTGATTTTCTCATGCGTAATAATATTGACAAAATGGACCCAGCCTCGGTGATCAGCGGAGCTAGACACGCGATTTGATTTGAACAAAATTGGCAAATTTGGCAGCTGAATTTATATTGGCCCATTAGATAGATTTACTTGGCGCTCTCGTGTTTTCTGATTGTAGCTGATTGTAGATATAATATAAAAGTCTAAGTAAGCATTAAACACGTAAATAAACGCTCGGTCTAGATAATATTTAATTTCAAAAATTTATAGAAAATGAAAGTGGAAAAGTAAATATTAGATAAAATATTAGAAAATTTGATAAAGACACGGTGTTGTCGAAACAATTGTCATGTCAAAATATATAATTTCGTGAAATCTGAACTTTTAGTTCCTATTTATTTTGATAAATGGATGTTCATCAAGTAAAAGCCACCTCAGTTCAAATATTAGAGACGAATATTTATTAATCGATCATATAAAAATAGCACCATCTTTATGGGTTGATATTCGACAAATTAATTATTTATTTATATCGGTTATAATTGTTTCGAAGGAACGGATTATTTCTTCGATAATATTTCATATGCTTTTGAAGGACGATGTGTACAACTTTTTTTTCGCTTTGTCGCATGATTTTCTCCTTCGTGTGGTTAATTTATATTTTATTTGCATTTTAGTGTATAAATCTAGCACTGTTTGTATCTGTGAACTCCATCTAAAATGAGGAAAATTTTGAAATAGAACAAACGATTAGTAATGGAGTGGAGTGTTCGATTACTTTACCTGTTATTAATATTATTATTATTATTATTGTTATTATTATTAAATCTATAGTAATATGTAGTAATATATACACTAATGCAATTATTAAAATAGGGCTAAGTATCCACGATTACGATAACCATGAGCAGTATTTTGAATCCTAATTAAACATAGTAAAACCTTAACTAGTAGCAAGAGTAGGTATAAAAGTTTCTAGGTGTAAAATACAAAACCAGTTTGTTAAAATAAATCACGAACATGTGTGTGCCTAGTTTTGTTTAATATACGATAAAGCAATGATTAACCAAGGTCCTTGGAGTATTGATCTGTAGTAATTAGTAGTATGTTCGGTAATTTATAACTTGACATACTTATAAGATCGTACGCGTCGTTTAATTAGTTTGAAAAAGCTGGAACTATGGACCTGATCCTAAAACCATCAAGACGCGGGTCTATATTTCTCCCAACATCATTGGAAATACGTATTGAAAACATTGTTTTGTAATTCTCCATTTATAAAATTCCTAGTTGTAAAATGTTCTTAATTCTTAGTGTAATTATTAATCTTTTTTTTTTAATTTTTAATTTCACATCAATTCTGTGTAGATTATGAGTGAATTTTTTTACATCCTTTAAAATAAAAAAATGGAAATAAACAAACAAATGAATAAACACTGTAAAAGTCAAAATCCAACAAAAAAACATTGTATTTTTTATTTGTTATTTATTTATTTATGGAATTACTATTTTCCTCCTAAAAGCAAAAATTTTGGAGACTGCTTTAACGTCCCTGATTTGTGAATATACAGGCTGTTTGAAAATGACAAGCAAAACATTTAGAGGGCGATTCAACTAGAAAAATTAACATTAAAGTTCATATAGCTTATGTTTAAAAAACTGAAAATAACGGAATTAAAAGGTGTCAATTTTATTTTTAACAAATTTTTCTTTGAGGTTTGGATTGGCCGATTAACACCTCATTAAAAACACTTTCCTACTAATAATCTTTTGTATTTTTAGACCATAAACCCTTAATACCAATGACCTTGATAAAATGTCCTCAAACTTATTGTGTTTAAAGTTTTCTGAGAATTTAAAAAGCTAATAATTTAAGACCATAAAAAAAAACGTTAAAACACACCCTCCTTTAGTTTTATTTAATTGCAAAATTTGCAAAAAAACTGAAGACATAAGGTTGAGGACATTTTCTTAAGGTCGTAGGGAGTTGAGGGACTTTTACATTAAGGGTGCAAGTCAAATTTGGTTTAAAAATAAAAAAGAAAATTTGCAATCAATGTGTATGTGTGTAAACGGCAAACTAGACATAAGATTTTTACGGAAAATTTCTCTAAAAATGCTTTAACAAAATATTTTTACTGCATAAATTTACCTAGTTTTTGAGTTTTCCAATCCCCTACTATCAATCCAATCCTTTTTTGCTTGCACTCTATGTATATCTAAGTATTTTTAATTGAGTTTTACCTGTGTCGAAAATATTGTCTTGTAATTGGACAAAATTTGTCTGTTAGACAAAAAAGTGTTATAATTTTTATAATCATTATCGAAAGCTACCATATGAACTTTTCAGAGAGTAACTTTTTTGCAGACACCTTGTATGAAGAATTTTAAAGAAAACTAAGGTTTCTTCAAAGCTTGCACAGAGACGCGAAAACGAAGTTATATTCGCCATTTTTTGTTAGGAAATCTGCTCCGTCGCGCCTCATTAAACTCAATACATTAAGTAAATTTAATCCCGCTTTCGCAGCGTTCTTTAATGAAAAAAGAAATTTGTTTTCTGGGCTCGTACACCTGCTGTTATTTTATGAAGGAAAAGAAAACTTTTTCCACTACAGTGTCATGAATTTTCATTTCGGGATCATTTAAGCAGCGAAACTTACTAAATTAATTATTTTTTTACATTACATGACCACCCTGTCGGGGCTCTACCTTTTAAGTAATTTCATTACCTAGTCTTGCTTTCTTAGAATAGAAATATTAATTAAGTACTACTACCCGTATTAACGGTTAAGAATGTTTGTGCTGCTTCTACTATTAAAAGTTACTTAGTTGATTTCAAGGCACGTATTATAATTGATATAAGATTGCGACTAGGTACAAAACCAACAAACCAAATTCGTTGAAAATGTCGCCATATCTTTTAGGTTAACTAACGAGAAGCATATAACATAATATAGACCACCGCAAAACTAGTTTGAGACAGGCAACTTGACAAAAGATATGCTTTAATCTCAACATATATACTACACCGTGTACCTAGATTACATTTGAATAAAATTAATGAAAGACCAGAATTTCGTCTTCTTTTGACTTCTGAAATGTGCTGTTTTGCTACCGTCTAATTATGAATCTGCAGAAGGCTTACCGAACATGGACACAATTTTAAAAATGGAGCAGTAATCAGCATTTCTATTTGTCAGAGCACATCGTAGTAAAGTATTCCAGACAGAATCAGAAAGGAAGATAAAAATGGTCCAACATCAAATTTCCACTTGAAATATAAAAGATATAATAATGTGGAAATACAAATAGAGACAGATATATGTTCGTGTAATAGTGATAGCAATGGGGAGATGAGAAATATGAGAAAAATTGTTTGTACACAAAAATTCATTAAATAAATATAAAAAATACCGGAAATGATCGGTGTATAATTGGGAATTTTAGATTAAAAAGTGTAAAATATAATTTACACTTCAATTATTACATTTCATAGAATGAAAATGTAACTAGAGAAAGAAAAGTAATAATAAATATATAAGTAATATTACATACGAAAACGTTTGGCAGCTTGTTCCTCTGCGAGCGCCTAGAGCAAATTCGAAGCGATGGACACATTTCCTTCCTTTTGTTCCCTTAACACTTGTGCGGCGTTTATTTTGAATAAGAATTTGTACGAAAATTTCTACTCACGACTTCGTAACAACAAGTCCTTGCGAATTCTTATAAATCTTATATTCGTACAACTAGCCTGAAATTTTGTCGTCTTTGAATATTCTGACGTTTTTAAAAGTGTGGGTGGAGATGAATGAAACAAACGAATCTTATTTTATTATATCTCCGTCATTGCATATTGATACTAAAAGTGCTGCAGCAGTATACTTACATCTTTAATGATGTCGAACAACTATGACCAAAAGTATCTGTTTATAAAAAACTATTTAACTTAACATTATAAATATTCTTTGGTGATATACTCTTACGACAATTTCACTGCTTAAAAATGTGATTTTTTATATTCCTTAATATACAGGGTGTTTTGATAATAAGATGCTGATCCTTAAGGGTGTGATTCCTTGAATGATTTAAAAAAAACTTACAATGTAGGTCAGGGGGTAGGTAAGGGGATACTAAATATTTTCGCAAGTCATTTCTTAGCAAAACGGGTTATGAATTTAAGAAGGGACAGGAAGCAATTCTACTAATGTATCACGTTTAAACCCAAATTATTAAGTAGATCCCAAATAGACTGAGTTTAAAATGAATCATCTTTTTTACAACTTATTTTTGAAAAAATCATACTTTAGATAACAATCTTCAGTTTCATGCTTACCCTGGCGCAAGCCGTGCAGAAGAAGAAAAATTTTACCTAAAAAAAGTGTTTCTATATTTTGCGGTAGCGGACACCAAAATCCAAGAAAACGTGAGTATTATTTTTTAACATTATTTACGGAATCACACCCTTAAGTATTAGCAAGATGTTATGGAGCACTTTACGTGGAATGTGGATTGTGCCGTTCTGGAGTATTGAAAAAGTTTTTTATCATTTCTTATCATTTCTTCAGACGAAATTCAAAAATCTCCTTTGTTGTTTCTGGATAAAAGATCCATTCGCTCCTCCTTTCATTTAGTAGGAAATATTTCAGAAATGGAGATGTGTCCAATTGGTAATGATTTAATGATACGAGTTGTTATCCAGTGAAATAGCTACCTTAAGGTTGTTTTCTTATTAGTAACATACACTTGATACAATTTTTGATCATTTTATGATTATTTATGATAGTTCTTTATTTTTTCACTGCGGTTCGTTAATAATTCACATCGTAGTAAACCCTTAATGAACTGTTTCGGCGTATTTCGTGCGGCCATCGACAAATATTTTACACGTGTCCTGTGTCCGCAACAGCACGTTTTGCTTAAAAAATACCGTCACATTCGCGTGACCGCGCGCATACTTTAAACATGTAAAACGAGTTAACGTAACGTGCAACTCCAAGTTGTTACTGCGAATCTTCGTGTGCAGTATTTTATAATAAACGTTAAAAATATGTGTGACACACATTATAAGCGGCTTGTTCGCAAATGAAAATATAATTTTTCTGATAGATAGTAGTACAAACACAATTGAATTGATCTCTTACACATTTTTTTAAACTACAAATATAGAAAGACAGATAGGGTAACATTCTATTCAGTTAGGAAGTCCCTATATAAGAAAATGATTCTGTAAATTTAGAGGTTTAAAATTGAGAGGTACCAATCCTTTTCAGAACTTTTTCTATGCCGATTGGTTTAATATTTTGGTTTATTATTGTTAATTACCTGAAAAACTGATAAAAGAGATATACAATTGAATGGTGATCATTGCATTTAACGATCATTGCAAAACGAATACGAGGTGGGTTCAAAAAGTTAGGTAACTTTTGTAATTGGGCGGGCGGGCTATGTACATTCGATATTCGATATTTTTATCTTATTATGTTGGTTTCTATGTCCCTAACATATTCTTACAGTTTCAGCCAGTTTGCAGGTTTCCTTTTTTTATTGTTAGACAGAAGCAAGCGTTAGCGGTGTTTGCGTGCCCGGCAATTTTCTGCGGTTAAAAAAATGGAAAAAAGAATTTGCCATAAATTTATTTCAGTGCTGCAAAACACTTCAAATTTTGACAACGGCATGTGAAAAACATTGAAGAAGTGAAACAAATGGTGTTGAAAAGTCGTCGAACCACTATTAGAGAAGTGACTGGAGACGTCGGTATCTCGGAATTGTGACGTCGAAACCAAAGCCCAGGCATCCCAATTAAAGAACCCTGAATCGCCAGAACCGAAAAAAGCACGTCAAGTTGGATCAAATGACAAGGTTTGGCTTACTGCTTTCTTTGACTATCGTCGCGCAGTACATCAAGAGTTCTTACCACAAGGTCATACGGTCAATAAATGTAAAGTAGCTAGAAGTTATGCAAAATTGTGGGGAAACAATTCATTGATTTTGCATTACGATAATGCACCCGATCTCATCGTTGCTTGTATCTTACATTTTGGCCAAAAACAAAACTACAATCATGCTTCAGCCTCCATATTCATCGGATATGGCCCCCTGCTATTTTTTCCTTTTCCCATAACTCAAGAACCTCATGAAAAGACGGAGGTTTGGAACGATTGATTGAAGAGATACAGAAAAAATCGCTGGAAGAACTTAAGCCTATACCAGAAAGTACTTACCAGAAGTGGTTCAAGCATTGGAAAAATAATAGCACAAGCGTATTATATCTAGTGGATTATTTTGAAGGGGGCAACATTCAATTTCATAAAAGAATAAATACTTTTTGATAAAACTTAAAAGTCTTACTTTTCTTACTTTTTGAACACACTTCGCATATGCGGTTTGGTGTAATTTTATATTATTATGTCTAGGCACATACTCATAGTAAAACTGATATCCAGATCTAGTTTGTACTTATATTGATATAAAGATATAATAGGTTGCTTTTATTGTATGATTAAATGTGTATTGAATGTTAGGTCAGAATCTCACCCTCAACTCCTAACTGAATCCGATCACTCTAGAGTTACGCGGCTCATTGTAAAATTATGAAGGGTTACCATCTGTAAGCTTTGCTGGCCCTCCCCGATGCACAGTACCTCCGTCTTAACTGCATTTATTTACCAAGATCATCAATTTGTTAAGGTAAAAGCGTTTAAAACTTTTTTTTTTTAAATTAAAATTTCATTTGCCAATCGTCGCAGTACAAATTCCGACATTTCTGGACATGAAAAATAAATATGCAGAAAATCTTCCGCAAGACGCTCCCCTGTGAAATGCCAGAACTTGTTTCCCTAAAGGAAGAAAATTATATGTCTCTAATGGAAGTTCTCTAGAGCTTATGTCTCAGATAATTGTCCATTTACTGTGGTAAATTCAATTGTTTTGTTTGTGTTAATAGTAGACCAAAATTTGCTAGTCAAGCAAGTCGAAAATAATCAGTAAAGATTTATTGTCTTCTATGAAGGATTTAATTTTAGGTGTCTATACCCGTCCCGGAAATCTACAAAAGACACATGCTGAAAATATGAATAAATACTTACCATTAGCGGATGAGATCGATAAAATGTGGAAGATGACCAGAGTTAGCGTTGTTCCGATTATCATAGGTGCAACAGCTGAATGAAATAAAACCCTGCATGGCAGTCTAAGATGATTAGAGTTGCAAGAGGGCATATACATACAGTTACAATAATCGGTCATCTTGTAGCATAGTAAGGAGAGTATTTGTAGGTGGATAAAAGATTTATAATGCTATCGTAAAACGGAGCTTCTTGATTCTGGATCGACGTCTCACTGCTTACCATTCAGGTTAAACCTATGAGAGAAAAAAATAACAATAAGAATAATAATAATAGCTCTATTTTCCAGCAAAGCAACGACTAAAAAATTGAGCTTTTCATGTATAAAATAAAGCCTCAAATATTATATTTGAAAAGTAATTTCTAAATAATAATATGAAATGGGCGACAGACGGGAACCAACCAATGGAACTGTTTTGAAATAGTATTTTTACATTTGCCTATATATTTTTTTAAAGCAAGCAGTTACATACGCGAGAACCTTGTTCTCTAGGTCATTTGAAGTTTCTATAATGTTTTGATCGTCCACAATCCCATAGTAGAAGATAACGTGTACGGATTTCGCCTCCCAAGTGCAGCAGAGGAAATGGGGGTGGGGGTTGTGGTAGGATCTCGAGTGAGACAACTTGTATATTTGTTCCTAAATTTAACTTAAAACTGCCTAGCTGCGTAGAAAAGGCATAGCCTTTATAATTTCTGGTAGTTGAATAGTTGTTCGGTCTAGAGTTGTCATGTCGTACTGTGGATGACATTATACACACAGAAAACCTTGATCGAGTCCTACATATGTTTTTCGTAAAAATCCATGTGTCTTTTTTGTTAGGGAAAGTTTGTTTCGATGAAAATATTTACACAGCCTTTTTTTAAAAACAGAATTTAATGGACTAGTCAATTTTCCGGTTGATACCTAATTAGCTATTAGCTTTAAAAGATTATATTTAATTATGCAAAACAGTTGCTTTGGATATATTTTTATCGAAACACTCAATTTTTCCTAACAAAAATGTTACATCGATTTTTTCAAATGCACATTTTCGAAAAACATCCAATAACTCGGAAACAGGACTAGATACCCATATGCGGTATTTGACATTAAGTGTTTTCTGAAAATAGAGCTCCAGACACCGTATCCTTGTTTAGACATGTCAACTTAAGTCCTTTTTTAACCTTTTATATTGTATATATATATATATATATATATATATATATATATATATATATATATATATATATATATATATATATATATATATATATATATATATATATATATTGTATATTGTATATTGTTCATATACTTTTATCTATTGGTAACGTCATTGACATAATCAAGTTTTTTATAATTTTATGACTTGCTCCACGGAACCTACGTTGCGGTACGTGCGTTGATCAATTGCGAATAAGAGAAAATTTGGTTCCCTCAATCATTGTCATTTGAAATGTATGAGTAGTTAAGCGATAATCATCAGGTTTAATATCTGATATTTCATATTTGTACTCAATTCAGATGTTTCCTTTGAATTAGTCTTAATTGTCTACAAAATCTGATGGAGGATAGGCATGGATTTTGAAAGAGTATATTGCTATAATTGAATCTCATCTTCATAGGAACAAGATATTCTGAAATCAAATTTATGATCATCATTATGATTGTAATTTATTATTATTACATTATATTATATGTTGTAATGTGTATGCCCTGCACTGCCATCTGTATTTAAGAAAAAATTCAGTCTTTGAGAGTGTTTCAGCGGATATGTCCATTGCACAAATACGTGCACACTTGGATCACCTTTTTATTGTCTAAAAGTATACTGTGATGCGATGCGAAACCAAGTTTTTATCATCATGAATTGCTGGTCTGACAGATTCAATAGATTCAGTACGTCCATGCTTCTTGTTAACATCTTAGTTCAGTCAGAGTAATTGAGTTAAATAAATTTAAAAAAGCAATGGCCCAGAAATGCTACGTTAAGGCACACGGAATCTAGGTTTGTAGTTGATTTTGAATAGTAACTGCTGTAGCTCCTGGAGCTCTATGTTCCAAATTAGCGGGAATTTAATACAGCAATATTAGTAATAAAAATATATTTAAATTTAAGATGACAAATTCATGCATTAACTGTTAATTGTTTTTTACTTATGTTCGAACAGTCCAAATTTTGACAAAAATTAGAAAAGGGAAAAAAATCATCACACATCATCACATGTGAATAATAGTTTACTACACGTTCAAAAATATTATTCTTAATATAGCATAAAAGAATTTATTCTCAAAACAGATTTTTTTATTTATTAAGTTCTGAAAAAAAATAAATGACTTCTGTGTGTGGAGTCAATGTCAATTTGTTGGTGATCGGAATTACAAATGAGCCGATCATTTGTGAATCATTTCTCAATTTGCTAAAACTAAATCAGAAAAGAACATCCAAAACATAAAACCTTGCATATCGCGTGGAATCGAAATTGAACATTCTGCAAACTTTATTGCCTCTGACAGCACGCACATAAAATTTTAAACCATTTATACTTTGGAAAACCGCTTAGCATTGAAGCCAGGAATACATCATAAATCATTAGTTGCCGTCGGTGTTATGCCGGCTAATGACCCAAATTCATTGTTTGATACCTTTGGTGGGGCTATTTGTTAAATTCCAACCGTACGCGAAATTGCCTGTCCCGATTTCATCTAGATATTACTTTTTTTATTGGTCGTGTTACTTGGTTTTTGAGGGATGTGAAATGCAATATTGTCCAGTGAATCGCAGATTCAGATACTGCCAATGAAAACTTCTCCGTCGCTTTCATAATAGGAAATAATTTTATGCCTAATAATGAGCTATTACATTTTTTTAACAATAATTCTTTCATTGATACAAATTTTTCATTTACTAACATTTGAGGAAACTGTTTCTGAAACTTTTGTATACATTACGTGTTAAGTTAAGTATTACCCCAATTTCTCTTTATTATTCTTTTTTAATTCCATTTGTTACTTATTTATTTAAATGTTGCCTTAAAAAGTCATACTTCATATCCATTTCAATTTTACCGGTACTTTGATAAATCGGCGAGGAAGTAAAACAGTCACACTTAATCAGATTGTTCCATATAAGCAGTCCGGATTTAGATCAGGTAACAGTTATTCAGGATTATATTCAGGATGACGTTGTTAATGGGATGAGACCAATTCTACCGTTCCAGTTATGTAGATAGCATTACTGTAGCCTGTGGAAGTTTCTTTGAAAAGTTAAATATATATTGTTGTCCTTTTATAATTCAATGTAAACCATTCTACACTTACTGAATACGAACCCGGGATTCTTAAATCGGAGGTTTAACGCGCCCCAAAGAGCCTCAAAAACAATAAATGTCCAGGCATAGATGGCATAGCTGGAGAGATACTAAAGTCAATAGGATAGCCAGTAGTTGATGTTTTACATTTTATATGTAATCGGGTGTGGAAGGCAGGAGTTTGGCCAGGCGAATGGTGCGGCTCACTTTATATGCCACTGTATAAAAAGGGTAACCCAGCAGACTGCAATAACTACCGCATGATTGCATTAATACCCCATGCATGCAAAATTCTCCTACAGATCTTTAATAACAGACTTAGACCATATCTACTACCCCAGATTGCAGAAGAACAAACCGGCTTTATGCCGGGTAAGGGAACGAGAGAACAAATAGGAAACGTACGACAACTAATTGAGAAAGCTAGAGAATTTAAAATAATAATGTTCCTCTGTGTTGTCGACTTCTCCAAGGCCTTCGACTTGGTAAGATGGCCAAAATTGTGGCAAATACTCAATGAAATGGGGTCCCTGACCACTTAATAATACTTATCCGACAGCTCTGTGAACATAATTACGGTCTGATAAGAATCAACGGTGTCACATCAAACAGGTTTCAAGCGATGATGGGTGTCAGACAGGGATGTGTTCTCTCGCCCTTACTGTTCAACATATACACCGAATACATAATGCGGGACATTCTGGATAACTGGCAGGATGGCATATCTGTAGGGGGAAGAAAAGTCAACAGTCTGAGATATGCCGACGTCACACTAATCATAACATCCAGTGTAGAAGAAATGGAATTTATTATGCACCGTCTCCAGGAAACTAGTGCAGAATTTGTCATCATTGTAGACCGGCAAAACCAGAACCAACCCCACATTAAACATATAGCTGGGTTCAATGTGGTTAATAAGTACCTGTACTTGAGATCCTTAATTGACAATAGCGGTGCATGTGAAGGTGAAATAAAGCGAAGAATTGCAGTAGCTCGAACAGCTTTAACTAAGTTAAGTAAGATTTGGAGAGATACAGCCATCACTAAAAACACCAAACTAAGATTGTTGAGTTCACTTGTGTTCCCGATTGCCACTTATGGAGCTGAAACCTGGACGATCAAGATGAGCGATGCAAGGACTTTGAAATATGGGCGTACAGACGGCTGTTATGGATACCCTGGACGACCCACCGTACAAATGAGTCCGTTCTTCAAGAACTAAATACTGAACTAAATCTGTCAAAAACGATAAATTGAAGCTTTCTAACATTCATTGGCCATATTGCAAGAAGAACGGACTCGCTGCAACTACTAATAGTCGAAGGAAAAGTAGAAGGAAGACGGCCGCGCGGAAGGTCACCCAAAAGATGGATAGATCAAACCAGGGATCTTATCGGCCATGGTCTTCATGAAACCATAAGCACTGCTTCAAGAGCATCATAGTCACTAATCCCTTCTTAGGGAAATGGACTAAAGAGGGAGACTTAGAGATTTTATCCCATTGCCCAAAATTAATAATCCAATTGAGTATAGCCACTTGCTGTCCACTTCAATATTGCCGGTACTTTCATAAATTGTCAAAAAAGTAAAGCAGTTACAAATTCTCCCATATTTAACACTATAACATTATTTCCTGTAAGCAGTCTGGATTTTGATAAGGCTACAGTAGTGTGGCAACTTTGACTGGTAAGGTTAGAATAATGATACTGTTCTAGTTATGTTTGATTATGTGATATTATACGATATGATTCATCGTGGTACCTCAATATAAATCCTAAAATACATTTGCTTTGGAGAGGCTTTCTTGTCACTAGTATCGTTATTCGTCAAATGGCGGTTCACGATAACTGTTCAGACATAGCTCGTGGCTCAAAAATGTGAAACTTTCTGTCGATATTATCAGAATACGGAAGTTCAAGATTTTTATGCACGGCTAATATATCGGATTAGGCAGGGGCAGAAATTTTTCCATCCTTACATTTCCCGTAACAAAACATCTTTCTCTCCTCTTCCTTTCTTAGTATTTCTCGTTTCTTTATTTTATGCCTTCTGTTGTGCTATTAATGTTAATTTCTTAGGTTTAGTTTGCTTCAACAGCACCTTTGGAAGGAACCTGTGCAAGGGTGCTTCTGTATATTTGTTCTGGCATGTATAATTTGTAGTAAGGACAATTAGGCATTATTGTTATTAATATTAATCTACAGAGATGTATAGTATTTTCAGTGATATTTCTTTTAACCATGGTCCTTTATCTGATGAAAATAATTAAATGGCGTACTTTTGCATCCTGTTCCCTGTTGTAAAAGTTTAGGTGAAATTCTAAATAGCCTAGACTTTTTCTCATAAAGATTTGGTAAGCTTCACAATGGATATTTAGGCGCTTGAGGTGCCGTCTAAATTATCTTCTACCAAACGCCTCAAAATTAATGAAAACCAACTAATCGATTTGCCACTACGCGTGCGGACGTCGGTGCTGTTGCTCTGATTAGTTTTTGCGTGTAACTAAGACTCGGGTGGATTCTTATTGCTGAAACTTCGCCGAGCGATACTGATAATGATTCTAATCTTCAGCTATTACAATCCATGAACAATTTTGTTACAAATTCCGTCAACCCTGTTATTGCTGGCGACTTTAATTTCCCAAGAATATCCTGGCCTGTTACTTTAAACGACTTTGTCCCCACTTCCATGGAATACATGTTCCTAGATTTTTTGTCAGATTGTAATCTTAGTCAACTTGTTGAAGAACACACGCGCTTCCGAGAGAACGACGCTCCGTCAACTCTTGATCTTGTAATTACTCCGGATCCCAATTTACTTGACAAATTGGAGCTTGATTCTCCAATTGGAAAATCTGATCATGTCGTTATTGAGTTTTGTATTCAAGCCTTATGTTATCCCAAGCAGGTCAATAATCGCAAAATGTTATGCAGGACAAATTATGCAAGATTAGCTGCAGACCTTTCCCACCATACATGGAACTTTGCGTGGACATATTTTTTGTCTACTCTGGATTATTACATATTCACAAGCTCCAAAACTTATTTTGTTAAGTTCAATTCTGAGAAACCTTGGTTAACTGGACATCTGTTCAAACAAATAAAACATAAGAGAGCTCTGTGGCGTAGATTTAAGGCCTCTGGCTCTGCTTCCGATTATGCTTTGCACAGAAGAGTTTCTAATAGTTTATCCTTGGAGATTAGAGAGGCGAAGTCAGCATTCGAAAATGACCTCCTCAATCGGCCCAAAGCGTTTTATTCTTATGTCAGACAACACGTATCGTCTAAGATATCCCTTCCTGTAATTAGAGATACCACGGGAGAGGTATAACCAAGACTTCATTTCAAATGAATTTGCTTCATATTTTGCTAGTGTCTTTGCTGATGAACCAGCTAATCTACCGTCTCACTATGAGGGTCCTATAAATGCAGATTTATTAGAAGACATTCACTTTGACCAAGAGGACGTGAAGAAAACTCTTTCTGAGTTAAAAGAATATTCTGCTCCCGGACCTGATGGAATTTCCTGTAAAATCTTAAAAGTGTGTGCCCCTGTGCTTGCAGAGCCTATTTATATTATTTTGAGAAAATCTTTGGACTCCCACACTCCCAACCCACTGGTTATCCGCAAATGTAACATCGATTTATAAAAAGGGTGATAAGCTCGATATTTCAAATTACCGCCCTATCAGCCTAGTGTGTATTATATGTAAGGTTCTTGAACGCCTTATAGTAAAACAGCTGCTACCGTTTTTGATCGACTGTCATATTATACCTACATCGCAGCATGGCTTTGTTCCCGGCAGGTCTGTCATATCAAATACATTGACATGCTAGAATCACTGGACATCATGTCTTGACTTCAGCAAAGCTTTCGACAAAGTGCCACATCGACGCTTGTTAATCAAACTTGAAAAGGTTAGAGTGGGAGGTAAACTGCTAGAGTGGTTAGCGGCATTCTTAAGCCATCGATCATTTAGAGTTCGAATTGGTAACGCTTTTTCACTGCCACAAAACGTGCCTAGTGGTGTTCCCAGGGATCTGTGCTGGTACCAGTGCTATTCTTAGTGTACACCGTAGATTTGCTCTCCAGCATTGATTCTCATGTGAGCGCTTATGCTGATGACACTAAATTATTTGGAAATCCTTC
The DNA here is from genome assembly GCF_029955315.1 of Cylas formicarius. Taxonomy (NCBI): domain Eukaryota; kingdom Metazoa; phylum Arthropoda; class Insecta; order Coleoptera; family Brentidae; genus Cylas; species Cylas formicarius. Next base: position 8,745,548 of record NW_026844347.1, read on the forward strand.
AACACATGCGGACGTATTGCAGAGAGACTTGAATACTATTTCCAAGTGGTGTTCAACTTGGTTATTGCCGCTGAATGCTCAAAAGTGCTCTGTGATGCATGTTGGCAAGAACAATCCCGGTTTGAATTATTATATCGATGGAAACTTTGTGTCAAGTGTCGATTCTCAGATGGACCTAGGTGTGACCGTAACTAACGATCTTGCGTGGTCTGCACATGTATCAAATATTGAAAAGAAAGCAAACTGCGCGTTATTTTTGTTAAAAAAGACTTTTAAAAATCCTAGTCCTCGCATCCTGGAATTTGCTTCCCCAGTCTGGAACCCATGGCTATTGCGTGACTGTGATGTTCTGGAAAAAGTGCAACGAGCCGTTACGCGCTGGCCACTTCAGTTTAGACATACACCTTACGATGACCGTCTCAAAATACTTAGTCTGCCAACATTAAGTCAGCGTCGGCCGCGAGGGGATCTGATTCAAATGTATAGGTTTGCGCATGACCAATTTCCATCTGACGTACCCCTTGTGGTCTTAAGCAATGATGAACGCTTACGTGGTCATCCATTTAAAATAAGGAAGGAACAATTCAGGACTTCACATCGCCTGCATTTTATAAGTAACAGTAACAATTATTGGAGCAGTTTACCCTCAGATGTTGTGTGTGCGCCGAACTTGTCTGTATTTAAACGTCGCTTGGACAGTGTATTGTTTCACAGCAATAACTAAATGTTTATTATATGTGTTTTGTTACTAACTATCAACGTGCATAATAGCTTTTCCTCTGCACTTTATTTTTAGTAATAATAATAATAAAAACAATGATCTCCCTATAAGCACTGTTCCATTATTAGATATAATAAAAAAAAATTCGCCATCCTTGTACCGCATTTCATTCAAAACCAATTTATTTTATTTTAACCTGAATTCTTCTGAATTGTGGTGGACTCAATTAAAAAATATTGCACCTAAAATAGCAAGAAAAATGCAAGGGATGGCAACATAATATTGAAAAGCAGTAAATAAGCAATTTATTATAGACGAGATTACGGAATGAAGAAAATTCAATTCTCATTAAACGTCAAAATAATAAAAATAAATAAGAACTAAAAGTTCAGATTTTCACGAAATTATATATTTTTACATGACAATTGTTTCGACAACACCGTGTCTTTATCAAATATCATTTTATAAAGACACGGTGTTGTCAAAAAAAGTGTTATATAAAAATTTATAATTTCGTGAAAATCTGAACTTTTAGTTCTTATTTATTTTGATAAATGGATTTTTATTAAGTAAAAGCCACCTCAGTTGAACGTTTGTCAAAATAATACTATAAAAAACTCCTTTTCTTAGTCTTAGCAACATTTAACAGAGAACTTTTTTGTTTATTTTCATATTGTTCCCTCCTTTTCATCATACAGTGCTTATTAATATTTAGTAAGTTGTTTTAAAGGTTTTTTTTATTTTTTCTAAATTTGTTAACGGCATTTTGCGGTAACCTTTAATAGTTCTTTAATATTCTGGTTCTCGCTGAACAAAAGAGGTGCTATGTAAAGGTGTTCTTAGTCTACCACAATCTCTTGTGGTCATATGCATTCACTATTTGATCTAAATCACTGCTTTTTTTAACACAAGTCCTAAATAAGGCTTACAAGATCCTAGGACAGAATCCTAGAAGGGCTCGACTTCTGCGATCCTAATGCTATCCCTAAACACAATGGATGGCGGAGAAAATAAGCCCCAAAAAACAAAACCATGTGTTATAAGTCTTTTAATACTGCAAAACCGGCATGTTTTAGATATTTTTCTTGTAATTACTTCTCTAAGTCTACTATTAAAAGTCATTACAGAGGATGTCAAGTTTTAGTACACGATTTTACCAATTTAATAGTGGATCCAAAGTAATGGAAACAAAGCAATGCCCGAGAAGTGCCCTTTGCCCTTACATAATAATAATATTAATTTGAACCTTGTGTTTTAATTTTACCCATTTACTCTCTGTGGGGAAAATTTTTCTGAAAACTAAAGAAATCAATATAACATCGTAACCACCAGAGTTAAAAATGCAATAAATCGATTATTCCATTATTTAGGTACGTATTTTAAGGGATGAAATTTATCACAATGATCGTTTATTGTAAATTGAAGTCGCATGGAAATATCCAGCACCGATTACTATATTACAGTTTATATATTGTCAAATCGATTTGTAAAGTTGGCGTGACAGCGTCGCGTGTCAAGCCGAAACATTAACCCCCGGTGCATTTGTTTTCAAAAGTTCCGTTTTATTTTTCTGGGGTTTATATTCATTTAATGAATTATTAATTAAATCTTAAAAAGCTTTATAGCAAAAGGTCACCTGCCTATCTACGACTCGCTCCGGTATAATATCAAACTAAACATAGTTCGGGCCAACTAAAATTTTAATGCGCAGGAATTGTGTTTCAATTTAAACATCTCATACATATTGAACATGTTGAATGTTAAAAAATACGTTCTAACACATGATGCAATTCTTATAAGGTTTCATTTAAATCTCTACTAATATGTCTTTTAAATACGCAAATTGTAATAATTGCTTTATATGCAGGAAATTTCGTATCTCGTAGTAAGGTACTTTTCATTTTCGCGGAACGTTTTAGAAATATTTCGTATGTTTAAAAAAAAACACCCTAATTTCTACGGTACATTGAATATTAAAAAATAACATTCGTTTGAAAAAAAGCGCTATTAAATTCGTCTTTTTTAATATTTCTAATTAAGCTTAAGATACCTACTTAAATGATATTTAACCAGCATATTGGTCATGACTGGATGCATAATTCCCGGAGGTAAAGCCCTCGATAAAAACTCTAAACGAACAAAACCCTAACTTTATTGCCTACTCAACTTCACCCACTAGAGAGGTTGGTGGCTGGGGGTCCTAACAGAAACGGGAATCCTAGGATAAACCGTCAGCCAAACGAACCAAAAACTGTTGCCAAGGGAAAGTAGTAGAGATGGTCGCTTGGATGCAACGTTTTTAAATTATTATAACAAGATTATAATCCGCTTGTTTGAATTATAATACATTATAATACATAGCTCTTACCACTTATTTCCAATTTCATATTTTCAATATTAGCGTCTCTTTCTACATTATTTTTTCAGCTTGGTTTAGGTAGTTCTGGTGACTTTTTTGCGATTGTTCTGACTCTGGGCTTTTGGATCTTATTGTACAGAGATCTAGTACGGGTCCACATACTTCAGAACTTTATGCTCGAAGGAGCCTTTTTTGTTTTTTAAGAATCATGCTTCACGCCTCGCACTCATGCATTTTATTTTGTCTCAACATTTTTTTATTAGCATTGGCATTGGCATTAGCATTTTCAGACAATTTTTGTAGAGAAAAGCTGAAAACTGTGGGTAGGGTTTTTCACGTAAGATCCAGTGGCGTAGTCATTTTTTCTCTGAGACATACAAATTTTGATATATAACTTAAACTATGGTTTCTTTTGGCACACTCTGTACGTGGTTCACTGGAACAAATAAATAATACGTGAATGGTCAAATGTCACTGAAATATCGTTTGCCACAAGTGCTCCTTCCTAGCATTAAACAGGTTAAGAAACACCCTGTATATAAAAAATTGTGAGCTCCAGAACAAAATTGACTTCCACTTTCCAGTAGCTTTAGGTCACGAAACTGCAATAATCGAGATACGCCGTAAAACAATTACTACTCCCAACTTGTGTTTCACTACGGGAAGTACAAGATTTATGGTCCGAGAACATTTTTTTGATAAGTGATTTGTGCGAATTTTTGCAAGCAAAGATAAGACGGAACCCTGTTTTTTTTTGTTTACAAAATCATCGATGACTCAGTTTTACTCGACAAGGTTTTAATAGTTCGATGTTTGATTAATTGGCAATGTTTACTACAAATTTTTGGATAATCGTACTATTAAAGGCTTTTTCTCTTGATCGACGAAGAAATATGCCTTTCTGCTTGATGGTGTTGCATATTATTTAAGTACACCAGTTAGGAAAATAGGTAAGTCATATCCACACAACCAAGGTCCCCTAACTGTTGAAAATAATTTAAGAATTCAGAATTTAAGTTAGTTAAGTCTTTGGATTGTAATGAAATCAACTTAATCTGGATTTAAAACGATAAAAGCAAATTAATTTTGCATTTCCTTTAGCTATTTCTATAGGTACATTTGAACATTACCTACACTGCATCTACTTTAATTATTGTCAAAACACTTGTGTTGATACTCCGAGCCAAAAATATTATATCAATCAGCCTTGTTGCGCGTCTAACTGCGATGCATAAAAATTTTGGTTGTTTGCTATTGGTGAATTTGCGATATTTGCGGTTTGATGTATGTTCCGTTAGTAAACATTAATTAAACAATTATTTAAAATGATTTTAGGCTCTTTAGTGTGGAACAACCAGCTGCCATGACCAGTTTTCATTAGGTAAGCTATATCTGCCATGTCGTTTCATGTCTTCTTGAATATTATGTGTTTTGTCGGAGCGAATTGTATAAGAATATCTACTTGCCTAGCAATTTGAGATAAAGAAAAATCTTTTTTAACAGTCTTTTTAAACATTAGCATAACTACATCAAATATAAAACCTTTTGTTATCGTCAGTCGAAGTTCTTGAGAATGAGATGTCCCTCTCACCGCGAACATCGCTGTTCTGTAGACCCGAATAAGTTTAGAAACAATAGCACTCTTTGCATTTCACTTCGAAAGAACAAAATGAAAAAGTATGAAGACAACAAGATTATTAAACAATTGTACATATTTACGGTTGTTCATTCTATAATGCCCGATTTATGAAAATGATTCACTTTTGAATATGTGGAATCCCGAAAATAAAATATCGAAGAATTACAAGCAAGATTTGCTTGTTTTCGGTATTAACTTTAAAGTAGTATTTCTGTTTAAAATTTTTATAATATGTAGGTTGAACTTTATATTTTGTATAAATTAAACATTTGTTAACGTCAGTTTCTGCATTATGTGGCAGGGTAAATTTATGATATGTGAGCCAGCACAACTTAAGGATTTTCGGGAGAATTTTCGTTTGTTTATTTTGTGGATGTACAAAATGTGATGTATTAATTTTAATATAAATTTGTCGTTGTCTACCTAAGAAGCATATTATTACTGTATGATTATATTGTTCTCTACGTTCAAGTTACAAAAAGGTTTAAATGATCTTATATCCATTTTAAAGTATTGTCAAAATGTAGACTAGTGTTCAGTCTTTTACAGGGTATTTATAAATTTATTCTAATATAATAAACAATATACAATTAAAGTGGCCTCTGAGCAGTTCCACAAAATTTGTGCAATTTTGTGTTTTAGTAAATTAAAGTTTTTTTTTTTTTTAATTTAGTTAATTTATAATATTTAGATATATCAATTTTGTGTCACATTGTTATTTTAATTTAGTTTTGAATAGTTAGTTGTTGCCGAGTATCTAGTTGTTGCACTTCGTTGGTTTTAAACACACCACAACTTAACAGTATATATTATGAAAATATAAAATTTCAACAGAAAGTGATCAAGTCAAGTATAAAACATCTAAATTAACAGACCACCTAATAAACAGACTTTGAATCAAACTGGATTAAATTGGCAGTTTCAAAAATTATTTGCCATTTCTAAATATCATATGTGTGTTCTGGGAAATGCGAAGTTAGCTGTAGGGATGGGTAAATGAAAATGTACATATTGTAAAAGATTTAACCCAATGAAGCTATAGCCTTAATATTCTTAATAAATAGGAAAAAAAATGAAAATCCTGTTTAAAATGAAACATGTACCTCCAAATCTCACTTACGTATCTTATAGGCTATTTCAGAAAGGTATAGCGTACTAAAACCTCATTATGTACCCTAAGGGACTAAACCCCACTTTCATTGCTTGACATTGGTGTTATTGCAAGATACTTACTTTCAATCAAGTGCAACTAATATAAACCGGGTTTGACTCAATTTATCTATTGCCATAGTACACAGTGTTAGGTACCTTCATTTTTTATTAAACATTATACGAAAAATACATTATTATATAGAAAAAAAAGCAAATATTCTTCGTTGTCTGAGGAACTGTCATTTATTGACGTTATAATTAATAAATGAACAGTTCTCAATTGTGTCTTTCTCAATGGCTTGATCAAACAGTAGCTTAAGGGCTTTTATTATGAATGTCGTGTTCAGACAGCGTTCTGAAGAACGCTGTCTGAACAGCATGTTTTAGAAACGTCAGCAAGACCGTCTCAACACCCGACGCATTAGGAATGTGGAAAATGTGTCAACAGTCTGCTGAAGTTTCTTTGGACAACTTTTCGGACATGGTATATTAAAATTAAAATATTATATAGGCAAAATTTAAATTGTTAAAATAATAGTAAGCCTGTAAACGCTTTCAAAAACTCTCAGATAATACAAAAATGCTATATTATCCGTTTGATATATAATTTTTATACTTTTGGGATCCCTTGTAAAATACGGAACACTCGCAAATTCTTTCATTTCTGTTTAATGTTACAATGCGACCATCCATGACCTACAAGTATTAGGCTACGATATACCAATAGGATGTAAACATAGCAGAGGCCACACGCGGATGAGCTATTCTAGAGTCATTTGTGCGTAGTGCTAGATCGGCTCCAAGACCGGCTTATTAGCGGTATTAACGGAATTTAGGTGACATGCATCATTAACGGTTGAGACACCGTCACGTTGTGGGTTGGATTAGTGCTGTGCTTAGAGGCGCAGATTATCAACGCAAGCGTCAAGCCGTTAAACAAGTTCGGTTGCGGAACATCAAACCGTCTCGATCGTCGACAGATACGACGATAGGGAGACACCAGAAGAAGGGCGTCGCGCCAGGTTGATTAAATTGAAGTACTTGTAGCGCGAATGGGAAAAGAAAACACCGAAGCTCAGTTTTGCCGTCCACATTGAAACGAGGATATTTTCGACAACCGTATTTTGAATAAATAAAAAGCTTTTGAAGTTTTGGTTAGTAGTTTATGTATTAGTATATGTCAAACTGGCGAAGGTATACTCGCCGTATACAGGGTGTTATTGAAGGGATATCATATAATTTAATTGTAATTGTAAAGCCAGGTGGAAAATGCTCCGAAAATTTGGGTTGAAAAATTGTAGAAATCTGCATTTAATAAGGCCAAATACGAATAACACTAGAAATAATTCCCGAGTAATTGTTAGCAAGGACATAGCTAATCAAAATATATTTAAGCAAGGGACTGTGAGTGGCGTTGTTTAAATATGAACGGTTGCTGCGGTAACTCTGAAAGGTGAGAGAATAGTATATTGTGCAACAAGTGCGATAAACGTCATTTGACTCACGAGTTCATTTGACACGAGCGGAGCGCAACGGAGCGAGTTTTTAATAAACGAATGAGTTAAAAAGTTTACCGAACTTGTTGCATACTATACTTTTTCTACGACTGTTAGTTTTTGGTTACATTTTCGCAAAACAACACGAATACGTTCACTGACATGACCATCAGAATTGACAAACGTCAAAATTCAAAGTGTGGGAAATATCTCCGAAAACATCCGATTACTCCCAATCCGGTGCGGCAAAATCCCCGAAATGTCCGAAGTGGCTCGGATCCGTGGGAAACGAAACTGACGTGGTAAAGTGACGCTTCTCGCACGCTAGATCGGTGGGTAATTAGGTATTTTACAGACGGGAGTAGAAAAAATAATTTCTGAAAGGAGCAATGAATCATTGGCGTGCGAGAATGAAATTCTGATAGTCGTATTGAAAATAGTAAATAAATATATGTATAGTGCATTAGGTGGAATCAAAACACAAATATCAAGTTCATGATTAGTTTAATTTCATATGGAATATCTTCTCCAACGATTCTTATTTCTGTTTACGCTAATTATACAAACATTTTAGGAAATTGCTTGGAAAGGTTTCGCCAAACTCTTCACGCTATTGTATTAAAAAGGGATATTTGGGAAAAACTGGGAGCTCAATGAAACCACACTTTTAATATGTATTTTATTGTAAGGAAGGATAATTTGTTGCAAGGACAAATTTCTGAATTCTGTGAAATGATGTACCCACTGTTTTCTTTGGCGAGCATGTGATGAAGAACTAAAAATGAAACATTTAACATTCTATACTCAAATTAACATAAACATCAGCATTACTTTTGGAAATACATCTCGTTTTAAACATTTAACTCCATCGCATATACACATTGCAAGCCGCCAAGTTTATTACAAACACCACTATGCCATTCTCACTATCAATCTTAATAATATCAAAAACAGTTTTTCATTTTCAAAAACTTCAAAATTAAGGTCAAACAAGTTTCCTACAATGTTCATTGTTCATTGCAAAGTTGTCACACGGTAAAATGACAAAAAAGATGAATTTATGATTTTATGGAAATTCTTATTTCACTATGCTTAATTAAATAGCAGCACGACATTTTGTTAATATACATCGTATAAAGTTTCTAATTAATCTAAATATTTTCATACCTAATAATCTTTTTGTATTATCTCAGCCGGTCAAGATATTTGCATCACGTTAAAATTTAAACAATGTGATCTACGTTGATTATATATCTGTGGTTCACACCATCAGTTTAATACGCCCAGATATGTTTAAGAGATGCTATTACTTTCTCTGCTTGCACAATAGTTACTGAGTAATTATTGGTTCAAACACAGTTACAAGCATTGCTAATATCTTAAATTCAAACTGCAAAAGGTCTAATCCGCCACAACACCATTAGATCGTGATTAGTTTAATAAATTCAATTGCAACTTGCGTTCGACAATATCGAAAACCACTAGAGAATTCACTACTTTGGAAGGCTACATACACAAATTACTCAACAGTTAAATAATTGATAAATAATAAATAACTAAGTGTTAATTTATGTCCAATAGTTTGACTGAGTTGTCTTTCAAAGCGTAGGTTTATCATATAACGGTGCACTATTGGAGCACTTAGCAAAATATATACTAAGCTCTTCAGAATAATTGAATACATTAATTAAAAACTCTGTATTGGGATTAAATTGTAATCCGAATCTGATGTTGAATGATAATTCTTCTATTCAACTTAAGAATTGTGAAAGTTCGGCGTGACTCAATTAATTGGCGTACCTATCAAATTACAATTATATTTCGATAGACGGGTTTATTAGGAACCTTTTTCTTTATTGCAATTTTTATATAAAACTTATAAATTCCAAATTAAAAAATGAAATGTGCGGAAAAGAAATTATTTTAGAAGAACAATTTAATTGGATAGTATTAAACAGTTGATTGATTATGATTAGGTAATAAATTTTCAATTAAGTGAATCTCATTTTGTATTCAAATTAATTGAGTATTGTTACTGCATTATTGTTCTTAAATTTATTTCATAAGTTGGTAGTCTAATTCAATCCCCTCCACCCATTAAGAAAAATGGAAAGGTGTGTTTTTATAGTAGTAATACTTGTGTGATTTTTTATTGTTGTATCCATTTTCGTTTGTATGATAAAAAATAAAAACAATATTTTTTTTGCCATATTTGGTAAGCTTTTGATTCATCGTTAATATAAAAAACTGTCCTTTAGTTTAAACAAGGAATCGCGAAGTTTTTCGCATTTGTTTTAAAACACCTTGTATACTGAGTCTGAATGTTCATCCACTAGCACTTATGACGGGATCAGGAAAAAGGATTATATTTATGAATGTAGTGGCAATAATTCTAATAATATTTATTATTTTGTTTCCAAGGAACAGCGTGGTGATGTATGTTGATGTAAACTATCCTTTGGTTCTCGTTATCGCGCTTGCGATCAAACTAACCAAACACATTCATTCATCGTGGACTCCATCTTGAGGTGCTAAGGTACGCAGCCGCGGGATTGGTTGTAACATATTTTGCAAATCTTTAAGTAAATGAAGATATAAAATATTCTGCAACCTCCATAATTCTGGGTACAACGATGAACCATGTGCCCGATAAATAGCCTAAATAGGTTGCGAAAAGTTTTCCTACGCCGTAAAATTAATCCACCCTGTTCCAAACACCGATTTTTCCTGCTAAAGGGCTAAAAGGGCTCGGTAAATAATTATCAGCGCTTTACCGAATTTTGTCTAATTATTTTCCTTGAAAATTTGGTTTTGGATAAACTTCCGTTGTTTATCTGAAAAGTTATTCGGTATCGTTCCCAGGGAAAACGGCTTGGCGAAGTATTCGCGAAATTTAGTTGAACGTAAAAGTCAATTTTCAGCAGGATGCAAATATTGTATTTTGTGGGTGACGAGAAATAACGGTCAAACTGGGATGAAACAATGATTATTCATTTGTTATGAAGGAGTTGTTGTTATCAAACTTTTTATTTACCATGGATAACAACGATAATAGTTGAAACTGAGTGTAGTAGATGTCAAAGCAAATGTATTTGTGGCAGCAGTAATAGCCCACAATCAAAGATATTTTCCTTGTAAGGCGTCAATACACTAGAAGCGCTGAAGGCCTTCTTTATACTGACTTCAGAAAGTGGGTTTCATCAGTTCTATTTTATTTAGTTTTATTTTGATCACACTAATTTGTGTCACTGGTACCGTTTCTTCCGATACTGGCGCTTAGCCGTAATTGTATTGACCAACGTCTCAGATGACAGTGTCAGTGACAGTGACAGAATCAGTATTCGTCCAATACAATGAGCACCATGCCGTAAGTACTAGAAGAGTAACCGAATACAGATAGCTCGCTCTCAACGAGAGGGTTTTTATGGTGAAACAGATTAATCAGATAAAAAAAAAACTAAATAGGTCGGAATTGATTAATATATATATAGTATCTTTGATGGAGATTATTTATAAGACATAGCGGCTGTATTTATAAAGTAGGAAAGTCTTATTTATTTCTTAACCGGCTGCGCCGTATTAGGACCAAGAAGATTAAGGAACCCAATTCATTGGCCCAAATATTATCCAAATTTTTTATGATAGAGGTAGTGTACTGGAGGCAATAGAATACCTCTGGAGGTAGTATACTGGATTCTTCTGGTGAAAGGGGAACCTGTGGGAACAAAACGGATCGGAAAGTCTGAATATGCTAATGAATTCACTAAAAATTAATTATGACCAATTTTTTTGCAAAATTTGCTTAAATCAAACAAAATAAAAACATATTTACAATATTTGTCATGTTACCGATGATTTTTCTTTCTGATAATATTTAATGTTGCAATTTATTTGCGTAATGTTTTTGTTTTCTATTTTCAAAACATATTAGTTTTCTATCCTTCAATTTTGCCAATACATGTTCCTAAAACACTGACAATAATTTTAAAATAAAAAAAAAAGATTTTCTGAAAAATTTTAATGTTAAACCTTTGGTAAATTTAGACTGGTAGTTTTGCTCTTGTGAAAAAAGAGGAAAACCATTTTTCCACTAGTACTGGACATAGCTATTATTGGCTAATATTATATTAAAATACTATAATAGTGCCACTCTGCACAATGCCCTTTCATTATGAAAACGGAAATTTAAATTTTTATATCGGTTTACGTATGCTATGTTTCATAATGCGACGGGGCTACAAAGGGAACATTAAACATAAATTAATAAAATATAAATGAATATATTATTATAATTATAGTGATAGCCAGATAATTGAGGTATTAATTATTTAAAGATCAACTGAATATAAGGGAGAACCTGAAACTTATATTGGAAGGAAGAATAAAATGAAAATAGACAAATTGTAATTGTAAATATTATTTTGAAAAATGTATACACCATTCGTTTGTAAATTTTAGTCATCAGAGAGAAAGAGAGAGAGAGAGAGATGTTGCTCGAATTCTGTCCAGAGAATCAGCTATCCATCGCTAACTCTTATTATAAACGCCATTTAAGGAGGTTGCACGCCTGGAGATCGATATATGGGTACTCACACAACCAGATCGATAATTTATTAATAATGAACACATGGAAAACCTGGAAAACCCCACCAACATGGAATCTCATATCCGAAAAGAGGAAACTCAAAATTAAAGACATCAAGAATACCAATTTGAAAACACATCGAACAGCATGCTAATTCCAACCAACCTCGAGCCTTTTTAAATCTGATCGCTTCAGAAGTTGAGGATGCACAGAACGACGAGGATGTAGAACTTATTCAGGCATGCGAACCATCTATACTGAAATCTGAGGTAAAAGCCGCTTTGCGCAAACTTAACACTCACAAATCTCCTGGATCAGACAACATCGTCGCTAAAATGCTTAAGAACAGCTAATGCATCAGATCTGCGCAAAGGTCTGTGAAAATGGTAAATTTCCCGAAAGATGGATTAAATCAATCTACATCCCTCTGAATAAAAAAGGAGCTAAAGATGAATGCGGCATTTATAGAACCATCGCTCTGATCAGGCATGCCTGTAAAGTTCTATTGAAAATCGTACAGAAACGATCGTGGAATGCGAGACCAACTTATGAACGTACGACAAATAACAGAAAAAGTGTACGAATACAATGTACCAGCTAAGTTCTGCTTCCTCGACTACATCAAGGCATTTGACACAGTAAAGTGTAGGCGACTGGGAACATCTTGAGCGAGATGGGGGTCCCGAAACATCTCGTATATATCATAAATGCGCTCTATGACAAGAACGTGATCATTAGAAGGGCTCTAGAAAACTGGGATAGCGGAGTCTCTATTGCCGGGAAGAAAGTGTCAAACTTTCGATATGCGGATGGCACGATAGTTCTGGCACAAACTGAACAACAAATGTTTAAACTCCTTCAACGCTTGGAAGCTGCTAGTTTGGAATCAAACCTACGTGTGAATAGGTCCAATTGTTGTCTGCTTAATGTGGATACACCACAGACAATCCCAATACCACTTCGACACATTCATAATATAGAAACCAGGGACACTGTCATCTTGCGGCAAAACTAACTTGCAAAGGAGCCTTCTCAAAACGATAATATCCGCTATCGCAACTTATGGATCTGAATCTTGGACATTAAATACAGCATGACGCACGAGAATATAATCGTTTGAAATTATTTGCTACTGTAGGACGATAACGATCCTTAGGACGGTGCACAGAACAAACATTTCCATACGCAGTGAACTAAATATTCGGGTTCATGATATGCTGCTTCCAACAATCCAGAAGCGTATACTAAAATACATTGGTCACGTGATACGGAAGGATGGTATGAAGAAGATTGTGATCGAAGGGAAAGTGGACGGCAAAAGAGGCTAATCTCCAGTTAAATTTATAAACCAGATCAAGGACCTTGCATACATGTCAGTAGCGGAAGTTATGAGAGCCGTAGAGGATAGAGAGGAATGGAGAAGGCTTGCACTATGAATAAGTCACGACCTTTGGAATTGAGTAACTACTAGAGAGAAAGACTGTCTAAATGTTCTCAAATATCGTCGCCAGAATTTCGTCTTCGTCTATTAAAAGTGATGTCCAGCTTTGAGTGTTTTCCTAATAGAAATTCATTGGCTTCGAAGTATTCCACAATTTCTGCTTACCCATGGGTGGAATGAAATCATCTTTTTTATTAAGACATTATTTTGTCCAAGGTAGGTATTTCTTTTTAAGTAACAGGATTGAATTTTTTGTCTGATGGTAGTCCTTTCATCATCATTTATTACAGTTTCTTTTCTTGCTGTGTTTCTATCAGGACCATTACTACAATACTACGCCTATGGGATACTAAGGCTTATGCCACTAAGTTTTACAGTTCAATGAAAATTTAAAACTGTCTTTTATTAAGAAATGGAACATTAGCAATTAAAATAAAATGAAAAATGGAGAATTACAACCACCAAAGTTGACGAAAGCAACCCACAAACACTTTACGCATAAAATATGTCAAGATTTTCCTTTTAAGCGGTTTGTACGAAACGTGAGTCTCTTCAATTTTCAATGCCAAAAAAAGGCGAATCAACTTTAAAACGCGTCGAATTCTCTCTAGCGTAAACGAGACACACTAGATCGAAGCTAGCGAAGTTTCTAACACGGCTACGTGGCGACGAGACGTTGGGTCAATCTAAAACCCGGATAAGAAAATACTCGAAAACTTCGAATTTCGATTTTACCCTGTCAACCGTCTCAGATCACTTTGGAAAGGGCGTTAAGTAGGTCACTTGGCTATTAGAATACTCAGAGTCCGATCTTGGCTGTCGAGAATGTCTGGGGGGATTTCCGGAGGTGATTTAGGGCAAGACGCGGCGATTAAAAATACAGGATTATTTACATTATCCGACACGAAGCTAAAAAGTTAAGGGTTTTATGGCTATAAAATATTTGTGTTTTCATATCAATAGTTTAAAAATAGTTTTATTTAATCGAGGTGTTCCAAAAACAGGAAAAGTACTAAAATTTGTCTATAAAAAAGAAATAAATTTAATTGATATGAATTGACATGTGGGATATTAAGTTCGGTTCTGTTGTTTCTGAATGAGAAAATAATCATAAGGATAATTAATTCATTTTTTATTATAACTATGGACGTTTTTGGACAGGTATTAGACGTAATTAGTGCGCTGAGTTTTAATGTTTTGTTTTATTTAAAGTATTGTCTGTAATTGGGTGGTGGGTTCCGTTCCAACTACAATATTGAGTTGATAAGAATTTCACAAATTCGACATTAACTTATTCAATTGATCATGAGTTAAATTTAAAGAATACTACTTTGTTTTGGCAGCTTTCGGGACGCTGGAATTATTTTTCAAATAACCCTGTATATTGGAATTTCTTTCCGAGCTATTCTGCCGGCACCGACATTTACCTTGCCGTGCGAAAGCGGGGCTAAGAACGAAAATAACTTTGCGCCAAAAATTTCATTAGGAAACTTTAATTGAAGTATAATGTATCATGGCGTCGGCGGCGACGAGAAAATCGGTTCAATCGGAGAAAATTTTGCCAACTTGGCGGGAAGTTATTTACCAAACTTTTCGCGAAAGTTATTGAACAAAGCAGTAAACTTTCAGATTTATTATAAAAAAAATAAAGTGTAACCTACTGCGACTCAAGATAAAATTATCGGTTCGTTTCGTTGGTATTTAACAAATAAGAATGGTAAACCGATAAGGGCAACGGAGTGGGGTATTAGAAAAACAAACGGCCTTTGCCAATTTTTTTTAAATAAATCGGCGTAATGGTGCATTTGTTATCTCTAACTTAAAATTCGGTTTGTATAAAAAAGAAATGTTAACCATAGTAACAGTGAGTACTGTCTTAAAGCTGAGAAAAATTGAAATATTTTTTATTTAATGCTTTTTGCTCTATATCTGCAAGGACAGTGGTGAGGGGTGTTGGGTCGTTTTCCTAAATAAATGTATATGTAATATGAAATGAAATGATATAGATATGGTCTCAGAAAATGTTTAACGCATTTGGATAAACTTGAAGTCGCGATTATGATTTTTTTCCTTACCACCAGGCAGAATTTTCTCACAAAATGGCACGAGGAATAATTTTATATGTGTCGTTAGATTCTAACCTGTAAAAACAGGAAATCTGAGTAGTTGTTGTAGCGGACTCCAAAGATCACAGCCAACCTGTTTTTCGCGTTGACAGTATAATGCCTCTGCCTGTCTGTACTTGTACTATACTCCTGTTCAAATCTACATAACTCTCACTTAAGAAATTGTAAACTTCAAATTCCTAAATTTAAAAGAATAAACTGTAATAAAAACTATCCGGACTTCAAGGCATATAACTGCCTCCTAATAAAATAAAACAAAGACTTTTAAAAGTTTTTCAAAAAAAAATATTTAAAAATAATTCCTCTCATAATATTTAATAATAAATATTAATACTGACTTTATTTGAACAATATGATTTGACAAAGTTATTGCAAAGAAATAATTTCATTCACTTGTTTGGAGCAAGCATGGCTTTTGCCTACTCCCCTGATCCAAACAGTGGCAAACAAATTTTAACAATACTATGTTAATTCTATAAAAATTTTATCTAGATAAATTACTCTAATTATAACTGTAGAAATAAGTAAAAGAAAAAACAGTAGCTTTCAGGTTATAACATTGAAGGAGAATTAATTGGTTTTGGACTCAGTGATATGTAGGTACTTTATGAGTTATTTTAGTTTGAGCCCGTTAATAGAGATTTAAAAGATATTTTTATATTTTATTTTGAAATTATGTAATGACATTTCAAGAAAGTGGTTGGGAATTAAATTGAAATATTTTACGTTGTGAGAATGAGAGATGAAAGATTGCAGTGTTATGATGTGACATAGTTAGTTGGGCATTATTTCTAATATTAATGTTGTGGACAATGTTACGAAATATTAAACGATTTTTTATGGAAACTGGCAAATTGGGATTATTTATTACATTTAAAAAAATGTCGAGAGATGTAAGCTTTTGCCCTCATTCATTTTGAGCCATTTTATTTATTTAAGTGTGATACATGATAAAATTTAGTCAAACCATAGACAATTGTAATACATGCATTTTGTCCTGTATGAACACCCTTCTTACATTCCTAATCCAAACAAAAACCATGGACAAAGTCACAACAATGTAAAATAGAGAGGACTAGGGATTCACACAAACTTTGTTTTAGATGTTTACTTAAAATATGTCTATTATAATATAAAAATTTCATGGAGGCAAAGGATTTTTTAAATATCTTTTTAGGTGTTCTTTGAACCAAAAGTTGCTGTCTAATTCCCAGATTCTTGGCGTAAACCTTTAAAATTTAATTTTGAGTTGTTGATCACTATATTCAATTTTTTCTTTAGTAAGTTGACATTCATATCATTCTCAGACACCATAAGTTATGATTTTCTTGGATTAGGTTTTAAGTTGTGGTGTTGCGGTATCTGATTTAAAGTTTTGATGGTGTGTCTCAAATTCTTTACAATTGTCATGGCTGAAGCTACAATAAATTTATGTGTCATGACCAAAGACTTGAACTTTACAGAATTTTAAGATATATGATAATATCAAAAGTATAAATAAGGAAAAGCAAAAATGGCTAATCATATTTGTCTGTTTAATTTTTATTGATATCTAAATCCCAAATTTTCCAGGTAATGAATATTTAGCTAACTGAAGCTAACGTATTTACCCTTTGACATGCTTAACTGTTTTCAAATATTTAGTATTATTACTTCCATTAATAATTAGGTTTAGTGAACCAACCACAACCAATAAATTGTTGAACACTATTCAAGTTTTACATTTGTCGAATTCTTAAGTAGTATGCGTATTGAATTAATCACAATTTTCATTCGTTCCTAACTAGCTGATTTGTTCTAGGCTGTGGATTACGATGGGTTAACAAAAGACAAGTTTAATGCAATAAATGTTGAAGACATTTAAAATATTCTTTGATAATTATTAATGAATTATATTTGTCAAAAAAGAGGTTTTGTACATTTTACTGACTTAAATACGTCAATAATCAATTAAATTTGTTAGAATCCAACAATAAATTAATGACCAAGTTAATCATTAAACGTAATTTTTAATCGAAAAATAAATAATAAAAATAAATAAAATAATGAAATCAACAATAATAAAAATAATCGGAAAATAAGAAGAATAAAATACTAAATATTTGAAAACTGCTGGGAGGTCAAAACGTACAAAATGTCATGTGCGTAATTTAGTACCCTTCGAAGGAATTGTAGAAAAAATAATTCACAGAAATAACAATCTATTTTGATTTTAAATATCATTTGGCATACTAAATAATAGATTTGAGATTTATTTGGTCTACTCGAGATAATAAGATATTAACAACAACCAGCAAAGTGGAAATGTTTCACAAAACTCAACCTTTTTTGAATATTAACTTCCTATTGATAATTATTGGGTTTGGACAAGCATACTGAGATGCCGTTTTCACTGAGTTGTTGAGCCCCGTACTTAACTAGTATGTTTTGCGATAATGTCAGAAATATCCACCTGATAGCAAGGTAAATAACCACAGCGAAATCACTTACATTACTATTAGTAGCTTAGGAAAAGCCCTTTGTAAAGACTAGCAATTTCAGAGACTCTCACCACGTCAAATATGACAAATTGGTCAATTTTTTCATAAAAATATTATTCAATACTCAAGTATTATTAGTAAATATTACTTGGGTAGCTGAACTCGATACAAAGCGGCAGTACATTTAATTTTGATTAATAAACTAGCTTTTTTAAACAGAATTTACCTTGCTTCCTTTCTAGATATGTCCCAAAACTTCTTCCTGTAGAACAATTAGATTTTTTTTAGTTTTTTGTAAATATTTGGTTATAAGTAGTTGTAAGTAAGTGAAATCCAAAAAATATTTTATCTAGTGAGTAGAGTAAACCTAACCAAGGCCTATGACTGTCTAGACAGAGATCTACTTGCAGTGCACTGGAATGGTTGAAAACATATCCCAATGGGCGAATGCAAGTAGTAGGGGTTAACAAAAATGGTAAATTGAGTAAGTCCGACCTGGCCAAACAATACTTAACATTGCTTATCATTCAAATTTGATAACTGACAACAAGAACATGGCACAATTGTTAAACGATAGCAGTAATTTTACATACGAATAAAAAACTGGTTTAATCAAAATAAACTCATCCTTAGCACAAATAAAACGAACGCAATACTTTTTACAACAAAAAGCTCCAAATTAGAAAACTGCGAAATCGAGGAGTAAAAAATTAGATATTTTAGAGAATGTCAAGTTTTTGGGTGTGTTCACTGATAAAAATTTGGGACTGGGGACTGGGAATTTGAGTTCTTGATAAGCATTTAGATAAAAATACTTTATTTTGCTAACTGAAACAGGACCAGAATATAGGTGTGTCAAATTTTATATTGTTAACAGTGAATATTAAACTCATTGATAGCTTATTTCCTTAATGACTATTTTAGTATTTGATAGGCGAGTTAAGTTTTCTGTATGTCTAGTCTAAGTCTGTATGACACTTTTGTTACCCTATATGACGTCATTTTACTTTGATATATTATGTAACAAAGTTGCAATAAATATTATTATTATTGATATCATTTTTCAAAACTGATCCTTTGTTTCTTTTTGTACCGCCGCACTGCGCTTAAATATGATAATTCTAGTAAGCAAGATATTTTTATTCTAAACGTTTTGATTTTAATTAAACTAAATTAAATTTTATTTGAAACAAATCGGTGTCCTATGTTACAGTACATACAAGAATTCGGTTTTTATAAAAAGTAAATCGGCTGCCACGTCCAAAAGAAAAGTTAGATTAGACACGTATATGTTAATGTTTAATTATAGTTCTCTGCTTGGGAGTCCACTAAGCATGAAGCAGTGCTGCAGATCCCCAATTGACTGACTGCTGCGAACTTTCGCGGAAAAAGCTGCTCTTTCACTACACGTTAGTAACAATTTGGCGAAACCTGACATGACCGATAAATGCGTATAATTCAAAATTACTGTTGCTTGTTTCAGAACGGTATTAATTGATACGGAAATCGTTGTTTACAAAAGAGAGGTCGACAATTGCGTGCCAGCTGATCGAATATTAACTGTTTTTCAACAACATTAAGCGAAATTATTAATTTTTTAGCTCGAGCTTCGGAATCGCCGCTATTATTATTTATTTATGACGTATTGGAAAATTGAATTAAAGATATCGGTTGCTTCGTCCAACCGCAATTATATTTTTGTTTGGTTTTATTTTCTTTCCTTTTGCTTATTCGGGATCCTTTGGTGACGACGAAATTTATCTTAAGTTAATTAATTGCTACGGGTATATTCCCAGAGTTTTGGTAACAGTCTCAAGGAGGTTTCACACCAAGCCGACAAAACAACAACACGAGTTGAAAAAAAGAAACAAAAGCTGACCTTCTTTCAGATTATTTTGAAGATTTTTCGGCAACTTCTAGTTTTCCAACAATTGCTGTTTGGTTTTTCGTTTCCGCATTATAGTCGGACACAGTTTCTGCGTGTATTGTAACCCAGTTTGTGTAAACAACAAGTTTTACGATTGTTTAGTTTCCGTCAAGATTCCAAGTAAGGTGGAGTAATTGCGTGGTGAAAAAGCATACCATTCGGTAAATGATAAGTAAAATGGATAATAAATATGTAATAATTGGATTTTCCAATTATTTATTGAAAAATACCTAACACACTCCACCGTACCAAGAGCCAGTCACACACGAGAAAAAATGAAGCGTTTCTGCTTTTTACTAAACGTATATGTATTTTGAATAATACAAACTAATTTCTTCTTCCAAGAACTGAATTTTAAAAATCAACGATAAAACAATTTCGCTGGTGTAGCACGATACAGATCGAGAATCAGGAATATTATTACCCAGATTCTTTGAATTACAGCGTTGTTTTCGCTAAAATACACAAATGAATTGATCAGTGATCTAAAATTTCCAGTGTTTCACTATAAAGTCTAATTTCAATCTTCAACATCTAGAAAAAATCCAATCTGTCTTATTAATGCTTTAATATTTCATATAAAGTAAATATCTGAGGCAAGAAAAACTATTTTGAATATTGGACCTGATGGAATATGGGTGGATAAATACGGCAGACACAGTGGCAACATTCAATTAATCGTAAGAACAAAGCAAAGGACGCTTGACTTGGCGAAAAATCTTCTGAAATAGAGGTACTTGACATAAAGTATGATTGTAGCAAAGTGCACAAGAGAATAAAGGAAATGTGCCATATAGGTGAAACTAGAAATAGTTGTACTCTGACCGACAATTACTGGTAATATGAGTGGAGCAACAGCTCTGCAGGCGCTATTTAAAGGTCAGAAAACATTTTTACCATAGAAATACACGACAGATGGTACCAATAATAACGAAGTTACGAGCGCCATCAGTAACTCAAAAAAGGGCAAAACGATTGGATTTCACTAAAACATGGAAAATGGAAAATGGTAAATCGATACTTACCAGATATCATGTCCCAAACGCTATGAAGGCTACCGCATGATTGTTTTTGAAGAAGAACCTTCCAAAAATGCGAACTGTCAACTGTTTCGGTTTAGAAATGGATTTGGAACTCGAGAGGCGTTATTCGCGATTAATGTAGTAGTCCAACGATGCCGTGATATCAACACAACCGTATTGGTATATAGATTACAAGAAGGCATTTGATAGGGTGCATGATAAGCTCATCGAAGCATCGAAGCACTAAAACAAGTCAACTTAAATCGTGAGGATTTCTAATTAATGTCCAATCTTAAATGGCAACAGCAAGCAAATGTCCTCGAATTACGCAGTACTGACCAAGTAAAGATTCTAAGAGGATTGAGGAAAGGATGCGTTCTATCGCAATACTCTGTCAACCTTTATAGAAGCAAAACGTAACAGTTGGTGTCAATGTTAATAGAACATTGATAGATCAGTAATCTCAGATATACAGATGATAGTTTGTTATTGGTTAATGAAGTCAGAGAGATAGCAAATACAAGTATCTTGGTACTTTAACCACAGAGTGGAGAGAAGACACCGAGATTAAAGGCAAAATAGAACAGGCTCGACAAGTATTCTTCAAAATGAGAACATTTCTACCTGACCGTAACCTCTCCATAGAACTCCGGAAATCCATGCAGAAATGTTTGTGAGTTTGTGAGTTTCCATCTTTGTACGGTAGGTGTACCTAGGTATGAACACACAAACCGAACTCACCCACACGTACTAATCAAAAGTAACCAACCTGCGAATAGATGAGATGGTACAAGAATAACATGACTTTTTTGAAATTTTACTTTTGCAGGCAAAATTTACGAATGCCGGAGTTGAAGATGATCCTTTCATCCCACCCAGAGAGAAAAACAACAAACAAATATAAATGTATCTAGTAAATACAAATATGGCTAGCCACATACATCTCCGTATCTACACGGAAGTATGAACCACATATAAAACTATTCATGTCCATAAAACAGTTTTCTGTGTTATAAATCTGCGTAGTCGTTTATGTGCGGAATTTGACTAAAATACTATTCTTAAACATTGATTTCATTGATTTAATTGATTTCATCGCATGGTTTGTGTCAATATAATCCATAAACCTTTACTATGTAGTGTCATTTGAAAGTAATAAGAAGTAGTGCTGTGATAGTAGTAAATGCTTTACCTTAAGACCTTTTTCTTTTGTGAGTTCTATTAACGTCGTTTCTAGCTAACGTAAAAGACGTAATAAAAAACGATATATAAGTGAAATGTGACGTGTTGAGGTGAGGGGGGGTCTAAAGTTTTACTCGCGGAAATTACATGTACGGACTAGACTTGAAACAATATTTTTTTAAGGAAGTTCGTTTATTTCATCAACTTTATTGAGCTATTGCAGGGTTGGTTAAAATATAAGGAAGCATGCAATTAATAACTTAATTTTACCAATATTAACTCAAAAACCTTCTCTCAAGCTGGTGCAGTGATCCAGAATATGTCTCTTGCGCTGGAGCTGTTATTACACTGCCCACTTTGAACCATGTTAACTACAAAATAAACTACCTTAAATCACTAAGAATAGGGCTGCAGAAAGATAACTCGAATCAAACAAATCTTCTCCTCCTTCTTTCTCTTATTTGTTATACTTGTCTCTAACTGTGAAACTTTTCTAATCAAAAACAAATGATCCATTCCAATCAGTATTCTCCATCAATCCAAGAAGATATGCACTCCATATTTTGATTGTTGCAATGATTTATTGCTGCCTTTGCAAACTCCAATTTTAACCTTTCTATATCGCTTTGGTAACAATTTATTATATATCGAATAAACTCAGTTAAGTGAGAAGAGGGTTTCAACAGAATATTTACTGGGGCGTGTGACAATTCAAGGTGACTTGAATTTTCAATAGCAGAGGATGATAAACCGTAAACACATTAGCATAGAAATAAAGAAAAGCCCCTTGGAAATTGAAGGGAAGGGAATTCATTGAGTGTTAAATGAGGCGACGTGACACGTTGCAATTACCTGCTTAAGGGAATAATGGAATTATCATAGAGTACTCGAAAACGTTACTGCTATGTTACTATATAGGTAATCAAACAAATATGAAATCACCCAGTAATTCTGAGAATTTCAATTTAATTTGAAAAAAAGTCATGTGTTATATGTTTTTGAGTTAACAGTTATTAACAGTTATTAAAGGACATTTGGGATGTTTCATAAAAAAAGTAAAATTTACACATAAAAACTTATAAGTTCCAAACCATTCGATAGCCAAGGTTGCGCCTATTCGAAGTACAGAGGATGGTTAAAAATGCAAAACTTTAAAAATATCCCTGTATCTAAAAATTCAATATGCCATTTTTATTTCTGCCGCCTGTCATTTCATGAAAAAGTGACTTCGATCACGAAATCTGCAACACGCTAGCTTTATTAATAAGTGTATATAACGTTAGGTCAGCGCAAGAATCGTTTTAGAATCAACTACAATTATTTATATTTATTTAAGATCGGCTGGCAAAGCTGTACCGAAAACAATCCAATGGCGTCGTTATTCGTTTATTTCGGAAATGAAGTTTTGTTTAGCATCGTTTTCGACCCCAAGATCCTTGTAATTTTCCGTAACGTTCAATAGCCCGAAAACTTTTCCAATAACTGAATAATGTAGAAACGCAGTCTTTATCGGTAGGTACTTTTCACGTTGCAAGGGAAGTCAAATTTTGTTCAAATAAATCCCATTACTTTATTTGAACGAAAGTTTTCGAATTTTACCACGTATTTGAAATGTTCCCTGGGCTTGGATACTTTTGTAGCAAAGTTTTTCAGAAATCTATATTAATTTTGTTTTAAATTTATTTACGGTTAACTTGTGATCCAATTTTATTGATTTTTTCGAGACAGCTGGGATCCGAGATTGGAAATCATTGTACATAATTTTCCTTTAAAAACAATTGTACGCACTCTTTTAAAATCTCGAATATTGCCTCCTAGGGCACTGTAAAGCTATTACAAAAGAAGAATCGCTTCATGGCGTGCTCAGTAATCTTCCCCCACGTTAACGTTATTATGTGACGAATTATTTGGAAACATCCCTGGATGGCAGTTTAGGTCATTACCTTTTTATTACAAGGAACTATCTGCCAAACTTTGTGAAGCGGTTATTTTTGTTTGTTCACCTGTTCGAGAAATATAAACCAGGTAGTATATTAAAATTTACTTACCTTTAGAAACAAAGAGAATTTTTAATTTACAAAAAATAAATGAACTTGTATAACGTTTAATACCCTTTCGAGCTCTTCAATTGCTTGTATTCGTCGGGGAATGCGTATAGGCAAAAAAACCAGTAGAGTTATTGTAAATCCAAGACTAGCTTCAGGCACCATAGGGAAGTCCACTGCATGAAGACCATTTCAGGGTCAAAGCAGCATTTTTATTTGCTCGTACGTATTTTTGGGCTAATAAATCAAACCAGTCCAGAGTAATTCAGCCTTCAACGGGTTCAGGGTAGTGATAAGGAAATGGAAACACAAAATATATGAACACATTCTGTTGTATTGCGCACTGTATATTTATCATTATATAAATAATAAATTAAAATTGTTAGTCAGCATAGTTTCATTCTAGATATCACTATAATCACAGGATTTTATTAATGGTTTTACGTTGTCCTTAAGTTTTTTAATAATTATTTTCCACTTACAGTGCATGTTTGCATTGCCTGTTTTTTAATTAGGATCATATTATTTCCATAAAATTTAAATCGCATTGATAAGGTGGTAATGTAAGTGGTATATTACCGAAATTTTTTATGACCTCGTCTACGAAATAAGTTTTATCATAGGATTTGGTTCTTAAAACTTCAACTAGTTTATTTTGTATAAGAATCTTAGGTCATGCTGAGCTAAGAAACTTTTGGAATACCTCGTTTTTGGTGCCGATCGTTGATACTCTTTTAGCTAGTGCTGTGATAACTAGCATTACCGTAAACTATTACGCTGGCTGATGGAATATTTGGAAGAAGGAATTTTTTTAACCAATTTTCATAGAGTTTACTTGTTATGTAAAGCATTTGCCACCCAACCTTCCATCGAGCCACAGTGTAGAATGAATATTCTTTTTCCTCTAGATGCAAGACTTATTCAAAATGCAGTTCGATAAAAAAATTTGTCACCTTTTCGTTAGTCTCATAGGTGTCGTTTTGTTGCGAGATATTAATGAATATGAGTTAAATATGTTTGTCTTTATTTCACCAATCATTGGGCCTCTTTAATGCAACTACGCTTATCAATATTTTTAAATCTAAATCCGATTTTGTACAGAAATCGGCGCAATTTTTTACGACTGTCAGCCAATCGACCATTTTCTTTTCATTTCTATTGCAATGGTTCAATCTGATTATTTTCATACATGACATACCTTTCCCTGCGAATCCACTCTGCATCACCTTTCTCATGCCTTTATCACATCGCTCCTTCCTTTCATTCACCACTAATGGCAAAGCACAAATAAAAATAAAAATTCCCCCCTGTACTGGAAACGTTTGTGAATTGGCTTTTTATTAGTTAAAATTAAAGTTAAAGGGTCTTCCGTTTATGATAGGCTAGGCAAGTCATGACCATTTATCGTATGCTTCACTGTAAAATACCCAGGTATTGGTGAAAACTTGAATCGGTAAACGCTCTAGCTCTTTTTCTTTTTCTTTATCAATGGTGTTTTATTACTATATACATTTCTGAAATAGATCACAGACGGTCTATTTTACAAAAAAGACTTAAAAAAACTAAAATATTCATTTCGACTATCAAAACAAGATTTATTTTTATATAATCCTCGCCGTTTTCATCAGGACGACGGCATATGTCTACGACTTTGATCCATTCAGTCGCAGAATATAGTTTTCCTATTTAGAAGGCAAGCCGTTGAGTAATTGGGCGATTGTTTAGAACTTTGTGTCGCGGCTAAGGAAGCATTATCAACATTTTACCAAAGAAAGGACAAGATAGGGCCGGAGGGTCGCGCATTAAGCTCCAAAATTTGCTACTCTATTATAATAGCTTCCCAGAGTTTCCGGGGTTGGGACATTTAAGACTGCTTCCGAGATATTATAGGGGTACGTTCCGCGGCCATTCCTTGGAAGATAAATTACGCCCTCCAAACGTGGAATCTGTAAAATCCTGCATTTAAGAAAGCGGACACAATAGCTAATTTTTTACTTTTTGCTTGTTTTATATTCAATGGCGACACTCAATATTACCTAAACTTTATTTGGATTAAAAAATGTTAAAACTATCTTCCCAACTTCTCAACGACATTGGCGATTTCAATGGATGCACTTGAAGATATTCTTTGAATTCGAATGTTTAACAGAAATTTAATAAAAAACACTTTATTAAAGTATTCAGTCTAGTCCACCTAAATCGTTTTTATAGTGGGAATTACCAAATATAAAGTCACTCTTGTAGAAAACCGAAAAGAAAAGTTTTTTATAATTTATTTCCCATATTTTCGAAAATAACGTAATTTTAGAATGTTATTTATAAAATATGTCAATTTTGGCAGGAAAAGGAAAATGTTAAAAAAACTTTCTTGAATCCATTTTATTAATTTTGATGAACAAGTTATCCCCAGAATAAAGATTTCTCATTAATAAAAAATGTTCCCATATGATTCAGACTTGTAGTATATAGTTACAAACACTGGAAATACCTCCCAGTTAGGCTTTGATTTGTCAAAAATGCATTTTCCATACTACGATCGCCATCTGTTTTCTAAGGACTTATTGAACAACTTTTGTATCATTTACAATACAATTAGTGCTCCTTAGTTATATATCGACAAGCGTAAATCGATTAAAGGCACCCTACTAAAGACCCAATTATTGGTGGAATGGAGACAAAAATGTTTAACTCAAAATAAATAAGAACTAAAAGTTCAGATTTTCACGAAATTATATATTATGACATGACAATTGTTTCGACAACAACACATTTGATAAAGACACGGTGTGAAAATCTGAACTTTTAGTTCTTATTTATTTTGATAAATGGATTTCCATCAAGTAAAAGCCACCTCAGTTCAATGTTTAACTCAAATTTCTTTTCTAATTGAATATCAATAATGAAGGGGGCTATTTTTGGGTCCATTTTAAAAAGAAAACTTCATATCTTAACTTTTGAGATACAGGGTGGCTAAGTTTTCAAAAACAAAAAATATGTTTTTTTAATATCTAGATATTTTAATGAAATTTAGTACACATATGCTATGTACCAAGAGGCATATTTAACGTACCGCAATTTTTTTAAAATTCACCAGTAGCGCGCGTACGGAACGTCACCAGTCTACTTTGGCAGACATTGATGGTAGGCCAGTGATTTCTAAAAAAATTTAATTTCTTCATTTTTTCCAATCCGATGTACGGTTCTCGCTTTAAAAAAATAAAAACCTCTTCTTCGTATGGTCATAACAATATCGTTAATATGACAGCATGCGAAGGAGTTAGTTATTATTTTTAAGTAAAAACCGTGAGACCGATCAAATCTGTTCATAAATTAATGCAAATGTCATTTTTTTTTAAGTAAATTAGTGGCGCGCCAATAACATAACATCCTAACAACAAATTAAATAATATACGATTCTTATTCAAATTTATTTAATTTATTTATGTTGACGTACTTCAAATTAATACTTCGATTTTTTTAAGTATTTCAATAAAACAGATAGACAATGACTTAACATTAACATTACATTAACGATATTGTTATGACCATGCAGAATAGCGGTTTTTATTTTACTAAGCGAAAACCGTGCATCAGATTGAAAAAAATCAAGAAATTAAATTTCTTCGAAAATAATTTTTAGATAGTACGAATAATTTTTATTTTAAGATAAATCAGTGGCTCCAAAATAGGCAAGTGAAATTTAAAATAATTGTGATATACTAAATAATGCATCTTGACTCATAGTACATGTGTTCCAAATTTCAATGAAATTACAGTCAGGCGCAATAATGTAAACCCAAAAATGTCCGCCCATATAATTGATGCAATTAATATCAGAAAGCAGTTGGAAAGAATGTATTAGCGTAGCCGTAATTAATAAAAAAACTTCTTGGGATAGGATGATAGTAGTAGCAGAGACGCAAACGGTTCTGACGAGTAATTTTATTTAATATTTATATAATTATAATAATGCAGTCCGCAATACATCACAATATATTCATATATTTGGTGGTTCAATTTCCTTACTAGTACGCTGGACCGGTTTGATGTAGTGACTGCCTACGAGCAGATAAAAATGTTAATGTTGGTTTTTTATCAGTTGCGATTTATTTAAAAATACCACCTTTAAAGTGGCATAGCTTTCATTCAAACACAGAGAAAATTTTGAATGAAAATTTTTTAAAACAAGTTTACTTTGTAAAAAAAAAATTAAATACGAAAACATATTCTTTACATGCATGTAATCAAATCCTTTTTGCCAAATTTGCATTGGAATTTTTCCTTTTCCTGTTATACGCCAATGGCGGGAGGTTTGAATTGTCCCAATTCAATGGAGATCGAAGTTTATTTAAGACATAAGCTCAAAACACTGTTTTCATTTTCTTCCGGTGTGTTTATCTTTCAATTACTCCTAGAAATTTCGAAGCACCCTCCACTTTAAACATATATTTTAAACTAATTTCGGAATATATCAAGTTCCCGCTTCTCGGCGAAACGTTCGTTTCGCAAAAATGGCGTTCCTAGATTAGCCCATCTTCGGCGACGAATAAATTTCGCTCGAAATCCATTACTTTTACAAACTGCATTTTAATTAACTTAATACGCGACCCAAATTAATCTGTGAGATGCTGGAGCCTTTTTTTTTGTCCCCTTATTTAACTTTCAATTTTCTAAGCATGTTATTAAGTGCCCGCCGTTTTCCTAGAAAACAATTTCTCTTATAATTTATTACCGACTTCCGATAACTCGCGGATTAGTCCGCCGCTTAGCCGACTGAAAGTGATATCTTTGATTAAAAGTTTCGTCTAGAATTTTAAGAGGCGTAAATTTTACCTCAACGCGACGAGAAAACATAAGATACAAAACTTTCGGTGTTTAATTTATGCCATTTGGTGTCGAAAACTTCGTAGGAGACGAGCGTCACTAAAAGATTGCAACATCGCGCCAGCTATAGCAAGTCTGTAGAAAAGTAGAAGTACTCCTTTATCGAAATTTTTAATTACTATTCTGAATAGATGTGGCGGAATATCGTTGATTCTGATAATCTGACGTTTGATATGATCAATCCTGACTTTCTAGTGCTCGAAGTCTTATGAAATCATTCTTACTTTTTACAAAACTTCTAGATTCCTCCTGCGTCGGTTTTTGCTGAGTCAAAATTGCTAACACTCCGCTAATCATCCTATTGGCTTCTTCAGAGCTTGACTGAGACTATCTCGCATTTTACTCTGTACCTGCTTATATATTGTTTGAATGTGGCGGAGCTAAATGAGGGGCATAAACACCGTCTCGGATTACTTTCATGTTGTTTGATCCTAGTTGATATTTTTCGTCCGGTCTCTCCAATGTATTCAAACCGATCAAGAAATTTGTATAAGAATCCCTAAAATGATGGACAGAGACCAAGAAATTGATCAAATCAAAATAGGCAGTCGACCAGCTTCCGAGTCATACCTGATGAGTACTGGCATCGAGCCGTACATCCAAACCACCATTGGCGATCAACATCCTGTTTTTTTTCAAAATACTGAGGACAAAATCAGCTTGACACATACCCAGGTTACCAAGGACCAAAATAATGGGGATTGCAGTGAAATTATTATTATTATTATTATTATAGTATTATTGTATTTGTTTATCATTATTCCGGTATGGTAGCTAACTTGATAATTAAAAATAATATAACAATGCAATGTAAGAATCAGCGTTTAGGAGAAGCAAGAATACAAAAAATAATGAGTAATAATTGCAAATTCTAAAACTAAAAAACTTTGACATGGCAGTGATCCAGGAAATTTTTTAAATAAACTTCCAAAGGCTACTACTACCTTTTACATTCCTCCTGCGTTGGTTTTTGCTGACATTTCGGCAGTCATGTTG
Organism: Cylas formicarius; assembly: GCF_029955315.1. Taxonomy (NCBI): domain Eukaryota; kingdom Metazoa; phylum Arthropoda; class Insecta; order Coleoptera; family Brentidae; genus Cylas; species Cylas formicarius. The sequence goes on from NW_026844347.1 coordinate 8,775,603, forward strand.
GCTGTTGGCTTCTTCAGAGCTTGATTGAAACTGGCTCGCATTTTACTCTATACCTGCTTATATATTGTTTGAGGGGGGCGGAAGTAAATGATGCGCATAAACACCGTCTCGGATGATTCCCATATTGGTGACAGGTAGAGACCTAAGTCCCGGTTAAGACTCTCGAATTTTTCGTTGGTAGAAGAATTGATTACGTGCAAGAATTTTAGTTTAATCGAATAAAATTTTATGCCCGGTGTCGTGAAGTCTATAGAAATAAAAAACCTAAAAATCTTAACCGCAACTCAGGTGGCCAATATGACAATCAATCATCCGAGACAGTGTTTATGCCCCTCATTTAGCTCGGTCCCCCTTAAACAATATATAAGCTCTGGAGAAGCCAACAAGATGATTGGCGAAACGTTAGTAAGTTCGACTCGGCAAGAACCGACGCAGGAGGAATCCAGGAGTTTTGTAAAACGTATTACAGTAGCCTGTGGAAGTTTCTTTGAGAAATCATTCTTGTCTGATCAAATTCAGCGAGTATTTATTAATCAAATGCGGTTAGGGTGGTCATAATTGGAGTGTTTTAACAGAAAAAAAATATTTCTCAACTAGACTTACACGCCAAGGGCTCGATTTTTGAGAAACATTTTTTGATTAAAACCGCATGGTGATATCTCCACTACCAACCGAGTTATTTTTTAATTTTCAATTCTCGTTTTGTCACTCTAAACAATAGACAAAGGAAAATTAATGTTCTCACTGCATTTTCCGATAAACCAGTTTCAAAATTGTATTCTTATACCGGCATGTCCTTCAAATAATTGGTACGATATGGCTTGAAAAAAAACTATCCAAAACTTTAGTTTTTCCAGCATTTGTTCCGTCAGCTAATGATCATAAGTATGTGGTTGGACTTTACAATACGTTTTCAATTATATTCATTTCCTTTTCTTCATTTAAGGGGTTTTGATTTTGTCTTGGCTTTTTGAAACTTCCGTAGTTGGTTATTTTTTTTCTTTACGTCCAAAATATTGGCTTGTCTGGTCGGTTGCGCTCTGGATAGGTATTGAAAAAAAGTTAAAAAAAAAAGAAAGTGTACGGAAGCAGACAAATAAAGCCACCTTGCCTGATGGATGTTATTTGAAAAAACAAGTATATGAGGCTCGACGGAAATTATGCATATATGTCATATGCAAGACCGTTACTGGCATGTTCAATAGAAATGGGAGCAGAAACAAAAACCATACTTAGAACAACAGATGTGAGAATATTGAGATCAATGGGGTGGAAAATATTTGTAGACAGAATCCCCAACAATGACATAATAGAACTCTGTAAGGTACAGGATATCGTACGGTGGAGAAAACAAAAAAGACAGAAGTGAAACTAGCATGTAACACGAGTGGACAGCGATAGACTATCTCTTAGACTATATCTTATTCAATGCCAGTGGACACTAGACTACCGGAAAGGCCCTTTAAAAGACGGAGATATACCTGGCAACCCATATCACAAATAAAACCTGCGCTTTAGAAAAAGAAAAGAGATCGAACAAGAACAGACCCCGGAATCAATATAAGAAGAAGAATTTTATCTGTCACCTAAAACTTCTTTAATATCATTTATATACGACTATGCCAATTTGGATTAATGAATCCATTAATTCCGATATAACTAACTTTTATAATTATGCCAATGATCACTTACTCAAAATTGATACCGCAAATGCGTTGTTGTAGTTTTTGGAAATGATATTCAGGTTGAAGAGGAAAAAAAAAGAATTTTTAATTGAAGTTATTGACTTACCATTGCAATTTTCTGATTCAAAATGATGGAAATTATTCTGGAGTTTCAGAAATGGCCACCAGGGGGCGTAATTATTATCCTGAAACAGAAAAAAAAACAAATCTTTTTTGTTTAATGCTTCTTGCTCTATCTCTCCAAGGATTGTGGGGGGTTTTCGAATATTTTCTTAAATTATGTCCATATCCATCTCGTACTCCAAAAAGTCTTAACGCATTTTAATAAACTTGGAGTAGTTAAAAATGGCTAGGCTATAAATCGTGCAGGAAAAATCTGGACTTTGGGAAAAATTTTCACATATGAAATTTAAAATCAAAATAAAATGTTATTATTTGTCTTTTTTTACATCCGGAGGGCACTAGATTACCCCGTAACTCACATTTCTAGCTTTTGACATACTTAGCCGTTTTCAAATTTTCAAATTAGTTAGGTTTTGCAACCCAACCAAAACTAATGAACTGCTGAAAACTAATCCATTTTAATAATTATTGACTTATTTAAGTAGTAAAAAGTGTATTGAAAGAATCAGTTTGTTAATAAAGTCGATTTTTTCTGGGGACTACGAGTTTAAATAAGGCGATTTAAAAGCAATAAGTATTTAACAAATTTAAACTAATTGGAACTCTGGGCATTCAAGCGACTTTGGCAAGCATCAAACGACATGAAAGATGCGTAGCGTTTATTCAGATGAAAACAAAATTTGTTTTTATGGCAATCTTCATAACTTTAAATCAATTATTTTTGTCAAACAATATTTTACTCATTTTTTAAATGGGTCTACAAATTATACTATTTAGATACGTCAATAGTGAATAAAATTAGTCTCCAACAATTGACTAGTGATGGAGTTAATGACTAAACGTAATTTTAATGGAAAAATAAGTGATAATACGTTATCTACGAAATTTGGTGCTCGTTAAATTAATTGTACAAAAAGTTGTTTTAATTTTAAATATCATTTGAGATTATAAATAATAAATTTGTGTTTTATTTGATATATTCGAGATAATAAGATATTAGTATGAGCAACCCGTAAAGTGCCAGGATTTCCCAAAATTATTGAGAGGTTATTGAGCCCTTTATTCTTTTGTCAACAAATTATTTTTTTGCGATTTTGCAAGAAAAATTCACCCGATGGCGTGGTAAACAACCACAATGACGTCACTGGTAGCATTATTGAGAACCTAGGAAAAATCCTTCTTAACGATTTCAAGTTTATTAAAATGCATTATCCCTTTTTGCTTTGTTTCAACTTTAAAATAGTGCGCACTTTAGCCATGATTAAATTAGCCAGTTTTGTAGAAGCGAGTTCTAAAATTCAAGATAACAATGACCGCCAACTGGTGGCCGATGACGGCGTTGATTAACAGAGAGTTGGACGACCAATGAAAGAATTGAAGTAGTCATCTACATAGAATATCCAAATACGGAGACAAAGATGGGTCTGGTACATATCCCAGCATATTTATAGCATAAGTTGCTATTGAATGATGCTTGTAGATAGGCAACTCACACAGGAAATTATCTCATCATCACTTACGGATAGCTAAGCAACATTGAAGGAGCTGAAGTCACTTTGGTGCTTCTTCAAAACCAAACAAAAACTAACAGAAATTGGCCAGAAGCGTTATCCATATTAGTAAGCCGACATAAGGTAACTCTGACATGGAACACAAAGGGAAACCACCTACAGTGGTTACGATAACCAGGACTAGTCTTTAGAAGAAAGATAAAACTAACACTCTTTTATGCACGGGCAGGGTAAACCTAAACAGCTTAAAGAGCAGGCCACTGCAATCTCATACTTTACATGTTCAAAATCGACCTTTTGAACGACGATGAATTCAGGCTGTGCATGGAGAACGAAGAATCGGCTGCACATATATATTGTATCGATACCGCGCGATAAGGATGAGGCTAAGCTGACATCCTGGAGCGTGATAATGTGAAATACTTACCGCCCTACAAGTCGACGAACCTCATACGAGGACATAAAATCGGAAATGTGCCGTAATAAAAACTAAAACCTACACATAAAGTACATTTAAATAATTGAATATTGCGCTGATCAGTTATACCAACTCAATTTTTAGGTCAGCCTCAAGTTATTGCAGAAATTTGCATTTGTATGCAGAAGCGACCAAACGGAATTGACGTGGTATGCGAAGTATTTTGTAAATTCTATTTACACGTGCTCTATATATGCAAGCGATATCGATTCGGAGTTTGCCTGAGGCGCCCACGCTTTTTCGCTATTAATTAATCAGATGTTCAATTATTTAAACCTTTAGTGGTTTATTCAGGCGTCTATTAGATAAAAGCCCCACGGGCCGAAGGCAGGGTCTATTTTAAGTTTAGTATTTAAGGAAAAAAAAACTGCGACGCGAGCTATGTAATGTTATGGTTACTTTTAAACAGTAAAACAGTAAATGCGTCTCTTAAAATAAAATTGTTTGTTTTATGTTTAAAGTCCTTAATTTATTAAATCCGGTAACAAACAAACAGGAATCCTCTGATAATTATGCAACAAGTTTGATAAACACTTTAGCAAGGAGCGGAGTGCATGAGCAAGTGTTGTTTCTACTATTAGTTTTCATACACATTTTTTGCAAAACATCAGGAATACATTTATTGAGAACGTATCATCAGTGACTGAAATCTACCGAAAAAATCGTTTGCGCATGTTGGATGGTATTTGAGATCTATAAATAAGATTTTTCAGCACGTCAGAAATCAAGTAAGTCCAAACCAGCACATGAAATTGCAACAACTTTAGATCAAAACATAAAAGTTGAATATATGAGGTGTGTTCAAAAAGTAAGGTGACTTTTTTAATTGGGCGGACGATGTACATTGGACCTTCGATATTTTTTTTTGTTACGTTGGTACACATGACCCTAACATATGTTCACAATTTCAGCCAGTTTGCACGTTTATTTTTTTTTGCGAGACAGAAGGGTTGGACGTGGAACGAAAAATGGAACAAAGTATTTGTATAAAATTTTCTGTAAAAAATGGAATACGGTGCTGCAAAACACTTGAAATGTTGACAACAGCATATGGTTTGAGCAAAAAGAATATTTTTAAGTGGTACAAGCTGTTCCAAGATGGCCGACACAACGCCGATGACGAACCTCGCTTTGGACGCCCCAGCACCGAAAGTTTGGGCATGAAATGTGTAACAGCAAAATTTGGTCCGAAACTGCTTAACTTTGAACGAAAGGACCGTCAAATGAGCATTGATATGACGTCGAAACCAAAGGTCAGTCGTCCCAGAACCCAAAATCGCGAAGATCGGAAAAAACACGTCAAGTTCAAAAAAATATCAAGGTTTTGCTTACTGTTTCCTTTGAATATCGTAGCGCAGTATATGAGGACTTCTAACCACCGTCAACAAATATTATTACCTTGAAGTTATTCGTCGTTTGCGAGAAGCAATTCCAAGAAAACGTCCGAAATTGTGGGAAAACAATTCATGGATTTTGCATGACGATAATGCACTTGCTCACTCATCGTTGCTTGTGTCTAAAATCACAATCCTGCTTTAGCCGTCATATTGACCGGATATGGCCCCCTGCTACTTGTTAGTGTTCCTAAAATTCAAAAACGGAACGATTGAGGAGATAAAGAAAAAAATCTCCGAAAGAACTAAATACTCAAAAAATGTCTGACAATATGAGAGCACTCGTCAAAAACCATGGCATTCTCTATTTTCGGAAACATAACTATTCTACTAAACAATTAATCTGTATAATTAAAGACTGCCATGAGGATTCCAAATTAACGTCAATAGAAAAATCTTTCTGCTTAGGCAGATATTTCTCATACACTGTAACAAAGTACTGGATACTTACAGTATCTAAACATTTTAACCAGCTTATTGTCATCTTTACAACCAGGAACACAGCATTTAAATATCGTTCGAGTTTATTATTTATATTGAGTAGTGTAGCGTAGCCCAAACTGCAATAAATTTACTTTTCTTCAATATGACATAAACATTCGTTTGTTTTCTTTATCACCATATTCCGAATGGGTTCGGGATCCGCTCCGTGAAAATTGCTAATGTTGACTAGAAGGTCGACACTCAATTAATCGATCCTACATTTCGCATTCGTAGACAAATTTATCCACAACTAGTTTCCAACTGTTTAAAAACTTATGCGCAGAAACATATTTGCAACCGATTGCCAATTTTGCTGAGCGAACCAAGCTAATTGGCGATTTTACGATTCGGTGAGACCTCTTGCGAAAATCATGTTAAGCCACTTCGGAGGTAACATTTCGAATGACGGCATTATTTTCATGAGTTGCATGTGAGGAAAGTGAAAACAATCTCCAAGACATAATTTTTTTTTTACCAATTTTACAAAATTCGGTATATTTGTTAGTATCGTGTTTGGCACTTAGATGGCAACAAGTCAAATATTGCGTCTGTGACTGCTTGAATAATTTCATTGGGTACCCTAACATTTTCTACTAATTTGGATTCTTCAGACTCCATTTTAGAAAATTTAATTGTCATGGTTAAGCTTATGCTATATGTCAAAAAATCAAAAAAATTGGTTACAGTGAAAACCAACTGAAAGGCGACTAACACTAAATGGAAAAGTAACAAAAAGAGATTTGTATACTTTTTTTCTACTTCTTTCTCGGATTTGTTACCTGCGGATGCGAGCCACTTCGAACATTTCCTGGATATTACCCACGGTTTGGGAGAAATCCGATGTTTTCGGTTTCACAACATGAATTTTCACGTTTGTCAATCTCGACGGTCATGTCAGACGTCACTCAGTGAACATTTTTTTTTTGAGAAAAACGCGTGTATAGCTTTTGTAGAGCATAAAATTTGCTACAAAAAGTTCCTATGCGTACATTCTCCCCGACCAACAGCTTTTAAGTTATAGAGCTGTGAAAATAAACGTTCATATAATTGATATCAAATCATTTCTAAATTAGGATTTATTATTTTTACATTAAGTAGCAATTAATTGTAAACAATTTGAGTTATTATATGATTCAAGTTTCTAATTTCCAAAATTATATTGGAATCAAATAGAGAAAATTAAAATTCAATTATTAAAAAAATATTAATTACAATGAAATAATAATTAATTATAGACATTTGGAAACTATTCATGTTTGTAATCCAGTGATCACTCTAAAATTTAGTGAACGAATATAAATTTTAATTAATAAATAATGATATGTAGAAGAGTAATTTTTTATGTTATTTGGGCGTTTTTGTTGACTCAAAGCCTTTTATCCGGCGGTATAATTTTATAAAGTATCAGATTTTCCGGTAGCACAGAGAAAAAAAAATATCGCCTAAAAATGAAGCACCCTAATGTTACACGTTTCGTAAACTTTATAAGTTACTCGTTTATTAAGCACTCTCTACGCAAATGCCTTTTACCACACTTGTTGCATAATATACTATTATTAAACTTTGACGCTATTTCCAAATAAACTAAGATTTTCGAGCCTAATATATTTTTTTTAAGTTAAAAAATAATAAAAATTATTCCAAACCGCCACGTTTGTCTACTGTCTGTACCGTGACGTGTTGATTCTGATGAAAAATTGTTACAATTCAGAAAGCGTCAACCAGACTAACAAAAAACCGAATTCTCGTTTTAATGGACGTAATCCTCTGTCAAGGAAAAAAAAGATCAACCGATTTTTTCTACCGGAAATTGCCTAGGTCAGAGAACCTACACAAGAAGCCCTTCATTTCCGGGTGTCCGACACTGCTCTAATGTCTAGATTTTAACTCTGAGATAAAAACAAAAAAGGCTGACGGAAACGGCCACGAAAGGGCACGTAAAAGTAAATGCGTCGGTTAAAAATAAACCCGATTATGCCGATTTCTCACGACTAGTATTAACGGGTAGAGCCTAGACGGTACAATTTCTTTCGGTAAAAGCACTTTCTCAAGTTGATTTTGGCTGTAAACTGACCTGCAGGTTTTGCACCAGTGTGTGCTTTCTGAGCTGATTCTGGTCGAAATTTTTTTATTAAATTTCATATGGTATTTCAAAAACTCAACAATAACGGAATTAAATTGTGTCAAAAAAAAATCTACTTTAAATTCCCTTTTAATTTTAGATCAAATTTGACGTAAAGCTTTTAAATTCTGAAAGCTAACTAATTTTTAACTTTCACATATGCTGAATATTTACGTTTACCTTCTACCCAGGAATCACATTCAAAAATTTGAAACCATCAAAGTGAAACCATCAAAGTATTTTCAACTACCAAACACTGCGGCAAGTTTTCATCATAACAATTTTCTGAGTTCTTGCAAAAGATTCCAACTTTGTCCTTGCCACACGAATTATCCATAAAGAGGAGATCATTTCATACATCGAGTCTATCCTATACAACAAACAAAACAAAAAATCCAAAGCACGTAAATCTAATATTCCAAGGCCTGGACGCATAGTTCTAAAATGTCCTATATCTTAATCTCGACATAGTAACTTTAAAGGCAGATAGAGGTCATGATACCGAGTATTATGAAAGACATTCTTCGGATCCATTGCCAACTTAACAGATCCTACGTCCTTATAAAGCCACCCTAATGTGCTATTAAAGCTTCTTCTCTATAAGAAGAAATCTGTCAGCTTCACTACTCTAAAATTCTTCGTTTCTAAGAACTCGCAACTTGCAACCCTCAAGTTCACAAACCAGGACATATTGTTCTCACTATTAATTCTTCAACCTTCAACGATATTCTGGTTAGTTGCAACGTAGAGTTCCTGTTCCTGAAACTCTTAACGCAATTTCATATACATTAAAATGTTGTTTTATTGAAAAATGCTTGGATGGAACATTTTTGAACAAATTTAATGGGTTCCCATAATTACCAGTCATATTTGTGGAAGCTTTTGAGATGCAAGCCCCTGACACTTTGCCCCTAAAACCAAAACCATGAAGATGGTTAATAATACTTTTGTTATTTGGTATCATGATCAAGAATTCCTCCGAGGTTTTCTTTATTATTTAGAGCCCTAATCTACCCTAACATACATTGAAATATAGAATAATAATAATATTTGAACTAATAATAATGTCCCATTCTTAGATATTCTTGTCAATAGAAAATCAAACCTAACATTGATTAACTCAGTTATCAACTCTCTTGTGTATAAAGTCGTAAAAATATCTCAACTCGAATTAATATTGACAGAATGAAAACATCTAACATTTGCTCTTCTTTCAATTAACTTCCACAAGCCCACACTTGGCACTCTGCTCCTTCTCTACATTCGAAACATTATTGACCACATAATATAGGAAATATAATGGAAAAACCACATTTACCACTTGACCAAAAAGGTCCCAATATCTTTCATCCCTCAAAATTCCGTTTGAGACACTAACAACTAACAGCATCGGAGCGACAGGACGAAAAATATCAACTATGGTAACAAAATATTAAAGAGCAATAAGACTACGACAAATAAACACATCAGCAGTTGCGGAACATAATCGTGGAACCCAGCATCAAATCTTATTCAACCAAACTAAAATTCTTCTACCAAAGAAAATCCGCGAATTCCTATCAATCTCTAAACAACTAGCCAATCTTATGCCTTTCCTCATCCTTTAGCTCCCGTATAACGTGGAAGATTGATTTTCAATTGATTTACATTTATAAAAACCGATTATTTCTAAACTTTGATTGCATAGATTTTTGAATTTCTTCAGTCGATCTGAAATGTTTTCCATGGAGAAATATTGACAGTTTTATCTAAAAGTAGCATTATTAAAATGTTATATAGCGCAAACTATTATATTATTGCATTTTTGGATATATCAAACATATTTAATAGGCCACGCAAATTTATATCTATAACCGTTTGGAGTAATTAGAAATGGTTATTTTATATATGTTTAAATTTCAGTGGCTCTAGAATTTATGCGGTTAAGTCTAATGCAAAGTTGATGGCACTTTCCTGGCTCGCCTTTTGTAGTCTATTATTATCTTCCAGTTTAACCGGAATTTAATATAGCGGCAGTCCTAAATAAAAATATTCTTAGATCGGTAGCTAATAACTAAATTTAACATGTTTTGATAATAAAATATTCATATAATATAAAAACAAAATATAAAAGGGTATTATCTACAACAATACAGCCGACAGTATTGTGCCATCTTAACACATAAATTCGTAATTGAGAATGAAGCAATGATTTTTAACTGTCACTTGCTTAGCTTCCATATTTGTATGTCTACATGTATAGTCGAACTGTTGTCCATTTGGGACTTAATTTGAATTTTCTTTGCAGGTATGATCTTGCAAAACGCGGCGACAACAGAACATATATCAATAGCACCTTATTTGAAATCGTATAATTTAGGTAAGACATTTTATTTTAAAATTGACATAATTTGTCCGAAGCGGTGATGCTAAAGTCTGCAGTTTGCATCATCATTGTACTTTATAAAGTTATTTCAAGTTTTAAACAATGATTTTAGCAAGTCAAAATTAGCTATGTTTAATTTTTGCGACTACCACTACTATTGTGTTCATCTCTTATTGTTTCAGTTTTCGTCATCTAAAAATTTTCTTAGCTATGTTGTAACTACACAACTAAGGTCGCTGGGGATATTAAGGCCAACCATAAACAAAAACGTTGCAAACAATATTTATTTAAATTAAAAAAAAAACTTAAACGAAAGCCCGTTATTTCCTACCATAGAGTGTAATAAAACTCCCTTTATTTCTGGATTGGATAATAAGCAAATAAACTACTCATTGCACTCCAGACATGTAACAGTTTCCTGATCATCTACAGTGAACCCCATACAATCATCATGCATCCAAGAGTTACAGGTTCTACATTGCCTCGTACCTGCTACTCTGTTTTCACCACACATTACGCAAGGTACTAGGTAAATTCACTGATAACAAGGAATCTTTTAACTTGGTAGTAAGAGGCAAATCATAATTCACATCGGAATCTTCTGAACTTTCCAAATTACGGTCTTCTGGACGTACGGTCTTGGTATTCATTTCAACTTGCTCTCGTTGCTGGAGGACGAACTGGGACCACGAAGATGATCAAATTTAAATAATTTCTTTAGAAGTTTCCCATTTAAAATCTAACAAAACAAATATCTTGTGACCTCTTGGGCCCTGTAATTCAATGATTTCTTTCTGTTGATTTGTTTTCCAGCGACTGGTTTCATATCAGAAATGGCAAGAATTTCTCAGAAACTGTTTTTTTTCGATTGAGTAACGACTCTTTAGAACAGCAATTGGCACATCATTACCTGAATTAGAAACGTTTGGAATATTAATCTCGGGTACATGTTCAACTCATTCTTGATGTGTGGGAAGACTTGAGCCATATGCGTGGTCAACAACTCCCCGTCCCAAAAATGTTCGAAAGAATGGAACGCGCTTTTGTTGAGTTGGAGTTCATGTGGGCTATTTGAAGGAAGGCATAATAAGTGAATTCCCAGTTGGGCGATAGCATCAACAATTAATCTTCAAGAAACCTGGGGGTTGAATAAACTTGGAAAAATGACTGAGCCACTCAATAAATAAGGTAGTGGTCATGCTACCTGTTCGAGCGAAAAACGAAGTTACGTGTGTGATTTGCTTTATTGACAAAAGGTTCCGTGTATGGACGCGCAGTTGAAGCAGATGGGGTAGGGATGCGTGTTACACCGCACACCGACAAAAAGATGCGATTCAGACATCTCCGGGTAAGGACGCATGTGTCCAAAATTATCACGCTGCTGCCAGGCACATTGAAACGATTTGTTCAAAAATAAGTAAAGTTTTTAAGTTTGGCAATTCCACGAATTTCACTCACGACCGAGCCCACTGCTTCCTTGAGCAAAAACAGAGTGGTCCTTCGACGCTCTGACACTACCTTTTGGAGACATCTTCACTTGAGATCCCGGAGGTAATCCGTCACTAAAAGTTGATTTCAGCCTCCTCCCTTCAAACAATATCAAGGGTGGGATAGCATTTCCTAATGCGTTTGCGCAGGTAACAATCGCTCAATTTTCAGCGTGTTCTGGAGGAACCAGATTTACTAGCTTGTTCTCTTTTTTGGCAATGACTGATGATGATGCAGGGTTAGTCTGCATCCCTTTTCATCCACTTTGGAAATCATTACAGGTTGATGTTTGAAGCTAGAAAACATTATCAAGTTTTTCAAAATATTCGTTAACAATGAAGGGATTAAGCTTTGCCTCCCTAGGAGAATTCATCGACTGGGCCTTTTGTTGAGAGAAAGAAGGATGTGGCTTTATAAATGCTTTATGCCAGTCATTTCCAGCAATTTCTTTCTCATCGTTGAAAGGGCTAGAAATGCCTTGGTTTTTAACATACTTGAATGCACTTCTTCATAGTGCCTTTGTTGTCTAGGGAAATCCTACTTCAAAAAGTTTAATGATTTTCCGAACTAAATCAATTTCTTGTGCTTCATTCAAGGTAGGCCTTGTGCCAAGAATTCTTTTAACAGCTGGTTTCTAAGGGCGCGACGTGCTATACCATATCTTGTTTCCACATAAGGCTGGGAGTTTCCTTGACTTAGAAGCAACAGTGCTTCTTCCATAATGTCCTGCGTCCAATTGGCCCTCAACCCGCGACATTTCTTGCCATATTTCTGTAGAGAAAAATTAAAAAATTTATAAGGTAATAAGTCTCATTAAATTCAAGTGGTGGGTAATAAAGCCCAACTGATATCTGTCTGGGCGTTATTACCCATATTTAACCCCTTGGTTCGAAAAAACGCCGCAACTCAACCATAAATTTTGATAATTTCGACCGGATAATGCACATAGCAAAACACGAATGCTATCAGTCGAAAACCACCGAACTTAATCGTGTATGCCGGTAGGTAACAGACCAACACACTGATGGTGCCATAATACTTATAAATTCATTTTTGTTTTAAATGGGTACATGGGTGCCTTATTTATCGCAGTTTATGTGCAAGTGTGCAACTTTGGTATAGTATTTACGAAAGAGAAGCCAAACTTCTTATGACGCCATCAGTCTACGAGCGATGGCGATCAAAATGGTTAGAGCCGCATCTCTGAAGGCTTCTGTGTTACTCAGCCGGCGAATATCATATTGTGCACCTCTTATGGTGTGTAGTTTTTTCTATATATTTGTCATGAGCAGTTATTCTCTGTGTTTGTTTTATGCTCTGTCAAAGATATTGTCTGCATTCCACGCTGACGTTTCGGTTTGCCAAAAGTGCTGTTCTGAGTTTGTTACGCTTGCTCAATTTGTAATTTCATATCTGGTCAATGTTTCCTCAGTTAGGTGTCTTTGAAAATATTTATATTTGAAGTCCTGATTCTGTTAACGAAGATTGCCTACAATGTTTAGATTGATCTTTATATAGTATCTTCGAGAGCTACTGTCGTTTTCAGCTTTCATTTCTTCTGATTTCTTCCATTAAATGTATTTCTCTCGTTATTTTTCATACCTTTGACTGTGTATCAATGTTGCTGCGCAAGTCGGCAACTTTGCTATAATTTTTACTAATTAGAGTCGCCATATTGGAACTGAAAATAAATCTGACTTTAATGACTTAATCTGTAGCGAAAAACTTCCAGTACAATAAAGAAGCGGTGCTCCTATTTTTCAGAAATTTTCTGATGTTTAAACAGCGTGGAAGATAACTTATTATTTTTCTTCTCCAACTACTTATTGAACGGTATGCCTTTCCTTAATTAAAATGGTGTCCAAGCGCTTTTTTAATTCATGATCCAAATTTTTCAACCTTTGCGCGTTTCCACTTAGCGGGAAACCGACACAATACGGCACGTATTTAAACAGGAAACACAAACAGCACGCGATTCAAACGGCGAGTTATCGCTTTTATTGCGGATCACTCACACCCCCGGTTGGTAAAACTGGAAGAAAAGCCTTTCGGCGGGTAGCCGTAAAGAACTGCCTCGACCGGTTTCGATACATTCCCGATTTATTTCGCACGTAAAGGCATCCTCTCCGATACTGAATAAAGTTTTCAGCTTTCATATTTTAAACGGATACGCTTATTGACACTTGAAAGTTTTCCTTTTCGCTTGCTATATATCCCACTAAAACGTCTAGACGCATAACGTTGGATGCGAGTGTGGGACATTTGAAAATGAAAATTGCGCAAGTCTATCGAAAAGCACATTTGCACGTCCGCATTTTAACGTACGGTATACTAAAATGATTAATTGAAAAGAAAATATGTAGGTAGTACTTACGAGGTGTGTTCAAAAAGTTAGGTGACTTTTAAGTTTTATCAAAAAGTATTTATTTATTCATCAAAATTAATATTGTCCCCTTCAAAGTAATCCCCCCCCCTCCAAATATATAATACACTTGTGTCAAAGTTTTTTCGATCGTTCCAAACCTTCTTCTTTTCATGAGTTTCTTGAGTTTTGAGAACATGAAAACTCACAGGGGTGAATATAGTGGCTGAAGCGTGATTCTGGTTTTGTTACTGCCTTCTTGCAAACGGTGCATAACTTCAAGGTTTGACCGTACGACCTTGTGGTAAGATCTCTTGACGTACTACGCCACCATAATCAAAATTGACGTGCTTTTGTCGCTCTTGGCGATTCTGGGTTCTTCCGTTGGGCGCCTGGGCTTTGGTTTCAACGTCATAACCATATATTCGTCACCTTTTTGAGCATATCCGGATCATCAGTGATGTCGTTCAAGCGATGGTCCTTCGACGGTCCTTTTGTTCTAAATTAAACAATTTCGGAACAAATTTTACCCAAAACTTACGAAAAAAAATCATTGCACGAGCCAATAGAGGTGTCTTCCGCCACTTCTCTAATAATGACGAAACGATTTTTCAACAACAGTTATTGACGTGCTGGGGAGTCCAGAGCGAGGTTCGTCATCGGCGTCTTCTGGGCCATCTTGGAACAGTTTATAAAAATAAGTTATAATTTTTTTTGCTCAAGTGTTTTGCAATACTATATTCCTTTTTTTACACAAAAGCGAACTAGCTGAAACTGCGAACATATGTTATGGACATGTGTACCAAAATAAAAAAAATATGTCTAAGATCGAATGTACGTAGCCCGCCCAATTACAAAAGTCACCTTACTTTTTGAACACACTTAGTATATTCAGGTTACAAAGAAACTTCCTCAGGCGTACTACAGCAGTAGTAGTAGGAGTAGAAAAAGCATTTGTCTCTCGATGGCAGGCCAAAAATGGTTTATAATTCTTCAAGGAAATTTCAACAGACATTGCGAGGGTCACTTGAAAAGTTTCCGATCTAACAAAGGTACAAGACATTTTTTTTCTACACAGTCTCATTAAAACTCTACACAATTCTCCCAACGGTGCTTCCATCTCTCTAACCCGTCCAAAAAGTATCCAGTGGTTTTCTCTGCAAAACAATCTGTCACGAAGGTAATTGCCTCCTCATTTGATGAAAGCCTTTGTCCTCCGACCGCGTTTTCAGATGAGGGAACAAAAAAAGTCGCTTGGGGCTAGATCTGATGGCCAAGCAGTTTAAATCGTAATTGGTGAAACACAATTATTTTTGCATATGTGGCCATATTTTCGCAATTTCTGTTCTTAGCTTGTCAAATAAGGATGCACAGTATGCTCCTGTAATGTTTTTTCCTTTTTGAGGGTAACCGATTAAGATGACTCAACGGCTAAGCCAAAAAACGGTCGCCATCACTTTCCCAACCGAAAAAAATCCGTTTTTGCTTTTCTCGGAGTCGGTTTCCTCTTCGTAGTCCACTGTTTCGATTATATTTTTGATTTGAGCGTATAATGGGGTATCTAAGTTTCATATACATGCTGTAAGAGAGCGCTCGAAACGTCCATTCCAAACATTTTTCGTTTAACATGAGTAAAGGCGGCACCTAACTCGCGAACAGCTTTCTCTTGCCTAAATCTAAATGTGACAAACACGTTTTTCGGATCTTTTCATCATCTCCGCTATATCTCTGATGATGATGAACTTTACCAATATTATTGTCGGTAGTTACAGTTTTTGGAATTCCCGAACGTTCATCATCTCCTAACCTCTTACGGCTACATTTAAATTTAGCTGCCCAAAATTATACTATGGTAAATCACTGTGCAAATTCCCCATACACATCAAACCCAACTCAACTATACTGTAATTTGCGTAGGCGTATTGACTTTCAAAAAAATATATACTCATTTTTTTTCATTTCACATCGACCCACTCAAACGACTCTCAACTAAAAATCACGCATCGAAAATGGATGAAGAAGAAATCTGTCATCCGAGAGAATGTTCATATCCCCCCTTTATCTCCGCTTCCCTGAAAGAGCCGGTACAGTGTAAAATGCAAACCAGTTTCAGTTAACACCTGAAGAAACCAACCGGATGATTGGCGAAACGTCAACAAGTTCGATTCTTCAACAGCCTACGCAGGTGGAATCCAGAAGATTTGTAAATAATATTACAGTAGTCTGTGGAAGCTTCCTGGAAGAATGATAAACAATTTTTACACATTGCTTGACATCGGGAGATCAGTGATTTTTCTATAGTGAAGCACTGGTTCTGTTTGCTATTTGAGGAAACTGTAGAGTAATAAAATGTTTCTCTCACTTTTGTTGTCGGCCATAAATCTTGTGCAAGAAAATGAACTCTTGTCAATTTTTACCACCTGCCATCTTACCTGATATATTGCCGCTCATTATTAGTTTATGACACGGGATGAAGGAATAATATTAAAGAATAAATAAAATACACTTACGGTAGTGCCTTTATAAGTATATTTGTTTCGTTTAACCCATCAGTATTTGATGTTCATCCGTAATAAAATAAAAAAACAAGATGGTGTCTAGCTAGGAAACTAGTGGACTATGCAAACTAAACAGTAGTCAAGCAATACCTGACTATGGCCAGCAAAAAACTACGCATGACCACAGGTATTCACACTAATATGAGCGCAACAGTCTTCGAAATGTGTTATTAGTTTACATTTGATAATGGACAGTGATCCATGTGAAATATTGTGGAATTAAATCAAATAATAGGAAAATGTACAGTATACTTTCTTTAAAAAGACAAATAATTAATTTACGACTATATTTAGCACCCCTTGCTATTGCTATCAGCACTATAAATTCTATACCGCTCACAGCGTAGTATTTACGCAGAGGTACATATATACAAACGTTTTATCAATGAAGCTGTCCACTGAATATCTCTCCGCCCAAGGCAGTTTCTATTTTAAAATCAGCCCCTGGCTGAGCAGAACTGATCATGACATTTACGGCGATCGTGTGCAGAACACCGACGTTCCACACATGGAGGGCGGAAATATCCTTCCCGAAATACTTTGCTTCTGGATTTTTGACAGGAGGGGGCGCGAAAAAGGCCTAAAATACCGACTCTCTGTGGGCGGAATATTTTCGCATCGTTTATTTTAATCATCGGTTTTAGTTTAGGCAAAAGATATTACGGCGCATCAGCTCGCGTTATGGCGGTTTTCGACGGAGGTCCGCTTTTGCGGACCCGGAGTTAATTGGAATTTGTTTCTCCTGTTACTCGAATGATGCACCCGCGTCTCATGAATTATGCATTTACTTTGATTAACACTTGATGGGCGGATTCAATTTGACGATGGTTTACTGGGCCGGGGATGAATTAACCGTTGCGTACAAGCTGTCGGACTCTTATTTTATTATTTAACAATTATTAGCCATTAAATATATTACACGAACAACAAATGGCAAGTCACATCTGTCAATAAAAATGAATTAACACAAAATCAAACACATTCTAATAAAATTGATAGAGAGCAATATAATTAGTCGATAGACATATTGTCGATATTGAAACAAGAAATAGAATAAAAAATTCCAATTAGTATTATCGTGACGCAACACTCACCTGCACTATAGAATGCATTCTCCAATCGAAATTGTTTTATTTTATAGAATTTAGGGTTTGATAGGTTTTTGCATAAGAATGAGTGACTTGTTTAGTGTCAAATTAAAAACAATTGACTTGACAGTTTGTAGCGATCCAGACTCCAAGCACCTTAACCGGAGCATTATTTAAATTGTGCACCTTGGCGCAAGAGAAAATCAGACGGTTTGTTTTATTCTCGTTTAGCTGTAAGGAGTTCGACCCGTACCATCCAAGAGCTCTAGTTTTGTTGGTCACACTAATAATAATAATAATAATAATAATAAAACTCTTTGCTAGTTCCAATATACAACTTCTGAAACTTCTCGACCTAACATCAAACTTTAGTAAATCAGTCGCCATGGAATTTGGAATTAAGAAGTGTAAGATGATTCACTTAGAAAAAGGTACTTTATCCCAAACCCAAGTATATAATGTGGATAACGGAGAAGTGATGCAATGTCTCTCAGCTCACGAAGATTATAAATACCTTGGTTTTTTACAATTGAAGGGCATGAGCTACACAAAAATCAAACAGCAGCTGCAGCGGAGCTTTGTGTGCAGATTAGAGTCGATATTGAAAACCTATCTATATGGATACGCTAAAATTACAGCCATTAACTCATATGCTATACAAGTCTTAACTTATTCATTTGTGGTGGTTAAATGGACTCAAACTGATCTCGATGAACTGCAGAGGAAAATACGTGCTACACTAACTAAATATAGAATGAGACACCCGAAATCGCCAGTCGAAAGAACATCACTGCCACCAGAAGAGGGAGGCCTAGGAATATCCAACATAAAGGAAATGCACTACTCTCAAGTGAAAAGTCATAGAGAGTACTTTTTGAAAAAGAGCGCCGAGTCTACAATGTTTGCAGTAATATGCAACCATGGCGATGAAATAACACCCCTGACTTTGAATTGTGTCGAAGAGAATGTGTATGCAGCGGAGCAAACAAACAGCAAGTTGATTGACGAGTGGAAGCATAAACACGGCACACACCCTAGCTACTTAAACCAAGACAATATAGGCAAGACCGCGTCTAACAAATGGTTGAAGACGGGTTCCCTCTACGGTGAAACAGTTGGATTCATGATGGTCATGCAAGAGAGAATAATACCTACAAGAAATCAAGTATATTATGGGAGAAGATGTCGACGGTAAGTGTCGGGGAAGTGGACATAAAGGAGAAACCATCGACCATATAATAGGTGCATGTGAGACATTGATGGGCCTTGATTACACCCAGAGGCATGAAAACATTGCAAGAATAATACATCAGGACCTTGCGAATCGGCACCAGCTTGTTAGGGGATCAATTTCTTATTACAAATATGACCCAAAAGATGTATTGGAAAATGTACACTTTAAACTATATTGGAATAAAGAAATCAGAACTGAAATCAAGAATCAAGCAAACAAACCTGACCTCTATATGATAAAAGAAATAATACCAGGCTAAGCGAACATACAAAAGGCTTACGCAACAAAAATAAATAAATATATAGAACTTGCAGGGGAAAGTAAGCATATGTGGAGAGTAGATCGGGTCAACATCAGACCAATCATTGTATCGGCAACGGGTATAATACCAAAATCCACTATGACTCACGCAAAAGGACTAAACATAGAATACCTCATACCCCGACTCCAGAAATCGGTGATATTGGACACCTGTCACATTGTTAGGCGATTCCTGGCAATGGAATAAAAGATTTATGCAGAATGGCTTGATGTAATGTTAAGATCACGGAACTACCGTTTAAAAACGAGAGAAGAAACAAATAATAATAATAATAATGATAATAATAATAATAATAAAATCAAATAAATTCCGTGTGGTGGTCGGATCAAGAATAGCACCACGGGATTTTTCCCCTGTCGTAAGAGGTGATTAAGCAGCTGACCGCTGTCCTAGTACCTGATCCCAGATACCTTAACCATATTTATACTCACCTATCCCATTACCATTGGTCTATCGCACCGGAGGATTAAAGGTTTCCGTTTCCTCTTCCTATCCATTAGGTAAGTGTAAGCAATAAAGAAGAATAGAAAACGATGTCAAGTAAAAAAACATATCTTGTACCTCAGGTAGGTAGAGCCAACGTTCGGAATCCTACACTGCAGCTGCCCTACGGATTCTGGGGAAGGCAACTCGACATTACGAAGTAGGAGAGGTCCGAGAACTAGGATAGCAAATCCTGCAAATAGTACCCCAAATAGTTCAACAACAAACAGCAGGATATCTGATTTGCACAATGCTGTTGACACACCTGAAAGTGGATACTCAAAATAGACTCAGAGTAAACACAAGTGCAAAGCCTAAAGAAATCAAAAATACAAATAAGCCCAAACGAGTGGGTTGGACAAAAGTAGAAATGAGGGAAGTGTTGTGGTGCTTCCAGTATTGCAAAGTGCAAGTGACAATTATAAGGCTTTGTATAGCCTGTGGAGAGAAAGAAATCCAACAAGGCGACCAAATATAGATGCGAAAAAACTCCTGAACCAAAAGAACTATATTGTAAAAACTGTAGAGTAAGTCAAATTGAAATAGATGCAATAGTCAGAAAGATGATAAACAGAAGCGAAACCGAGACTCGAGGAGGAAACAAGGAGGATGAAGCAAAAATAAACGAAGCTGAACTGCGCGAATTTAAAAATCAAAATGAAACACGAAACTACAAGCTACCACACGAAGAATCTTTTGAAAGGAAAATAATAGAGAACTACGAAAGACTCGGAACTGAATTTTGTGCGCGAAATAGGCTACCTAAGATAATAATGACTAATGAAGTACGAAAATTGATTGCATCCGCAAACAAATTTATAAAGAGTGGTTAAACAAAAATCAGGTAGACCTGCTAGAAATCGATTCACTGGTATATGCTACAACAGTAACAAAAACAAAAAACAGACAAAAAAATAAGCGCGTGAGCTGGAAAGAAAGATTAAAAGATAGAATACAGAAACTGAGACAATATTTATCAAGAATGTCTGAAATTAAAGATATTATTGCCCGATGTAAGATAGAAACCAGTAGACTGATAAAGAAACGCAACATTAAAACAAACAAAGATCTGATTGAAATAAGAGAAAAACTAAAACAAAGAGTAGCGGCACTGGGACAAAGACTATCACGATACACAAGGAGAGAGAAACAATATATTCAAAATAAAAACTCTAGATCCGACAGTAAGAAATTCTGGGAAGGCTTATGGAGTCACGGGGTAAAATACCATGAAGATGCCGAGTGGATACTGCGCTTCGAACGGAGGTACAAAGACAAAATAATGAAGTGGCGAAAAATAAGTACAAATGAAGTTACAGAAGCTCTTCGAGAAGCCGCTGACTGGAAGGCTTCAGGGTCTGATATGATCCTTAACTAAAAAACCTGATATCGGTCCACTCTGCGCTGGCGGACAAATATAACGAAATGTAGAATCTAATACATTTCCTAAATGGCTGGCCACTGGTATGACGTTCTTGCTCCCTAAGAACGAAAACACGAAGAACGTAAAAAACTACAGGCTCATTACCTGCCTATGCACCACTTAAAAAATGTTACAATCATTTTAACAACTAGACTTTAAGAGTTTTTGGATACGAACTCGATACTACCCTTAGATCAAAAAGGCTGCTGCAGAGAATCTAAAGGTTGCAAGGACCAGTCGTTACTGTCCACGTATATCCTGGAAGAATGTAAACAAAGGAAACAAACCGGATTTTGTTATTAAAGATAGACGTAATAACAATGTTGTGGCGAGAGAAGCCGAAAAAATTACTTGAATTCAGGGACCTAGCCATCGAAATAGGTAGAACGTGGGATATTAAGACCCAAATTATCCCCATCGTAATTGGAGCAACTGGAACACTCACAAAGAATTTTGAAAGATACCTTTACACCATCGACGGAAAACATAACATCAAATAACATCAAACAGCTTCAGTCCACGGGAATAACGGGAAGTGCCCACATTTTAAGAAGAGTTCTAGGGTAACCCAAGGAATACGGTGTGTTAAGCCAATAAAATACCTACACCGTGAAAGTTATTAATTGGTTGTCATGCAAACGCACTAATGCAAACAACCAGGGGAAAGAAATCTGTATTATTCATTTTATGCCCAAAAGTCATTTTTTTGTAAAAAGTTCTGCTTGTGAGAAAAATAATGCATAATAAAAAAATGTTATAGCAAATACAAAGGCTGAAATTTATGAAAATATGAAAATGCTTCCTGAGAAAAGTACCATTATTTATAATTGTTTCCAAAAAATGTATAATACGAGCGAAAATGAAACTACTGTAAATATTAGATACAAATTTCAAAAAAAAAAAATTATTTCCAGAAAAAAAAAACTATGCTATACACATTGAAATTTATTTCACTATTTTATTAACTTCTCTCAATATTCTGTTTTCGTAAAGGCATTTTGCAAATGTGAACTAAAAAGAGCATGTTTTTTGAATATAATGTATTTTGTCAATACGCATGAGATGTTTCTCATGAAAAATATACTAAAACGCCCGTGTCAAAAAGAAGAATGGTTAAATTATTAAAAAAGTACTTAGAAACTGGATCGGTCAATCTAAAGAAATCAATGAAAAAAAACGATAAAATTATCTTTAAGGAAGTGTTCACAAACAGTGGATCAAAATAAATTGGTAAGGAAAACAAAATTAAACCGTTTAAGTCAAAGTACTGCTTAAACTTGAACATAGAGATGAAAGACACGTTTAGAGTTTGGTATTTAAGGATTGAACTGAGGAGGCTTTTAATTGATGAAAATCCATTTATCAAAATAAATAAGAACTAAAACAAATCACATTTGATAAAGACACGGTGTTGTCGAAACAATTCATGTCATGTCAAAATATATAATTTCGTGAAAATCTGAACTTTTAGTTCTTATTTATTTTGGTATTTAAGGGTTTTTTTAAAGATAAATCTACATTTTGTCCAAAATAGTCATCATAGGGCTCACGAGAGTCCTAATCATGTAATGCACAAACAAAGTTAACGTTACAAAAAGTATAGTGTGGATTTTGCTCTTTTTCATATCATATTTTATAGAGCAAAATTTAAATCAAAACGTGTATCTGGACATTTTGGATAATTTTGTCTCCCGTTTCTTTATGCCTTAGATCCTGAAGTATATAATACTATGTTTTGCTTAGTTTTGGTTAGTTTTCAAGACGGCTGTCCAGCTCAGTGCTCAGCATTGGTCAGACAATGGTTAAATAATCATGTGGGAGAAAGAGGGATAAGGAGATTTGGCCCCATCCATTATCTAGCTAGGCTTTTTTTTGTTGGGTGGAATATTTTTCGCTTGTTCAGAAATATCTGGACATTCAAATAGATTTATTCTTGGCCTCTCGGATATGGCGTCTGACGAAAAATCAGATTCTCCATCGCAGCATAGGTTCGAAACCAATTGACTGCAAACGACCATTGTTTTACTTAAAAACACCTTTTTTAATAGCAGCAAGCATAATAGTTAGTCGTCAACTATGCGAATTCAGTTTATAAAATCCTCAAAAAGTGATGCCTGTATATTGTTAATGCATTTTATTTTTCACAACATCAGAAATATTTCAACAATTAAATAGATTTAGTCTTGGCCTGTCGGTTAAGGTGTCTGACTAGAAATTAGATTTTCCATCGCAGCGTAGGTTCGAAATCTACTGACTGCAAACGAACTTTGTTTTGGTTAGTTTCCTTAATATGGTACCCTCTCTGATATACTCGGTTTATTATATTCCGATTTTAACACTCCGTTTTTATCATCCAGACAAATCGATTTTCAATTATTTTTAATCAATTCCCACTTGTAAAATATCCAGAACCAATACGGATACATTTTTCAGTATTTAATAGAGCCCATGGGAAACGACAGTGAAAAAAAGCAAAAAAAAAGGGGGACTCCGGAAGCCATATCGGAGCACGAGGAAACATACAGATCATTGTGGTGCGAGGAAGCGTAAAATCGGGACCCGACACAAGGCGACTGCATGAGAATCCGGAAAGAAAAGGGTGCCATTGCCGAGTCAGTAGTTCCCCAGACTATGAAATACGATCTACTAATATAAAGGGGACTTGAATACGTATTCAAATATACAAATTTGATTTAGATTCGCCGGGTAGCGAGGACGCGACAGTTTCATACATCGATATAATATTTTTGTAGTGGTTTGGAATTTTAATTCTATTTTATGGTGGTTATTATATCTTATTTTCCTGCGTAATTTGTCCGAAAAGCAAAAATCGATTATAACTTGCATCTTAAGCTTTCAATGGTGGTTGATATTAAAGTGAACATTAATATTATTAAAAGATTAATAACAATTATGGACGCAATTGTCAATTCGGCAATGCTTGGTTTAGGTGACAAGTACAAGAAGTTCCATTTTACTGGACGAGTTGACAAATTCTGCGGAATCTTGCGAGTCCAGTAATACAACTTTCGGGAAGTGTTACGAACAATATATGTTTTTTAAACCGACTCAGTGTTGTACATATAAACTTTTTATGAGAGAAATCTTTATTAATATTTTCTCACAAACTGAAAGTTTTGTTTAGTAAAAAATATACATATTATTTTTGTATATTGATATTAAACAACTATTATCAATCTATCAAATCTTATAAGAACATCCTTTGGTTTGAGTAATTTTAAAAAAGTAGCTATTTCGAAAGGAGCTTTAGCTACTGCATGCATGCGTAAGGCTTGTTGAATACATTTTAATTTATTGTGATGAATAAAGAGACCTAGATGAGGAAAGTTAGCCAGGCGTAAAACTGGAGACCATATATAAATTTATTTCCTTTCCTCAATTAATTATGAATGACCCATGATAATTTGTTTTGGTGTTTGGAATTCTAACCAAACGCTTGGTTTGTTTGTCTCTTATGTCGTCAGTTAATATATTAGTAATTTCTATTGTCTATATGCTCCAGTATAACTCATAATCAACAAAATTTTGACCATAAGAAAGTGTTCATCTGGTGCTTCTACTGAGAATTTTCAGATATCCATTTTGTATATAATATTCTCGATTTGTTGAGTTTAGCTTTTCTGAGTTTTCTGGTAAATATAGCAATAAAACATCTCCTTAAATATTTATGGCCTTTTTTTAGGCACAACTTTTCAAAAATTTGGTATATTTCGCTCGTATCGTGACGTGTATCACTTGCCCGGGTCGGCAAAAGTAACACACAAAAGGTCTCTTAAAATTTTAGATTGGCAAATAGCTTCCAATTCGAGGAAGGAATTTAAATGACGTCGATGTATTAGAGACCGCCAGCGGTACAATTAAGGAAGGACTTAGCTCCAAACTCTTAACGCAGCTCTGTTTGAAATTAAATTATTTGTTCCCGCGATACACACATCGAATCATTTCGCGGTTTGCGTTTCACATCCGAACAAACCAAGTGCTTACTTAACAGAAATAGATACAAAAGTGAGGTAAATTTTACAATAAAAAAAGCAATGAAGTTTCTTCTCTCTTTTTGTTAATTTATATAAATAGCAGAGCGGGTCCATTTTTGTTGTTCTTTAATGACCAAAGAATGTTTTCGTCAAATATTTGTATAAACTAACATTTGTAATATTCGTATTTCAAGAACCTTCGAAAAAGGCGAAGAAGAAAATGGTAAACTTGGAAATAGAAAATATATTTAAATATTCGTATCGTTTTCAATAAAAATATTTGCCACATGATAGCAGCATCAATTTTCTCAGACCTATTATTTCAAAAAGATTTAAACAATATTTTTTATTTCCTGAAAAGTTTAAATTTTTCTTTCTCAGTTTTTGTTACTACTAAATCAATAGGGAAAAATGTTAAAATATTCATTTATTATATATATTATCACGTTATACAAATGCAATGAAATTCACAATTTTTTATTATGGATATGCGTTATTTAAATTATCATATTTATATATTTCATTTATATGGTACCCTTTTCTTTTATTTCTTCGCTTTGCACTGTTTTCTTTTGGCAAAGCTAGTATATATGTATATAGTATATGATTCATTTTAATAAATATATATTTAGTCATTATTGTATATCTGGGACTAAAGTTTGTAAAGAGCGACGATGTTGGTTGTCGCTCTCAACTAATATCATTTTGCTTAAAGTATTTTGACAACTAATGAAGGCTCATTATTACTATTATTATTATTATTATTATTGTTTTAATTATAAAAAGTTTCCCAGTGTTGGAGCAGCATCGAAGGTTTATATAAGCGGCAGCCATTGCTCTAGATTCACGTTAAAGCAATCCTTCAAAAGCTGCAAATAATAAAATTAAACCGAACGAAACAAGTAAACCTAAACTAAACTACGCGATTTTAACACAAAGTTCCCGGATGCGACTGAACTATTCGATGTACGCTGAAGGGTTTAGCCTATAAATACAATTAAAGTACTTGAGAAATCTTCTTTTCCCGTTGTCGATAATCAATATTGTACAAGACACAAAAAAACAGAATGAACTGATATTCAGATTTCATTAGGGTAATCTAGCTTAGTTTAACTCAGATATGCCTGAAATATATATTTTTCTTATATTTAGGTATTGTTCTATATTTGAAATTATTTAACTTAATAAAATGGCAATAGGACAATTCTGGAGAACTAAATAGGTTTCTTTTTCAAATTTGGTTAGTTTTGGTTAGTTTCTCTAATTTTATTTTGCAGAAAGATTTGTTACTACAAGTTTTGACGGATGATTGTTTAATAAATATGCAATGCTTCGAGTGTTCGAAGTGTTTTCGGAGCGCGAGCATTGAAGATGCCAAGTGAGATCTTCGCGAAACGTCTTAGTTAATAGTTGGTATTGTAGTGGCACCCTATCACTGAGGTTGTTTGTCCTGCTGATTTACCAAATGATCCAGGCGGCAATTTATATTTTTAGTATTTGATGGTCTTCTCTATTTACAACTCATTTTTTATGGTCCGCTTAAATAATAAAAAATGGTATTTTCAAAATGAGTGTTTGCGTTGCGAGTATTATCGTAGACGCGATGGCTCCTCAAAGTTAACTCTTTAACATTTGGTGGTCAAATTTGATGAAACTGACTAGGCACTCGACGAATGATCCAACTGACTGGATCTCAAATCATTTACAAGACTATCCCAATTTTGGGCGAACATCTTTAACCACGAAGCACGTTTTTTGATGAATGGCTGTTAAACATAACACAACAAGGGGAAATATATTGATTACAGGGGTATAAGTCTGTTTTAATATTATGACCAGGTCATACATATTAAAATTTAAAGAATTTTCTATTTTAAAATTTATTTATTTATTATTATATTTTCTTTTAGGGAAATATTTTAAGTACAGAAGTTTATATAATAATTTAAATTAGGTTAATATTTTAAGTACAATTACTTACAAAGTATTAGAGTAAAGTAAATATTTTAAGTACAATTATTTGTAAACAATTAAGATAAGGGAAATATTTTAAGTACGAAAATTTATATAGAATAAATATTTTAAATACAAATTTATGTAAAGGGTTAAAATAAATATTTTAAATATATAAATTTATATAATAATATATATATATATATATATATATATATATATATATATATGTATGTATGTATATATATATATATATATATATATATATATATATATATATATATATATATATATATATATATATATATATATATATATATATATATATATATATATATATATATATATATATATATATATATATATATATATATATATATATATATATATATATATATATATATATATATATATATATTATTATTATTATTATATATTATTATTTAAGATAATTTTAGTTTTAAGGGAATATTTTAAGTACTAATTAAATCTGGATTTCTTAAAGTAAATATTTTAAGTACAATTATTTGTAAAGAATTAAGATAAGGGAAATATTTTAAGTACGGAAATTTATATAGAATAAATATTTTAAGTACATATTTATGTAAAGAGTTAAAATAAATATTTTAAATGTATAAATTTATATAATAATTTATATTTTTTTTCTTTATATATATATATATATATATATATATATATATATATATATATATATATATATATATATATATATATATATATATATATATATATATATATATATATATATATATATATATATATATATATATATATATATATATATATATATATATATATATATATATATATATATATATATATATATATATATATCTCACGTATTGATTCACGGATGGAAAAATGTGATGACACTATATTCCGGGATATCATCCGTTCGCTCGAAGTGTTCGAAGTGTTTTCGGAGCGCGAGCATTGAAGATGCCAAGTGAGATTTTGGCGAAACGTCTGCAGGATTCCAGTCGGATGCACTATTCCAGTCGGAGTTCAAAGAGCGAACGGATGATATCCCGGAGTATAGTGTCATCACATTTTTCCATCCGTGAATCAATACGTGAGAATATATATATATATATATATATATATATATATATATATATATATATATATATATATATATATATATATATATATATATATATATATATATATATATATATATATATATATATATATATATATATATATAGCACAATGGTGACTTATAGTACAGGAATTCGACTTTATTGTAGAGAATCGCCCATTAACAAAACTAGCACATGCATGTTCTAGTTTCGATATATTAAAGGTAAATCTTAACGAAGATGAGTAGGTATTATCAGGTTAGATGCAAGAAGAGCGCTGTAAACAGCTATTAGAAATTTTGTCGAAAGAGTCAACGGATGCAGATAAAAAAGGCGTACATAAAGATACGTAATCCAAAATATAACATAAAGAAAATGGATATAGGTGGTACGTCCCCAAAAAGGCAATAAAGGAAAATATCAGTACCTATGGATAGGGTCCACTTTGCTCACTTAGGACCATTTACGAGAAGTTCCAAAGGAAACTATCTAATAGCGGCAGTAGGCGCGTTTATGAGGTACCTCTGGAGTAAAGCCGTTACGACAACAAAGTCAGGACCTTTGATTAAATTCTGTGAAGAAATTTTCAAAATTTTTGGTACACCTCGAAGTGTGATATGTGACAGAGGAACATGCTATACTAGCAAGGCGTTTCAGGAATTTAGTCGAAAGTTGGGAATAAAGGTGGTGCTAAACGCAACAGTAACATCTCGAGCTAACTGGCAGGTTAAACGCTACAATCGTACAATCTTGACTTCTCTGTCAGCAATGGGTGACAACAATATATATATATATATATATATATATATATATATATATATATATATATATATATATATATATATATATATATATATATATATATATACCTTACGTTTTGGTATCAATTCGGCAGTGTAAAGCTCACATGAGCTTCTTTTCGGATATGAATCAAAAGGAATGGGCGATGCATTTCTAATTCACGACATAAGTCAAATCGAAAATGACTATTACGAAGTGAGTAGGATTCAAAAAGAAGCTGAACGAAAAGTAACGGCTGCTCAACCGAAGCAGAAGGCATATCACGATGCTTAAAGAAAAAACCTATTTTATACGAAGTAGGGATGCAGGTGCTCCTACGAAGGAGTGCGATTACCAACGACGGTAAAAGGAAAAAACTGCTCAAAAAGTATTGCGGTCCTTACGTTGTGGCTGAAGTACTTGAACACGATAGGTATATCGTAAAAGAACTTCCGGGCACACGACGGGCTCGGAAGATGTACGAAGGTGTCTGTTCCGCAGATAAAATGAAGCCTTACTCAAGACTCACTCAAGCTCTAAACTGGAAGGGTTGAAGGAAAGATCAGAGGTTCTCGGTGTATACATTTCCAAAAGGACCCATGTGACGATAAATTAGTAAATAAAATAAAAATAATAATAATCATAATTAGTTTTGTGTTATAGCGTCGACAAAAATTTCCGTAGACTGAAAATGGGTAGCATGGCCGACTGAAACATAACCGCGTCTCGGGGAAATATATTGATGACAGGGTTAGAAGATTTACAACAGTATAATTCGACGGTGATGCCATCAAAGGGGCTGCAAAATCAAATTTTTGTTTACACAGGTGTGGGCTATTATTGCGGAACTTGTTCGAAAAATATTTTTGTTTTGCAGTCTGCTTTAATATATTGACCAGGCCATATGATTATCGGTATTACGGTGTTTCCAAATAAATACGTGCTTTAGCGGGATTTCGCCTATTAATTTCTAACAGCTGTGTTAATAAGAAAAATTGCTAGATATAAGGTGATATTAACCAACGCCAGGTTCACCATGAGGATGTTGCTATTTAGTGTGGATTTTGAGCCAACGAAGTAATTCGTCCTTACTTTGTGTAAATGACGTTTGTAAGACGGTCACCGTCAGTAGAAAGCGTTACAGAATAGTAGATAACCAATTTCATATGGCCGACGTTGGACCATGTGAACCTAGAGGATATATGGTCGCAGGTCTAGGCAATTAAACCACAATCTTGAAGTTGAAAAAAATGATATTACTCCACGTGCGTGAGCTGTCTAGCTTGTGTTATTTCATTTCAACCTCTACGAGCACTTTAGATAGATATTTAATTCTGAGTACTGCAAAAATTAAAAAAAATATGTGAACACTGCGAAAAAAGGAACAAGTCATAAAAAAGAAGAAAACAAAGGTTAAAGATAAGGTTGTGATCTTTAGCAATACTGATAAACTATCCAAATCCGAATTAAAATTTAACAGATATTGAAAAAGGACTGCATATTTGAGTATTATCAGTCATCAGCGTATTGCTGCATATTTATGACATAGTTATACTGCTCTATAAGTTCTATGCTCTATGTAACTGAAAAACCGAAATTAGTGAAGTTTTTCGAAAAGCGTGTTACGATTATTAGTATCTAGTCTTTGCTGAATTTAGAGATATATTTCCTCTATAATTTTTGAAACTATTGGAAGTATGCGGTCTTCGATGCTTTAATCAGAAATATACTATCAGTTATATTTGATAATTGAGGAACTAGGTTCAATAATTGCGGTAAAATAATTATTCAAGAATAAGCAATAAATTAACTAAAGGATTCAGGCAATGACGGTATCATAAAATGTTGAACGTTTTTCTTGTCCGGATGTGATAAAGGCGTTTACGAGACGACTAAAATTTTTAATCTCCCGGAAGAGTGTGTAATAATTATTTTCCAGCGCTCTCGTATCCATCGAGACGCGAAACCTTATCCTAACTTAAAATGGGTTAAAAATATTTTCCCCCGTTTTCCGACGCAATTTCGCATGCATTAGGTCGGTGCAATTTTTAAAATTAGTCGGGAGTTCCCTTGAAGCATTCCGCTGGCCTACCGGATGGCTTAGAATTAATGAAATTCGTCTCCTTCATCTTATTTACTTTTATTGGCCACATTCGAGAGAGCAGGGAATAAATGTATCTTCGCATAAAGGAGCCCCTGCTCTACCTTAATATTTTCCGACGCTCCGCATTCCGTGGGAATACTTCCTTTTTTTCTTTCGGAAAGTAGGAATTTCTGTCGCTAATAACATCTATACAGGTTGTTTCATATAGTACAGCCGCCGACCATGTCTGAAAAACCACTGGATAGAGCTTCGTTCATACGAATTATGCTTATCCGTTTCGCATGTGAGCATCATCATGGCTATTCCCATTTTATCTGCTGCCATCCGGAACAACTGAGTGGAGCTCTTATCATACCAGGTTCTTAAATTGTAAGCTGCTTCTGCCTGGTTCTCAATTTTTCCTTTCATGAGTTGTAGGAGTCCGTAACGAGCTGAGTTTCGCATAATATCGCGCAGATATTGCAGTTTTCTGCAATTGAGAATATTGAGGATTTCTATGGTTTTAGCTTCAGATTATGCCTTTGCTTTCACGCGAGTTATCTCACGCTTCTTTTATATATGTACCAAGATAAATATTTCGCGATTTGTTCATTAATGGCATTGTGCATTCCTATAACTTGCACAAAGAAGGTTGGGGCGGATGAAGTTGGACCTGCTATGAAGCAAAGAAAAATTAAATGGTTAAACCGGAGATTATTATTGTTTATTATTAGCTTATATTAATTTATATTTATCATGCTGAACTAAGAGTTGAAAATATATTTTTTTACATTATAGCATTTTCAAGAATCTACGAAAATGGACAATTTTACTTAGGTAACTTATTTGTTATTGAATTGATTCGTCAAGATGTAGAGCAAAAACACATTTTGTTTGACATAAAGGAAGGTAAGATAAGAATAATAATTAAAGGTATGATGTTAAACTTCCTTGTTTTGGAAATTTAACGTGTTTCCTCTAATTTTCATACAAATCCAAGAATATGACTCGAATATATATTAATACTTTGTTCCAGCCTAAATAATTTATTTGCACCCCATCGGTTACGTTAATTAATCCACGTGTAATTAATATGGGTATAACAATTATATTTCTAAGCATTCAATATTTTGCCACCTCAAATTCAAATAAAAGTCAATTCCCTCGATCCTTGCACTGACTGCAAATATCCAGAATTAGTTCAATGACTAGCATGTGTAATGGAATTTTTGACATTTCTAATTGGACGTCAAATTTGGTGGCTTGCTGTTGATAATTTTTGTAATATCTGCAATTTGAGAATTAAAAATGTTTTAATCGTGCAGTTATTTCAGCACAACTCAGGTGATCGCTGACAGTTATGATATTTATGAGCGTAGAATATAATTGATTCATAAATATTTGTTTATCTTCCACGGGCTACTGTAAACTATTTACAAAATTTCTGGATTCTTCTGGCGTCTGTTGTTATTGAATCGAAATTGATGACGCTTCGCCAGTGATCATGTTGGCTTCTTCAGAGCTTAACTGAAACTGTTTCAGAGATTAATTGACAACCGACGCACAATAAATCCAGAAATTTTGAAAGTAGTAATATTTGTTTATATTGGCTGACGGGTTTGATTAGTTTTATTAAATAATGGTGGTGTTTCATTTAGACATAATGTCTTTGGTCTCTAAGGTATAACAATAATCATAATAATATATTTATTATTTCACCAGGTTACATAATTTTATTCAATACAATGACATATATCATACTGAAAAGAATGATGGGTCATAAAAATTCAGACTAGCAGTCTAATAGATCTGCCATCTGCTGTCTATAATGAAATCAAATTCCAATAAAAATGTAAGGAGAAAGAAATATATATATATATATATATATATATATATATATATATATATATATATATATATATATATATATATATATATATATATATATATATATATATATATATATATATATATATATATATATATATATATATATATATATATATATATATATATATATATATATATATATATATATATATAATGAATGTCAAATCAAAAAGAGAGCTTCTGACGAGAATATGGAGGAAAGTTATGTTTAACAATCTTGAAATCAAAAGAAGACATACTCAGCGGATATCTGTTCAACATGTCGAGCCATTTTGATTGCACGAGACAGTGAGTTGCGCGATTCCTCCTTCTTACTCCACTTATTAATCTTAGACAATAGTTTTCAACCTTTTGCACACCAGGTGGCGTGCGGCGCATTGTCGGCTCAGTATAATACTGCGTTTCTGGTCTGTGCGTGCGTTCGTTGAATACCACTGTGCAAAATTTTTTATGCTCCTCTTTTGTTGTTCGTAAAATGTTTTGTTTGAATTACCAATAAAATACGAAAATATAGTTCACTTTATACAATTCCATCAAAAAATTATTAGACCAGAAGGCCCACAAACCATCCTTCACAAATCAGTTTAAGAGTTTCTTTACAGAGATAATGTATGTTACTATAGATGAGTTTGAAACCGCCATAGTCAAAGTGCATATTATATTGTAGCATTAATAGAATTTTGCAGAAAACGATAAAACGATATCGTCAAGCGTAACTTCTAAATTATTTTTAGTAAATTTTAGTTGAGCTTGGCTTCCAAGAACGATTACAGATGATTTGGATCAGACATAGCTTACAAAACTGTACCAAATCTGAATTTACTGCGTTTTATGCGCTCGATAAGTTCTGTTTTCCTTATATTATAAAATATAAAGGTAACTTTGTTTTAATAAAGCCATAATTACAAATATCAACAAAATGACGCATTTAAGGCACATGTCTTCTAATTAAATTGGTATATTCTAAATGGACATTTCTATAATCTTTACCACACACACTTTAAGTGACTGAACATCCAACCAACCGCCCGTTGAGCACTGCCGCTAGCTTATGGATATCCATTCTACTCTACAAATGTTACACATCTGAATATCATTTTGAAATCTAGATGTGTGATTACTTTATGAACCCAAATATGGATTTTTCTTGGAAGACTCATACAATTCTTTCGAAATCCGAAATGGTCCTTTTAAGGAATATTTAAAAAAGAAATATTCAAATTTAGAACCGTACTAGTAACAATTAATGTGTACTTGCACAAAAAATTGGTGCGAAAGTTTGGCCAAAGCATATAAACTTTCGTTTTTGGAGAGTAACGAACTTCGCATAATACCTCATTTCAAAAATAATAAGAAATAAGATATCCAACAAAAACATGTTCTTAGAATCCTTGATACTAACTTTTGGTATGGTTTTCTTTATACTATCACTATCCAATATACAAAAAAAAATTACTTCTGACACATCGCGCCCAAATTTCAGTATCATTTTCTATTATATCTAGGAGTGAATATTTAAAGGATATCCAAAAGATGTGTCCACTATTGTTGTTCAGAACCTGTACAGAAATGATAGTCCATTGAAAGTTCAGAGAGTGTCTTGCACTGCATTGATGATGTGTGGACTACTTTTGGTAGTACAACTTTTTCTCATTTTCTTTTTCTTAACCTTCATTTGTATACTTATAAATTATACACGCACCCGAATTTATTTTTAAATATCTTCCCTTATCGGTATCGTGTATTTCATTTTGGTTACGAATACTGCTTATTTATAAGTTCGTCGTGGAAAATTATTTTCTCGAGTTTTTTTATTATGATCAATTACGTTAGAGAAAGGAATCGGACCGCAAAAAAAGGACGGTTGGCGCTTCTTAATGGAAGGCCAATGTTATCATCTAGATAGGGCCCCTACCACGCAATTATTTTTATCTGCCCGGTCGGATGCCGACCTGCGAAAAAACGGAAGAGAAAGCTAATTGAACGGAGTCGGTAACGTCCATGTTTGTATTTTTTGTTAGCTCTCCAAAAATATGCCTTTTTGCGATTTGTTTATTTTTAGCCAGTTTTGAGGCAAATTTTTCGAGTGCTCTGGAAATATGTACGTAAAACAGGGCGGGTCGACAAAACGGATCAACCGTTTAATGACCGATTCCTTGTGTGAAAATATTGGGACTCCTATTATGGCATTTTTCACTTTCGCTCCCAGTTCCTATACAGGAATACAGAACATTCAACTTTATTTACGAAATAATATTTTTATTTAAAAATCTTGCAGTTTTTCACATATTTGGTATAATTGTGTGTATAATTATTGAAAATATCAGTATGGTACAGTAATAATTACATAATTACACGTGAACAACTGGAATGTCCCTCGGGTGGTGCATAATTTAAATTAAATATGCTAATCTTTTTTTATGAATTCTAAAAATCGACAAACAGGGCATCATAAACTAAAAATGCGCAAAGCAGAGCACAAAATAAAAACACTCCACTCCTCTCCCATTCTAAAATTACGGGCACTCCATATAAATAATTTTGTATAAAATATTTATATGTATATATTTGTGTATATTTGTATGTATTTGGTGCTATTATTGAACAACCTCATCGTAAGAACAACTCAAGCCTTATACCGGGTGATACAAGACAGCGGGAACACTCTATAACTTTTAAACGACTTGAGATAGCGATTTGAAATTTGGAAGTTTGAATATAGGCTGAATGTCCAGTTTTTTGACAATATGTAGTCAATGGTTGCACTTCCGGCTTGAGCGGAAACGACAGTCACTTTCGAATTTTAAATGGCACAACCTATATTTTTTGCATTTTTGGATTATCTATTTTTTTTTAATTTGTATTTAATTTTTGAAAATTGTGTCTAGGGGGCTTTGACCACCATAAATACTATTTACCGAGTTACCTGATCATAGGAAAATTGCAATGAAACTTTTCTATACTTGGCTAATGGCAAATAGCATTTAATGTAATGTAGGAAAACCTAGTTTTTTTCAAATAGCACCCTAGTGGGAATAAACACTTTAAAACCGGTACTTTTTTGCAACATTTTGAGAATAAAATTTTCAAAATTAAGTTAAACAAATTATTATTCTCGTCATGTTTTTCTAACAGTCAATTACAATATCGAAGTCTTCTTACAAAGTCAGCTTCATAAAGATGTTTTTGAAAAAGTTTGCTGTCAAAATGTTGCCAAAAAAAGTACCGGTTTTTGCTCCCAATAGGGTGCTGTTTAGAAAAACTAGGTTATCCTAAAAATTAATAGTTTATTATATTAAATGCTATTTACCACTAGACCAGTAAAGATTATTTTCATTTACAATTTCTCCCATGATCAGCTAATCCAGTAATTAGTATTTATGATGGACATAATTTTCAAAAATTAAATATAAATTAAAAAAAAAGAGAAGTCCATCCGACGTAAAATGCAAAAAAGTGTGGGTTATGCCATTTTAAATTCGAAAGTTACTGTCGCTTCCGCTCAAACCGAAAGTGCAATTATTGACTATATATTGTCAAAGAAATTGAAATTCAGCCTATACCTATTAACACTTCCCAATTTCAAATCTTTATCTCAAGCCGTTTAAAAGTTATACCATCTAAAGTAATAGTATATTATGCAACAAGTGCGGAGAACGGCATTTGACTTACGAGTTTTTAATAAACGAGTGAGTTAAAAAGTTTACCGAACGTGTTGCATACTATACTTTTTCTACG
Organism: Cylas formicarius; assembly: GCF_029955315.1. Taxonomy (NCBI): domain Eukaryota; kingdom Metazoa; phylum Arthropoda; class Insecta; order Coleoptera; family Brentidae; genus Cylas; species Cylas formicarius. The sequence continues at coordinate 8,812,264 of NW_026844347.1, forward strand.
ACCGTTAGTTTTTGGGTCCATTTTCGCAAAATGTCCGAAGTGGCTCGGATTCATGGGAAACAAAACTAATGTGGTAAAGTGACGCTTCCCGCACGCTAGATCGGCGGGTATTTTACAGACGGGAGTAGAAAAAATATATTTCGTTTTACTTGCTTTGCATAATTTTTTCTGTCTTAATTATTTTTGATAGCAATTGTAGTTTTTAAGATAATGTACAATAATTAATAAATTAACTGTTAAAAACGCTCATTAGTAAATAATTCATGTTAATAACTGACAACAGCATACTCTCAAGTTTAAAAAGGAAGTGTTGTTACAAAAATTTAACAAATTTTTGTATTTTCCATGTGTATCTCCCCGTCGTTGTTGTCGGTTGCTACAATGTAAATATTTCCCAAAATACACGCAAAGTAACAGATTTGGTTAACGAAAATTTACGTCTTATGCTTGTGTGTGTAAGTGGAACCCAGTAGGACAATAATATATTTTAGATAAAGTTCAAAGTTCAGGCATCGAAAATGAAAATGGGATTGTAATAATAACGGCTTGATGCATGGCTCTCTTAAATTTTCAATGTCTCTTGAGAGTGTTTTGTAGACTAAAAGTTTCAATGAGAAAAAATTCGAGAGTGGTTAGGTCAGGCGAATTTAGCGATTACAAAATTCTTAACGCTAATCGCAATCGAGAAAAGACGAATTCGTCAGCTTCACTACTGGTCAACCAGAGAGAAAACTTTTTCTATAAATAATAAAATATTTAAACAGTTTATTATGTCGACAATGGATGTGATATCTTATTAGCATCACTAAAATGAATCTTGTTATAATAAAATATATGTTGTTCTGTCTACTGGAGAAAAACATATTGAAGTCTAGTATACCCGGTGTAGTAACCTCTAGCGTTTTGATAAAATATTATTCTATTATTTTTGAAAGTGGATATGTAAAAAAACTTATTTGGCATAAATCCTTTATGCAAGTTTATATAAAAATTGTATAGCAGGTTGTTGGTTATTTTTTAGGTAGTTGCTACACATATCTAAACTATTTCGTTTTAGCAATAAAGATTATCAAGCTCCAATTTTTAGAGTTATTTTTTGAATTGAAATATGAATTTTTAAGCTCTTAATTGTAAGTCGGGCTACATGGCTTTTCCCACTTTTTCTTCTTCTCCCACAAATGCTCGTGACTTTTTGGATAGCACTGCATTATATGATTAGTGAATGAAATGAATTCCTTAATCATTGTTGCCTGAAAAAGATCCTCCGACATATTTTAAAAAATATATAATGTAACTTTTTTTAATCAACGTAAGTTATTTTTTGATAACTTGATAATTTTTTGATAACTTTTTAAACCAAGGGTACCACTGAAACTTTAAAATAGTTGATAAAAAAATTTGTAAAATATCTACTTATATACTTATGAAATAATATTAATTGTAGGTCAATGTTGGTCCAACTGAATTAAAATATCAAATATTTTAAGAAGCTTTGAACCATGTTTGGAACTTAGCAAATTTTTCTCTGTTTTAAAAACTTTTCACCAATGTAAGAAATCATTAAACTATTACAAAAGCACATTTTTCTTAAGAGGCTGAGAATTTTCTGGTTTAGAGAAACAAACGGCTTAATTTCTTTATCAATTATTTATATTAATTGTATTAATATTATTAAGTTATATTACATCTATATTTTCTATTTTAGCCAATATTAAATTAATCCTAGACCTTATCACACTGTGCATTATATTAAATTTACATAAGTTTTTGGTTCTGTAGGTTTGGTATGCACTATAAATAGAATGCGTACTGAACTTGAATTCAACTCAAAATGTGTTTCAAACTTGTTCTTGACCCATAACACGTTACCTCCCGTACAAGGGATGTAAATGCGAAATATAGAGCTATTTTCGATGTTCTCTCTACAAAGCACCAGTAATCCACATTATTAGAATATTTTTCCTTTAAAGCTTCCCTTGCGTGCTTTTATTTCTTGAAAAACAGATATCTTTTTTACAGAGATAAACCTTTTCAGAAGCATTGGATAAATTTAAGAAATACCGCACGATCGTTTCACTAAGTGCGGTTCAGTAAAACTCGTTTTGACAAAACGATATATCAAATTTATATATTTTTAACGAACAAAATCCCTTTTTAGCTGTATTGATATCGGCCAAAAAAGTCGTCATTTTGCAGCATCTTCAAAATCGTACACTTTACACTTTACAGCAACAACAACCATGCTTTGCGACGTTTTTTATAAGCAAAACTTTTGATTTACGTAAAATGAATAATAATTTACAAAATGTGTAACATCCGTTAAAAAACCAATTTTTCTACTCCCCACTCTCACATTTGTAATTATCATCAAAGCATGTATGAATCTGTATCTGTAAATTCGTATTTTGACATTTGTTAGTCACGTCACTCAGCATATGTATATATTCGTGCTATTTTGCAAAAATGTACCCAGAAATAAAGAGTCCTAGTATATGAGGTATAATATTGAAGATGTTTATAAATTTTTTTACTAAGCACCCAAACGTGATTAAAATTACGTTCGGAATTGTGTTGCCTCTACCATCAGAACAATTAAATGTTACAGAGGGGAGTTGACATGGTAGATTATGAAACAAGAGTGGTGAATGGTATTTGAGTCACGAGTTTATTTGGCACCAGCGGAGCCAGTGCTTAAAAACGATCATTAGTTTTTCGGTAAAATTCAGGCCGTGGGAAATATCAAATTGTCTGTATCATAAATGTCAAAAATCAAATTCGAAGGACATGTATAATAAAAACATAATACAAAAATAATAAATATAAGGCGGTAGGCAATAATAATTTAAATATTACTATAATACAGTTTTGTTTGTTTTTATAATCCCTTTTATTACATATGCCATAAAGGATCGTATATTGAACTCATATTTTTCAAATTCTTGGAAAAGTCACACCTGCTTCTAAAGTCAGTATTACGTAAAAAACAATCTGGGTTTAGAGAAGAGTATAGTTGTGAGACTGGTTTGACTATTTACTGCGGGCATCGTAGTAAATTAGACTTTAGCAATACTTTTGACATAGTCAATCATAAAGTGCTTATTTCAATTTTACACTATATTGGGTTTAGTGCTTTTACCGGTTACCTTCCGTTGAGTTGGTTGTACCATAAGGTAGCATTTTGTGTCCTTTGTCATATACAATGTATTTGTTAATCTTTGTAAAGGCTTTTGTAAGATTTATTTTTCTTTCCAAGAACATGAAATGACGCAGTCTGAGGCTAAAACTAACACTTATTTAAAGAAGTTTTACAAAATTGCAACCGATCATGGAATTAAATCCGCTATCGGTTTTGGTTGTGGGAAATGATTCTTAGGTACATAATCCTAAAAATAAAATGATCATTAAAATTGATGACACTCCTATACCATACTCGGATAAATCAAAAAGTTTAGGATTGATGTTGGAATCTAGGCTGCGGTTCAAGCATCGCATTACAAACAAATTGAAAATAGCATACGGGAATTTAAAGTTAATATATATTTGTGAATCCATCGTTTTGTCACAGTTCAATCATTGCTGTGGTGTGTACGCAACTTGCATGGACGCTGTATGCAGAAAATTCAAAATTCATGTTTGCGACTTGTTAATAGAGTTCGCTGTCAGGATCATATTTCGGCATACTTGAGTGTTTCGGGTTGTCTTAACATGTACAATAGATTTAAGTTACACAGTGCTACATTCTAGTTTGAATTGGTTAAGTATGAATCTGCTGAGTATCTTTTTAACAAAATCACTTTTCGTACAGATCTTCGTCACTCGAATCTAAGAAAAAATTTTATATTGAGAATAGCACAACATCGAAAAGGAATGTTTAACCATTAAACCATTAAACCATTAAGCATACTCGATTTAACAATATCAAACAAAACTTTTAAAAATCGGTCTAAAAATATTTTCTTGGAACTCGGTTATTTTCTGTTTTTCTGTAACGGAAAACCACTCTGTGGTTTCTCCTTTCTCCTTTCTCCTACGACCTCTCTTAATTGAAATAATTAATAATTAATATATTATTTGCTACCATTTTTTTTTATAGTAATTTGGTCTCCATTAAATTGGGACTTGAACAGTATCTGAGTTTGCTGGATGTTTTATCAGGCCTTTTGTTTGCCTTAAAATTGGTACCATCTAATATTTTTTAGTGTAATAATATGTATATTGGGTACAACAATAAATGTATTTATTATTATTATTATTAATATTATCTCCGAAAACTTGCGATTGCTTCCAAACCCGTGAGATAATATCTGGGAAATGTTCGAAGTGACTCGCAGCCGTAGCAAGCCAAACTGACATGGTCAAATGACACTTTAGGCAGGTCATGGATATTAGGTATTTTAGGGAAAAAAATATTTGTTTCTACTCTCGTCTGTAAAATACCTAATTACCGACCGATCTAGCGTGCGGGAAGCGTCATTTTACCACGTCAGTTTCGTTTCCCATGAATCCGAGCCACATTTCCTGGATTTTATCGCACGGATTTGGGAGCAATCGGATGTTATCGGAGATATTGCCCACGCTTTGAATTTTGACGTTTGTCAATTCTGACGGTCATGTCAGTGAATGTATTCGTGTTTTGCGAAAATGTATCCAAAACCAACAGTAGTAGAAAAAGTATAGTATGCAACACGTTCGGTAAACTTTTTAACTCACTCGTTTATTAAAAACTCGCTCCGCTGCGCTCCGCTCGTGTCAAATAAGCTCGTGAGTCAAATGCCGTTTGCCGCACTTGTTGAATAATACACTATTTCTACTCCCGTTTGTAAAATGCCTAATTACACAGCGATCTAGCGGGCGGGAAGCGTCACTTTACCAGGTCAGTTTCATCTCCCACGGACAGCTTTCCGGGAATTTACCGGTCAGGGAGCGTCAGTGTGTGTATTCGTGTTGTTTTGCGAAAATGTACCGAAAAACTAACGGACGTAGAAAAAGTATAGTATGCAACACGTAGGGTAAACTTTTTAAGTCTCTCATTTATTAAACACTCGCTCCGTTCGTGTCAAATAGACTCGTGAGTCAAATGCCGTTTACCGCACTTGTTGCATAATATACCATTAAAACCTTCAAGAAAAGCAAGCAGTAAGGGCTAAAGTATCTAAATAAAAAATATGAATTGTATTTAATTAATATAATTTAAATTTAAATAATGAAATACAAAAGTTTAGAAAAAACAGAATATCACAAAATAATATTCCGAAGTAGGTATTTAAGTCACTTCTAATGAACATAACGTTTCCGCATTGCAGGTTACAACTTTTTTTTCATCCTACTAAATCCCAATAAAAACTTCTCACTAATCTCCTACAAGTTGTTATCTGTGTAAATGCGTTTTGAGATATTCATTGTGCAAAAGAGAATCCTCGGACTCCTTTCTCCTCTCCTTTATATTTCACATATGTCCATAAAACTAAATCGAAGTTTGAAGTTAATGGAACTGTTCATAGATATGCCAGAAGAAATAGAAACCATTTCTGTATTCAACGACATACACAAGAATATTTTAAAGAATCTAGGAAGTAAAAATAAACGGCTTATAAAAGAAGTTAAAAAAATCCAGATATTTTATTTTTAGTCAGAATTTCTGAATGCCGTCAAAGGAAAACAAACTTGTGGTCAAACAGAATGACAAGTGAAAAGAAAAGATTCCTCGTATAGTTTCCGACACGTAATGCTAACGTTTACGAAACAACGTGGATTAGTCGAGCAGAAGGACTCTACAGGATCGAGTGCAGCCATTAATAGGGACCCACGATGATAAGAAGCAGTTGGCCCGCACGGATAAGGAACTGTTCCTTGATCTAGGTGTTATCTTACGAATAACGTGGACAGGCCGAGATAAAATCTATTCCATTTCATCGAAATAAAACGGAAAGAGCAGCAACCGGTCAATACCAACTAGGTGAATTGAATAGAACATATTTATTGATTAATTTTGTTCCATATACATTATAGCAAAATTAAAATTGTACTTCATTAAATGCATTTCAATAATATGTAAATGTAAAATAATTAAATATAAATACACATACAAACAAAATAATACAAAAAATTGAAATAATAAAACATTTTAAATAAGGGCAATAAGAAAAACTAAAACTAACAATAGCACTGCTTTCATTACCCTTTTAAGTTTTAGCATATCTCTGCAAACTGTTATAAAGATTGTAATTCAAAGAATTGGAAACAACCTTTTAAATAATACGCAGTGAGATAGTGATTAAATTGTTTCTCAAATAGGAACCACTCTATTTGTGGATCGTAGATGTGTCTTTGTATGATGAATTTCAAATTAGGGTAAAGCAAACAACGAAGCATGGCATAAGATGTAATATAAATATTTGTGCGTGACTCTCTCCATAGCTATGGACCGTTATCTAGATTCGTTTCTCACATTGCTCCACATGTTAGGGGTAGCTCGTTGCCTCTGGTTTTGTCACGTCTAGCTGATTGAAACAACTCTCGATAGGCCTTCACATTGACATAGCAAATGTCGCTGTTTTCTCCTCTTTTTAGCAGAATCTGCATTCAGTGTTTTCTTCTACTCCCATTAGGCTTAGATTTCTTTTAAGTCAATAGTGGCTTGGCATTGGGCGTTCTATAGAGTCACTTTTTTTGTAACTTAGCAGTTCTGCTTTACTTTTGACTCATGGAACTCCGCCGAATTATTTGCTGCACTTTTTTTGATGGCTGATTTTGCAATGCGGTTAGGTACCCTGATTTGACACATTTTTGCCGACGATTTCTTGTGCGCTCTCATTGCTTTTGTGATCTTACTTCATTCTAATTTGCTATTTCGTCTAATCTTTTATAACAATCGAAAACTAACTTAGAGTTTATTTTGCTGGATAGCATAACGCCGCATAATGCCGCTTGACTGTTAGTGTACATCGCAATTGTATTATTACGAAACTTATTCTCTTGCACAGCTTGCCGATTGAAATATATTTTTTTATTTTATTTCTGGATTCATATATTTCAGCTCCGACTCGTTATTGAGGTTTTGAGTTAACTATGTATTAGATGTCTGATTTATTGGTGGATCATTTGTTGAGTTTTTTCTGGTTGGAATTTCAACAATGTAATATAATGTATAAGTAGTATAAGTTCTAAAACTTCTTCTGCCTTTATCACATTGCGGAGCTTGTCTTGTTTCTTGGCCTTGACTGATCTTGCCGTGATCTATATGCAAAGAATCTTCTTTTGTGATTTAATAAATCGTACTGTAGCCATGTTGGAATCGGATAAGAAATTGTTCTGCTTAATCTGACATGTTCTAAGATACAACCTTATACAACTAAGATACAACCTTATACAACAAGTTTTGACTACATTTTAAGTCCAATTAATGTTATACATCCAATTTATAGTGCCGACGGAAAAAACTAAATATAATGCACATTGGGATAAATTAAATTATTTTGGCTATAAATAAGAAGTTTTCACATCTCGTGTCAACTACAATAAAAGATAAATTACTCAAAAATAAATTAGCCCCAGAAATGCAAATGGGTAGATGATGCAGAGAGTATTTTGTGTTTTTTAAAAATTCCTTGACAGCTAGTAATATAAGACAGGCCAAAAAAAGTTGGAGGGGTCTCTTATTGTGGATTCCTTCTACTATTTCAGGTATTTTTACTTTCACAAAATGTCCGGATAATCATTACTTCTCGTGGGACATTTCTGAAATTCAGAAGCATTCTTAACCAATGAAGAGCATTTCAGAGCATTATCCATCTCATCTTTCGTTCAAGAAGGGGTTAAACTATTTAAATTAAAGTTTGTTATAACTGAAAAACAAAATGTCAAAAATATTTTGATGAAAAAGCTATCAAATAAATACTATACGGTGTATTTCACCTAAATAGCTTATTAGATGTATGTCAAGAAGAACTATTTTAATATTTTGAATTTATTATTAAATTATTTATTAATAATTAAATTATTAGTTAAATATGCAGGGCATGTCATGTAGCCATGGTCCATATAAGCCTTTCTTGTTTTAAATAAGTCACCTCATTTGTTGTGGCGTTTTTGGATTTTAATTAAAATTTTAAACAACTTTTATTAAATGTTATTATTTTAGATTATACATTATTTAGATTTGATGTTTTTTGGAAAAAGTGTCAGACGCAGTACATTATTTCAAATTAAATTACTCAATATCGGTAAAATGTTGGAAGATATTAACAGAGATGCGTTTTTTAGAAATGTTGTATTATTCTACGCCCTGGAAATATAGGCAAATTTATTTCTCAGATTTCGAAATATTTAGATTCGTCTTGACTTATTTTCCATTTTCCGGACTTCCGCGTTGACATGTTTGCCAAAGTAATCCAATGTTCTTTTTAAAACTTGCGGCTTAATTAGTGACTCATTTCCATTAAAACTTCTGACCGGATCGAGACGGACTGAATTAATATAAAATTTGTTTCGGCGCTGTTATGAATAATGTTCGTTATTGTAGAAACTAAGTTTAAGCAGAAACTTTGAGCAAAAAGTGTATTTGAAATTATAATTAAGCTACGTAAGATTAAATTCCTGGGGTTCACAATAAAATTACGAACTGTTTTCGAAAGTACATACATAGTGATTTTGTATTTTACATGTTTATTCTAACCACTGTCGCGACAATACTCACTTTATAAGGCGATAGGCCTGAAATTCCGTCTGTTGTTGGAAAAAGACGGAATCAGAAGTTGAATTTTCAATTTTCGTCTATAAAACTCAAAGTATGCCAAACATGACCAAAAAGTGATACCGGAGGGAAAAATTAAATAATATACGGATTGTTTCATCAAAAAAATCTCAGTTGTGTCTAGTTTTCGATAGAAGCGGCAACACTCCTACACTGAAAATATTTTAGGTCGATAGAGGAGTAGAAAAAATCTATATGACTAGACAGGCATTCTGAATTTATTAGCAATGATATCTGTTTCTAAGTACAAAACAATTTCAAAAAGAACTTTTGGTGTTAACAGCAAAATAAAATGTACGCAAATCCAGAACATGGATTAACATCTACTGGAAAAAGTTTATTTCGGTACGAGCAAAGAGAACCTCATAAACGAGCGACTGAGTTTATCAATTTGTAGCATATAATACTCGTATATTTTTAATTAATGAACTAGCCAGTGCCACTAAATCATGACACTTCTTGGACGAATTTAAAAGGAAGGCTGTTGCGTATAAGGCATTTGACTTGTTTTGGACTGTTCTACAATTTACAAATATATAATATTGCTATAAAAAAACCTTGAAAGTGCCTTTAATGACTTGTATTAATTGTTATTTTTGGGTTTCAAGTAGTAAAACTTTTAAAAAATTCCTGCGAACCCTTTTAATAGAAAATTGTGTGCATGGTATCGATGAATATCTTAATATATAACATAAAATTTATTGATTAGCAAATCGAGTTATATACGGGGTGTTTCAAAACAAGTGCAAAAGACTTCCGGGGATGAATGACGTATGTAACGGAAGTATTACTATTACAACAACACACTTTCTGTATATTTTTTTATTGTTTTAAAATTAGTGTAGGGGAAAGGTTACCCCTAAAATTCGTAAAGAAATTTAAACAAAATTTTGGACATAAATTTTCTAAACAATTACATTTCAAAATAATTTATTTATAAACACTTCTGAAACTAATTTATCAATTCATGCGCAAACGATGAATAAATATCCCGTTTATAACATTTTATTTAAATAATGTAACTAAAATGAAACAACAAATTAGCAAGACACCTAAGGCAAAACAAAAATACCATTTTTGTAGCAAGTGTTGCAAATGCCTGCCTTCAAATATAGTACGTGTGTTTATCCTACACATCATTGAATCCCTAATAATTTGGAATATGCCTGGATTATTTGTTATTAAAAGGCGCAATTATCAGATCTTTTAGGTCTTTCTTTTAGATACCCCCATTACATGTAGTACATGTCTCTTTTAATTTACAGGGGTAAATTTTCTAGCAAAAGACGTAATCCATCTAGTACAACACGCAAATAAAACTCACCAGCTAATCTGGGAGGTAGAAAGTGACCTAATTAAATGATAATCAACAATTCGTGAGCAAACCTCCAATCTTCTCTTTTTTTCGAAATTTCCAGATTCCTTGAAACTTGGTAAATAAGCTATGATGAGGGCGTCTACGATTAGTTTTGGTTAGTTAGTTATAACAAACTACCCTTTATTTTAAACTAGGAAACAGCCCTTTAAGTATTTTGCATTTGTTTTGAAACAGTTCATAATTTTTTGCATAAGAATTTTTCTTAGTCCTTGGTAAAAAAAATCATTTGATTTTATTGCGCCGAAAATTACATCAAACCTACAGATACCAACTTAAAACTTCACTATCTGAGTGAAATAGTTGATTTTACAAGGCGATAGATTTAATTTTATCCTCCAAAGCCATTTCGGTAAAAACCAAACGCATAGAAAAATGTTACGCCTAACATGTCTAAACGAACAACCGACTATTAAACAAAATTCCACTTTGCGGACAAACATAATCATGTTGACACCAAATTGGTTTTTGATAATTTTGTAAACGATTTCGATGGACGCCGGCCCGCGTTATTTATCAATTTTGCCCTTCACATGTGTGATTTTGTGAATAATTGTAAACGACTACATGAAAGGGGCGGGCTTTGCGCGCGACACGAAAGATTCAAACGGTTTTTAGATTAACCCGCCGCACACGCTTTGGCAAAATTACAGGTTTAGCAAAAGCGGGCGGACGCGCACTAGTTTGATCGAAAATTTAGAAGGCGCGATTGAAACGATAATTAAAAATGGTACATTTAGTTCCGTATATTAGACGCAGTAAAAAAAGCACAAATACAGGGTGTTTGAAAGAACTTTTTATGGGAGTCTAATAGTATCGCATATATATTTTGCCTTTCGTTTCGTTTTGTTTGAAGGTTTCTAAAGAAGAGAGTTACGTAAGAACCTTTTACAGTTTAATCTTAATAACGAAGTTTTCGAATATCCAACTGACTCTAGGAAGCTGGCACTGTTGCTTGATGCTGGTTTAAGGTTTTCGGATAATTTTAGCGTGAACTGCTTGAAAAAGGCATTTACAACCTTAAACTCATTTTCAGGCAAAGATATCTTTTAAATCAAAGTATAAGAAAATCATGTGATAGTTTAGTCTCATCTCAGTTTAACTTTTCTGAAACTCCAGCAATTGTTGTGTACGTTGATTGCTAGTTGGTGCTAAAATCAGTGCCATTAGACAGGTTCGACATTGAGGAAAGGCGTCATTATCATGATATGGTACAATAAAATAAAATAATAAGTTATCGATGTTTTCAATATCTATTTGAAAACATTAAATTTAGTTAGATGCTCATAATTTGGACTTGAAGCATAAACACATTATGCCTCACCCCTCCTAAAGCGTCACCCTTTATGAGCTCGTTTTCGTAACAGGTTTAATTAAATTCAGTATTCTCGGCAGTCTTAAAATTTTACCTCCTAAAACCATTAAAAAGGATGCTGGTAAACTGAGTGGGCAGTTGAACTGTTACGCTGCATATGAATCGCCTTGACTGCAGACCCCAATATAATATACCCCAGACTCATTTTCTTTTCTTTCTCGTTTTTTTTTTTTTTTGGTATTGCTTGCGTCTTTGTTATATATTGTGCGTAAATGTTTCGTTCTAAACATACCGGCATTAAGGTTACTAAAAAAAAGTGGCTTAGTATCTATATGTAACTATACCTTACAAATTTCTTTTTATTGTATTTTGTTTAGTAATAACATTTATGGCGAATGAAATATCTCGACATCGCTATCCCTCCGAGCTTTCTTCATTTTGTTTCCATCCCTGCAAATTAAATATTGTTCCCTAAACCAGGCAGATTGTTGACCACTGGAGTCGAAAGCGCTTTTTATATCTTTTAAGCAAGTACAGTTGTACGGATTGTGCTCGAAATTTTCAACACTACCGAGTTTCGCTGTTTCTCGTACGTCCCCATGTATGCAGGTGACATTGTTGAAACTCAGTTTAAGCTCGTTTACGTTGCTGGATGAGTTTTCGTTCCAGACTTTTATAAAATTATTGTCTAGAAACAATTTCCCTATTCGAATATTATCCATACCTACAAGAAAATAATAGTGTATAAATGCAATAAGTATTATAAATAAAATTTTGGATTTTTTTCATTTTTTTTTTCGATTTACCAACAGTGTGTTAAATCTATAGAAAACATCAGATGGCTCCCAAACTCTCACTGAAGTACCGGAAATGAAATCACACTTTGTGTACGCTTGATTAGTGCATAATTAGTTCTTTTAAAGTAGTAAGCAGGAAAAATAAATTTTATTCAGCTTCAGGCAGTACAGACAATATGGAGAATCGATATTTAAATTGAAAATTGCGTTGATTTGGGAATTTTAAATGCAATGTTCCATGTATTATTACATTTCTTTTGCAGTGCCCATTTGTCAGTCTACGGGAACCACAAAGCAATTTCTTCTTTTTTTTTTTTAATTCAATGAAAAATTCTAAAATTTTCTGCTTAGATTACAGCTCTCTGAAGCTATTGCGGAGATACAAGGTGTTTGCAAAAAACGTTAAGTTTAAATGGATCTCTTTGAATTTTATTGCAACAATAAAAAGAACGATTCATTTGAAATCTAAAAGTATTATAACCTAGTATCCCTATTCGAAACGGTTTTGAAGTTAAAAGCCAACAACTAGAATAGTGCTAATGACTCTTTTAAACCATGATGATATATTTGGATAATTGATTTAAAATAGTATTTATCAAACAATTTATTAGATAGTTTTATTTTATTGTCATCTGTTGAGACCATGTTCCAACAACCATTTATAAAAGTAGCATACAAAATGGGAGATTCTGCAACCCGAAAGTTGTTTGTTTGAGCATTGCTTTCTTTGAACATTTTCACTCGTCAGTCCAAATAATTTACTTTAAAATATTTAAATCTTCTTGAAATTTTATTAAAATCTGAGGGAGGTCGGAAGATACACAAACACTATTTTGTTTATAGCAATTTTTATTGTCGCATGAGGATATCCATACAATTTATGTATAATTTCTTTTGATTTACTGCTGTAATTTTATTGCACAAACACACAAATCGTTGTTTGAATAGGAATTCTGCATTTAAAAATAACAAAAATTAATAAATAAAATGAATTGTTTTATAAATATCATATAATTGGGCTTTCAAATTAAATCGACATGGGCTATTGCTAAAAATTTCATTATTTGAGTGTTTTCTTTTATCTTCGAAAGTGCTCAAAATAGGTACAGCATTTTATTATAGTTTTAGATCAACAAGGAATCGTTACTGATATAAGGGGGATTCCATTTAAAATTCGAATTTAATGTATATATGTATATTTGTGTATTTCTCAAAATAAACATAATATGTACTCTTATATCAAAAATTATGGTGAACTGTAAACGAAAATGAATGAATTAAAATTTCAAAAATATATTTTTTATCTCCAAAATACCTTATTTATTTGACATAGAAAGTTTCCGATTTTTTTGTAGAATCAAAAAATGTAATAATATATAGAGCATTCCAATAAAAAAAAAGAAAGAAATGTGTGTCTGGTTCGAGTAAACGTGCCAACTCTGCAATATCCAATATATTGAAGAAAAAAATTAAATTCCTATCTTTTCGATTCTCCATAGATTATCGAGCTTAGAAAATCATATATACCGCTGTCCAGACAGGGGCACAGCACACTCGGATTCAGTTTCTCAGTGAACGGAATAATGATTTTAAGTGTCTCATTCGAAATCTAAGATTCCCTATTTGATATTTTTATATCTGCAAAAATACGCTTTCTACGTAGCTTGGTAAGTGGAAGCCGAATTCGCTATTAAAAATGACGGCTGTCAAATCTCAAATGTGTGACGCCCTCTTGGTTTTTGATGTAATCCTGGACGGATCCTGTTAGTGTTCACATGCATTTTTCAAATATTTCAAAATAATTAAAATACCTAAGCAACTATTAAAATTAGTTATAGAGAATCTTGTAGCATTCTGAGATAAAATTTTCTCACAAATCCAATACTAAAGTAATATACCTGGTTTTCAATTACATAAAATAAGGAAGATGGGAGCTGTGAAATACTTACGAGATACATTCATCATTTTGTTTGGTGTTCATTTTTTTAACCAAGTATGTATATATTGTTTTTATCGATTGACCCAAAGAAGTGAAATTCGCAATTCATATCAAATTGTGGTCTCTTAAGATTATGCGAAAAGCGTCATGAATCGAATTTCAAGCTACCACGTGCAGTTTACCCATTTTTTGTCAGGAGGAGTTGATTTGGATACACAGAGAAACATAAAATTCGTCCATTTCAGCGAAAACTCTCTCACATAAGTTGTCTAGAATCCAATGGCTTACTCAGATTTTTTTGTAAAAACTAATATAAAAATTTATCATTTAAATTCTAAATAATAAAATTATAGGATTATTAAACTATTAACTTATTTTTTTTCACTATAATGAACTTTGAGACATAATTTTTCTCACTCAACCATTCATACAAGCTTTCAATTAAAAAACTAATGATTATTATTTGTCTATATTATTTTGACATTTAAGAAAATATATGCTTATTCAATCCTAATTTTATTTCACCTAGCAATTCTGTTATTATTATTACTGTCATTATTACCATTATTATTAGAAAAATATAATCTACAGAATAAAAAGCATACTTCAAATTTTTTCTGTATATACTGTATAAAAAACATTATTATAATAGACTGCAAAAAATGTGAGATATGATGCAACGATAATGTAATTTGTAATATTCTTGTTTGTAAGTATATTGTTAATTAACAACTTTAAGTATTTATACTTAGTTTTGGAAATATTCCCTAACTCGTATACATTATTAGATATCGTAGAACAAATTTTTAATAAATATGCATGTTGTTTCATTCAAAATATTTAAGTTGGGCTTGCATCTCAAAACTTGAATAAAAAAATCTGAGTACGCCACTGAATTCTGAATTCTACATTCCAGACCAATTATCCCCGTAAATGCCCAAATATGAATTAGTAAATTATGCTAAAAATGTGTGGTAGCTGGTGGAAATCAGTTTGAGCAGTTTCTTTAAAGTTTAATAGTAATACTAATAATAATCATAATCATAATCATAGTAATGATAATATGTTCATTGGGATAAAATCGAGCTAGATAGTTATATTTTTTAAAATGTCAATATATAAGTTTATTTTAAAAAATATATTGAGGACAGCGAGTTATATTAAAAGAATCGCCTTTTATAAAAAGGCTCATTACGCCTCTACGATTCTACATAAAAGATGTATAAGTTTCGGTTTTCATCATCTTATTAAGATGCGTTTGTACTGTACCTCAAAAACAAAATCAGAACTATTTTGAAAACTTCAGTTTTTGTTTCCAGATATTCTAAAACAGTATTGACAAAGCTGATTTGCTTTATCTCTAATAATAACTGACATAACCTGCAATAACAACGATTAATAAATCCATTTATTTTAATTTTCGCTTAGTATTTTTTGTTCGTTTTGTATCACAAGTTAAAGTGTTGTCTTTTTTGTCCCAATTTCGAGAGTGGGGCAAACTGCAGGGGATAATTTTGTTTCTAAACCGTTAATGTTAATGTAATTTTAACATTGAAACGTTATCTACTACTCATTACAATACGACTTTACTTACCACGAAACGCCAACGAATGAACGACCGTTATTTTGTTAAAACTTAGGTAGATATTTGGATTAAACAATTGCCCTCTTAAGTTCCGGAAAACGTCGTTTGGGATGACAGTAAAAAAGTTATTTTCCAAGTGTAACTCTCTTAAACGCTGTGTTTTATGGAACCAAGCGTTGTTAAACTTTGTCAGCAGATTATGAGCCAAATAAATCTCTTCCAGATTGCTCATGTAACTTAGGGCGTCGTCTTCTATAAACTTGATCCTGTTGTGGCTCAGATTTAAAGTGGAAATCAGTAGATCGTTAAAAGTGCCTGAAAAAAAATAAAGGAAATTATATCACCAAATTACTTAGACCATCGTTGGCTCTTTGTAATATAATAATATATTTTGCAACAAGTTTGATGAAGGACACTTTAGTCACGGTTTTATTTTACTAGCGGATTGAGTGTTTAATAAACGAGTGACTAAAGAAGTTTATCAACTTATTGCATACTATGTTTTTTCAGCTACTAATATTTAAAACATTGCACAAATTAGCAACGGATATGAAATTGTACAGAATATTAAAAACTGAAAAAAAATCTTGGTAAACTCCAGACCATTTATATTCAAAATAATCTATTTTTTAAGATAAATAAATCCCAAACTATTTCTTCTAGAGGAAATAAATCAACAGCAAATTTTGACTACAAAATTGCCCATTTAACATTTAATGTCATCAGAGACCTGGGAACTATTATTAATTCTGGTTAGGTTATTTTATTACATCGTTCGAAAATGATCTAAGTTTAAAATTGTCAAAACTATTCTATGTTTATTTAACGAGTTTGCTTTTGACCTGCTTTCATTTGGACAGACCGAAAGGGTTCAAAATAGGTAACTAAAATGTATTTCATTTATAGAAATATTTTATAATCCTGAACCCGTGATTGCAGCTCTGATCTACGAATACTTTAATAAAAGAGTTAATATTATCCCATTAACTAATAGAAGAAGGCTCGTGAATATAACGTTTCTTTAGAAAATGTTTAGAGACCATCAGGAAGGTTTTGTGTAACAGTCCAACGTGGTCCGCGTTAAATGACCCGCTTTCCGATCTGAGAAATGTTAACGCCTACAGGAAAAAAACATTGTTATATACCATTAAAATTGTTCTTGAACACCCAATTTTATCATATAAGTTATAAATAGGGCATTCCATTTAAAAAAATCGAGTAAATTTACAAAACGCGACATGTAAAGTATTTGAAGGAAATTCCAAACACTTCGTGTATGACAAGTTCCATTTAGGTCAAAAAATGAAGAAACTATATCGTTCAACTCTCTGAATGTATATCAGTATACAGGGTGCTTTATTTATAATAAGAAAGTTTGTGCTTATTCAGAAATAACTAAGCACCCCGCATGTATACAAACAACATAGTTAGGAGGTTAAACTGAATTCAAGAAATTTTTGTATTTAACTGTTTTTTGTATATCTCACCATTTCTCAGATCGAATAGTGACTCATCTTTCGTCGGCCATGTTATACAAAACCTACCTGATGATCTGTAATCATTTGATGTATGAAACTTGTTTTTGTTTGGAAGGTTGATTTTCTCTCATGTAAATTATTTTGTAATTTTGTGGACACCGCTTAGGTACTTGGCGTTATATTTGGATTTTTTGTTTTCCGTAATATTTACTAATTAATTAATTAAAATAATTAAATATATTTGTAATGATTTGTAATTTTCCGATTCTGAGATGTTTTCTGCAAATAACTGAACTAGGGAACAGCTGTCTGTAAGTAAACTGTAACCATATTTCTTTTTATAACCTATAATTGTTATTTAAAATAAAAGTTTTCAATTATTGCGTACTCTTGCTTGACGTCCAAAATTTTCTCATTTCCAAGAGGAAATTTCAACCAAATTGGTAATGATTCTTGAACCACTGCTGCAAAAATCTTATTAATTAATCTGGTCATAACAGTTTGACATATACATAACCAAGCAGTTTTTCTCACTGAATTTTAGTAAGACCACACAAGTAAAAAGTAACACATTTGATAAAGACACTGTGTTGGCGGAACAATTGTCATGTCAAAATATATAATTTTGTGAAAATCTGAACTTTCAGTTCTTATTTAATTTGATAAAAGGATTTTCATCAAGTAAAAGCCACCTCAGTTCAAAAAGTAAGCTGTCAAAATTTATTTCGAGGCGTTTACTTTGAACCAGTGTTTATCCTGTAAAAAAAGAGATAATAGTAACAATTAATATAATCAAGTTTATTGATCCAAACTTCACTAGAATAAGCACGCGAATCAACCATAAAAAGAAAAGAAAAAACTAGAAATGCTAGGGAAGATGTTTTGTCACACACATCAGTGGACGATCATCTAAATAAATGCCCACATATCATGTGGCCATAATTTACGCTTCATTTATTTTTTTACATGATCTAATGGGTATAGTAAATTCAGTTATTTTATATTTATTAATGGTAAAATCCGACTGGTAGAAAAACCACTTTATAAAAAACCCTTTTTTGTGTTTCAGTACATTTAACAATGTCGATAAATATCTATGTTATGAACATTCGTACGAAATGTTAGACTTTCATGAAGATATGGTGGATATTGTGTTTAAGAATCCTATAAAAGAGATATCGTACTGAATGCACAGCACGCCGCTGAACCATAGAAAACTATCGCAATTCTTCAAGCGTATTTATAACAATTTTGAGCTTTCTGTATCCTCTTATATGATAAAATCAACGTTTCACATAAAACAGACCATGAATGATGACCTTAGCATTGAAAATGTCTTATTTATGCCTAAAGTAATGTGTTCCTAAAATTTTAATAAAACTTCAATAAAAATCTCCAATTGATAATTCATATTTCTCAAATATTTAACAAATTTTGTAGAAATCGTCTTCTCTAGCAATGCACGCGTAAATATTTACTAAATATGTAGCAAGTCTTAACATTTCTGTAAGACAAAGTTGTGCACAGAATAGCAACAACCCTGTAAAGTTAACTGTCTAACACGTGTGCACAGAATCACATAGCACATTTTGTGTTTTTCCTCTTGGATATCGCCCGTAACGGGTTAAAAATTGCGTGACATCCCCAGATTAGAAGAAAAAATACTCAAATTAAATTCCTCGACGAACGTCATCAATCACCGAAAGTGGAAAATTTAATTGCTAACCTGTTTTAACCGCTTCTAATTTGTTGTGCCGGAAATCCAGCAATAAAAGCGACAAAGACCGCTCAAATGCTCCCGGTTGAATGTCGCTCAGGTTCGAATGCTGAATGGCGAACTCCTTCACAGTCAGGATCCCGGAAAGCGAACCGCGTTCCAGATTTTCCACGATTTGATGACGGATCTCAATTTTTTTATATCCCGTTGACGTCGATAGGTTTTTTATCGCCGAATAATTCGGAAGACTTTGGCAGAAGTTCGAAACGCCGGTTTGCGGATAAAAGCACGCTTTAATTGGCGGCGACTTTTTATTGTAATTTACGTCCCAGATTGGGGAGAGGTTCGAGGAGATTTTCAGAAAACTGAACCAAAGAAACGTCGCGATGTACATCTCGACCCGATGTGCGTGGAAACAGATGGTGATAACTCTAGAGGATCGTGTGCACAGGCCATGTGTTCGTGTAATCATTTAATATACGAGGTACGTCAGAAATAAAGTAAGTTATATTAATATGGAACAATTATATAGCTCGGGTAATTTGGAACAATGTGTTGCTTGTAGAAGGCGCTAGTTGCACGCTTCTATTATAACTGCTTTATCTAAAACTTTTTCGCAATTTTTGATAAAATATGTAATACATGGATTGCTTCTGTGTCGAATTTTAATATTTCACTCTGCGGACCTTAGGACAACGGCTTGCATTGTCCATTTACAAAACCCAAAATCTAAATAAATAAAACCCACCTTTCCTCGACAACAGATGTCAATGGGTGTCAAAATGTTCGCAAAGTACCTTCTTTGTTCCTAGTGGCACCAATTTCTTCATAAATTTTCGCAGATGACCCGATGTTATTTCTTCCTTATATAACTATGAAGTTCCAGCGGCCCCAGAAGTAGAAATTCAAGGCGTTGTGATCGGAGCTATAACCTACCAAATTAAATTCTTTACCATGACCTATGTGGGAAACTTTCGTTCAGGAAATCTGGAACCAATCGAAAATAAGTTAGATATTATGTCTAATTGCAAAAATACTCTTCACCGTTAAGTCGCGCTGGTAGTTCATCTGACTAAATTACACAATTCATAATGAAAATGTCTTTCTTTTACCAAATGAAAGTTCTATTTTTGTCAAGTGTGATGGTTTCTACAATTGAAAATACCAAATGTAATATCTTGCTTAGAAAAGCAGCATCAATCACTTGTTTTTCTAATATGGGCAGGTCACGTGGCAACAACTTTTGAACAGGGGTACAATGGTATGGATAAGTCTCCCATTGCGAAGAATATTCAGAATTGTCCATTTGTTTATCTTGTTCTTGCACATAACGGCCTTGTGCTTATTTCAGGATATTTTAAGGTTGTGGATCGATGTAATATGTTAAACCTCGCAAGTGTTGAAATGTAATGTCATTAGAAAGGATTACTGATTTCAGGACAAAAGTTTAAACAGCCTCTTCTTGAGTGAGACAGATTGTTGATTACTCACAATAAGAATAAAAGAGTTTGAAAATTTGTATTGAGTAAGCTGGAAGGTAACAGTAATTACAATAAAAAACTAGATGCAAAATGTAAGATAAGAGTGTTGCTTTGAACTGAAGTGTAGCTAACTTGTTGATATTTGCGAATGCCATAAATCCATAAATGCCATAAAGGAAAATTTTTGAACTCTCTATTCGTCGTAGGAAGTCAACATCACAACATGCCATTTGGGATAAAACCAACGATTCAGAAAGTACAGAGTACAGAGTAAAGATCTGAAAGGTCTGGAAAATATATGGAAAGCATATTGTGAAAGATGAATTTTAAAGTCTTTGTACAATAATTGTTCCAAATAATGACAAATACAAAAAAAGAAACATAATCTGATTGTATCTAAGTAGTTTAAAAGAACAATAAACATGTCTTAAAAAAAGCAGAAAAAAATACTGAGCATCTCCAAATACCGTCAAATTAGATTTCATAATACAATATACATATACATCTCCAATAAATTGCCTAAAATTTGTTTTATTATCGGTAATAAATTCATTCAATGAAAAAAGGGTCTTTTTGGAAAACACAAATTATGCTTTTTGCTGTTTTCTCACGCATGCTACGAATAAGTTCTGAAAAACTATTATAAATTGCAACTAAGAATAGACATTTTTCTGGGTATATTATATTTATGTACCGACCTCTGTATTTAAATACAAACATAAAAAAATCCAATTCATACATGCCAGCAAGTGTCAGAATACAATTTTCTACAAAAACGGGTCTACAATTATCGCGACAGTTCACTTAAAAAATACTGCGTATACTCTTTTTTGGTAGAAGCAAAATAGAAGTTTAGATTGAACGAAAAACATCGGAAGCCATCAATGCAACACTGCTGATCATATTCCTATCAGTTACAATGAATGCATAGCAGTATTTAGCTAAGATCAAGCCTCTTATCTATTTTAACTACAAGGAAGGATGAAAGGATGTGCTTCGCAGGAGAGTACACCACGTTGTGAGACGCTCCTATTATTTTAACTATTTTAAAGGCTGTTGCCAGTGTATGTAGTGTATATGCGCATGCGTTTTTGCAAATCCTGAGGATTTTTGTGCCGCAATTAGCCGTTAATCCTAGAAAGTCTAATTAGGGTGTTGTGGGCAGTTTGTTGTGGATCTGTGATTTCAATAAAGTCGTCGTCTACCTAATATAATGGCTGGTGGTACTAGAAGTGGAAATTCTAGCAAATTGGAAGACGAGAACATGAAAAGGATTGCGTCCAGGGTATGTGCAGACTTTATCTCGCACCTCGAAACAAAAATCGATGGGAAGTTTGCCGCTCTTGATAACAAATTGTCCGAAATTAGTAACTCTTTAGACTGCGTTAACCAAACTATTTTCCAAAATTCTGAGCATATTGTCAAGCTGCAAGAGAGACTTGACAATTTGGAGCAGCACAGTAGGCGTAACGTACTGCGGCTTAATGGCTTAGGAGTTTAACCGAACGAGGATTTGCTGACTGATATAACTTATTTTATAAAGGATACTCTGAAAATTTCTTGTTCTTTTTGTGAGATAGATTCTGTTTTTAGGCTTAAGGGGAAAGATAACTCCTAAAAACCTCCCCCAGTGCTGGTTACTTTTATATCAAATATTAAAAAGAACGAAGTTTTTATTGCTAGAAGAGAGCTGTGAAAGATACAGATATCTCTGTCTACGAAGATCTGCCTCCTCAAAGATATAAACTAGTAACAGCGACTAAAGCTAGATATGGACATACAGGTCTGGTCTGCAAACGGTAAAATATTTTATTTGAACGAGAAGAAGCAGAAGATCCAGGTGCCGCTTCAAAATATTGCCCGAGCATGCGCACGTATTTATTACTCCGGTACGGCTATGGTTTGCACTTGGTATGGACCTGGAGAAAAACTTATCGTTTTATTTTACTTTTTATTGGTAAACTTTGGTTTATTTTATACCAATTTGCTTATCTTTATAAATCCAACTTTTGCTTTTTTTTTGGCGATATATATTGCGGATTTGTTAATACGAGACTTGCTGATTTGTATGCTTTTCGGTATATGGGATATATGGGATCTCGCCTCGTTTTTGCGGATTTTTTAAATTATTTGTTAATAAAAACCCTACTGGGTATTTGTGGAACCACATTTAATTATTTTTTCTTATTTGTATGCTTTTCTTTTTATGAGAACCTTCATTTATTCAACAGTCACGTTTGTTTTATTTGGGCGTCTCGTAACTCGTCAGTGCTTTTTTGCGTGCAAATTTGGTTTTTTGATGTTTGGCGGAGAACTAATACTCCCGCTTATTTTCGATTTTCAAATACTCTCGCCAACTTCGGCATGCATCAACTAGTTACAGAGCCCACTCGGGTTACTGGAAACTCTAGTTCGCTTCTTGATGTACTGGTCACCTCTCATTTATCCATATGTGACAATATTGAACTTCATGATATGAGTGATATCTCAGATCACTGTATCGTTTCTTCCAATCTTAAGCTGCAGAAAGACCGTCATCCAACCCTTTTTCGAACCTTTAGAGATTTTTCGGCATTCGATAATGAATTGTTTATGAATAGTCTTAGATCAACTAACTGGGATCTTTTACACTCTTTTGATGATGTAAACGTACAAGTTGACTTTCTTACGTATAATATAAATTATTTATTTGATATTTATGCTCCATTAAAACAGTTAGAATTAAGAGACCGCCAGCCCCTTGGCTGACCGAAAACCTTAAACTTTTAACAAAACTTAAAAATAGGCCACATTAATGTCTTAAGTCAGGTATTGCTTTAAACGATTATAGCGAATTACAAAATTTTGTGAAGTCCTGTGTGAGAGCAGAGAAAGGGGCTTATTTGGCAAGTACATTTAAAGCTAATCCTAAAAATTTTTGGCGTACTTTGAGGAGACTTCGAGTGCACAGTAATCCTACTTTAATGATTGAAAACAATGTTGGCCAACCTAATAGTTTTAATGTTGCTTTGACTTCTTTGGAGCTGTTGGTGGTATTGATCCTGGGTTCGTCTCGGCAAATTATGTTAATAAACAATTTGGTTCTAATTCATTCCGTTTTGCTAAAGTTTACCCACTTTCCTTGTTAACAAGTATCTGCTGACCGGCGTTTTTCAGGACTCATGGAAGCAGGCTGAAGTTATACCCGTCCCAAAGAAAGAGTGTCCAAGTAGCGTTTACTATTTTAGACCAATCAGTTTGCTGCCAACCATCTCAAAGATTATTGAAAAAATTGCAGCTAAACAACTTCGTCAGTTCCTATGCGTTAACAAAATCCTCCCAGACACTCAATCTGGTTTTCGACCTCTTCACAGCACTACTTCTGCCTTGCTTCATGTTACTGATCATTTATTGAGAGCAGCGGATTCTGAATTAAACTCTTGTCTCATACTCTTGGACTATAACAAAGCGTTCGACACCTTGGATCATTTCCTTCTCCTCGCCAAACTGGAATTCTTTGGGATAAAAGGTACTGCTCTTTCTTTTTTTAAGAATTTTCTTGGTCAGAGATACCAAAGGATAGTTATAGGAAATTCTCATTCAGATACCATTGCTTTGGAGAAGGGTGTTCCCCAGGGGAGTATTCTGGGACCCATTTTGTTCTCAGTTTATACAGCTGACTTCTCTAATTTTCTTAAATTTTGTAAATCTCATCAATACGCAGATCATACTCATACAACATACTACATTGCTTAAGATATTGTGTTCTTAGACACGCTTCGGTAACTTTCCAGAGATCTTTCAGCTATAACGCAGTTCAATTATTTAATGAAATTCCTTACGCTATAACGTCCCTCCCCACAATAAAGTCCTTCAAAAAAGCATTAATATTGTTTATTAGACAGTAACTAGCAAAAGCGTATGAGTTTATGATGTGTGTCTATTTGTTCTGTTTACGATGCATATGCAGGTGTGTATTTTGTTGACCATTATGGTGTTGGTGCTGTGGTTCTTCTGGTTACATGGAAGAGCGCAAATTGCAAATGTCGCCACTCTTGTATTGTTACTTATATTGTAATATCTTGATTATCAATAAAGACCGATTAATATTATTATTTATTATTAATATGTAAATGTCAGTGACTGATCTGTACAGTCGGCATATTTAAAAGAAGCCCACGAGTGACGAACTATCAAACGAAAGCATCAAAAGTCTTTATTACATTACAAATGTGTATTTTATCAGCTAAAAATCAAAGTTGTATAATCTACATATAATACAATATTCACCAATTAGACTACAGATTTCATTTGTTTACATAATATACAACCGAGGGCCCAGAATAGAACTCCGAGGAACACTCTTTACCACATCAACATAGCAAGGGTTAACTTTTTTCATTAACTATATTCTATATATTAATGATAAATTGCTTTGTTTAGAGATTGCTCATTTTTGGCGAATCGCCCGGTATATCCACCATCACGCATTTTTGCAATTTAAAAGAAAATGCATACGAAAAAGGTGGACTTTGTCGCGAAAGCCGACCAAAATATGCAGAATAAAATTTATGCACTAACCCGAAAGTCATATGCGTTGAATGGGCTATGAATTTTCCGAAACCCTAAAAGAATCATCATCGGATACACGAAACGCCAGAAGTTTTCTAGACGCGCTTCTATTTGCCTTGCAAATTCCGAAGGCATGCAAGACACCAACTACGTGAGTTGCCTTACTGCCAAAGCAAATAATAGAAAGGAGAGGAAAAAAGAGGACAGAGTATTTCGAGTCACGGCGACATCGTCGAGAGCAGTGCATGTACAAACTGTCAGTGTGTGTCTTATTTGGGATCAGATTACTATCGACCAGATGTCGCCGAGTTAGAAGATAAATTAAGTGGACTTCGTAGAATTTGTCGTTGTAAATAAAGTGTCCTATAGGGAGTGACTGAATCCTCGAAATTCAATACTCCTTGTCCTTGCCGTAATTCAACCAAGGTGTCGGGATTAAAATAGAGTGGAAATCTGAGAATTTCGTACACACATTGATTGATTTACCTAAAAAAAATCATTAAAAAAGTGTAATGAAAAATATTTATGGGTTATTTCGTCAGTGTCAGCTAAAGGCTATTTTTTATCCTTATAGTAAACTCGACACTATGCTCTGCTTCCTAATGCGAGAGAGTTATAAATCATTATCGAGCTGTAAAAGTTAGCCGTATTCCATAGGCGTAGTATTGTTCCTATGATGATTGTCAAGGGCGCCGAAGGTGGAGTACGTTGACCTGTGCGTTAGTTTTGTTTGTTAGTAAAGTGAGCTCTTGAAAGTAACTAGAGGATTCTCAATGTGTTCAAAACTTTTCGACACCCAAACTCAACATTCGGAATTGCAAAAATAGTTGATATGGGAATATGAGTTGGAGAGTCAACAATATTTTATGCAAAGATAAACGTGTCCACGCCGGGTCACCAAAGAGAAGTGCAGGAAGAAAATAAATTGTAATAAATGAGAATGAAAAGACTACCACCATCAAAAAAATAATACACTATCCCTTAAATGAAAGACGTTAAAATCCTCTTGCAAGACGGAATGGAGACAGTGGTTTATGCAAAATGGAGTGTTTTATTAATAATATGTATTACAATTTATTTATTTTCATATTATTCTTTCTACTTTTTATTTACTTGATTTTAGAACAATTAGCGTCTCAATTTTCTGTACCTCTCTATAATTATAATCAATAATAAGTAAGTAATACTCGTCTTTCTATTGTATATGAATCAGTGTGAACCCAATTTAGGAACGATTCGAGGTCTGTACGTGTTGAAAACTGAAATACGAAATTTATTGGAAAATATCATTGCAATTTATCGTGCCTACTATATAACCTTTAATTTGTCCACCCTGTTTAATAAACCCTGTCATTGCAAATTTACAATTTATTACTCTCTTGTTATAGCACAAATTATGACCAAAAATTATAATGATGAATCAAAAAGCAATTGTCAATATAATTTCCTCAGAGTTACACATAAAACCATATATAAGAAATAAATAAGTAAAATGTGAAAGTGTTAAAGTATTTACAGATATTTTATAACTCTGAAAATGTATTCTACAGGGTTAATTTAATGAAACTCAATATACGGAGGCTGAATGGTGAATTCCTTAAAATCAATAATTATCATTAATCAATTTAAAATAATTAATTATATGGTTCATAAATTAAGTTCGACTTTATTACTTAAATCATTTATTATTTTCGGTTCATGTCATTCCTGCAAAAATGCAAAAACTTTATCCGAACTAATTAGAAATCCTCGTATACTAAATTTTATAAAACTGAAATACGGAATTTTTGATAACTGTCATTGCAATTTATTTCAACTTTACTAGATACCTTTTAAGTTGTCCATCCTGTTTAATAATCCCTGTCAATATAAATTAACGTTTGATTACTTAGATAAAGAAACATGGTTTAAAAAAATAGCATAGATATTGGCATGTTATGCAAGAAGTTTTATAAATGCCATTTTAGTCACCACTTTTATTTTTGCACTAGCGGAGCGAGTGCTTAATAAACGAATGGCTGAAAAAGAAACCAAAAGGCTGGTCAATCTCTAATTAATCTTAATTACTAATTGGGAACCAAACAAAAAAATAGCGTTATTAGGGTTGCGTAAAAGGATAACAAAACCGAAAGCCTTCAAGAATTAAGAAATCTTTTTAGGTTTCCATCTTTATTGTGATCCGCGTCAATTTATCCACTTGGCCTACATAAAATCAGGCAGCAAAATGGGTCCTCCGGAGAGGAAAATTCTGAGGCTGCGACAAAGCACTCCCTTCTCAGACAATATCGGCCCGTCCCATAATCTTTTTAAAAAATCATTGCAAATGGCGATCGCTTTACAGAAGCCCCCCGTGCGTTAGGGAAGGGATCGGCTATAATAGTGAGACTCCGAGGAAGATCCCACTTTAGTCGACACGGATTGGTCCCCAATACTCCCTTCACTTGGCATTCATTTACATTGATGAGCTGGTGATTTCATTTGCGACGTTGTTTTAATTGAGCTTTAATTAATGGAGCTTTCATTGTATGCTGATGACCTGAAGATTTCTACCGTCGTTATTTCGCCATTGCACGTAGTCAAATTGCAGACTGACTTAAACAAATTTTCTAAACAGTACGCTCTGACTCCACACCACATAAATATTGATAAAGTTGACAGTTTCCTCTAAACTCAAGCTTTCTTCCATTTATCCGTTTAGCAAAATAAATAAGAATTAAAAGTTCAGATTTTCACGAAATTATATATTTTCACATGACAATTGTTTCGACAACATCGTGTGTTTATCAAATGTAATATTTACAAACTACCTGCTACTATATATACGAAAAATGACCATAAAATCTTAATTAATGTTGTTGTGAGAATTTGATGTGAAAAGCTTATTTCCCAGTATTCCACCTATGGATGTGATAGATTTAGTAAATTTCACCCTAACTCGGAAACAGGTTGACCCATTGGTGAAACAAGATTTATTAGATTGCTTAATAGTATCTTTAGATCAAAATTACTTTGAATTTAATGGACAGATTTATATCTCTAAAGAAGGTTTTATTACGGGAAACCCACTTAGTCCTTTCTTAGCCGAGGTTTTTATGGATAATTTTATAAAATATCATACTAGAACATCTTTTAAGTAAAAGTTGTTTATGGTGGTGTAGATAGGTAGATGATGTCTTTGCTTGCTTTGTTAGAACGGACAGACATTTGAATTATTTTTTAAATTACATTAACTCATTACATAATCATATAAAATTCACTACCGAGATTAAACTTAAACTTTACCATTACGAAAGCCCAAAACAAGTTAGATTTTTCAATATATCATAAACCTTCACACACGGACAGAGTCATACATAACAGCTCAAATCACCCTTATACACAAAAAATGGCTGTATTTAACTCTTTTCTGCACAGACTTCTTAATACGCCACTCTCAACAGAAATTTACAACAAAGAACTTAATACCATTAAACAAATTGCACTGAACAAAGGCTGCAATCCGTCCATTATAGATAAAATTATAAATACAAAAAACAAATACAGACAACAGTAAACTCTATTTATCCGAAACCAAATACAGAACACGAACAATTTAAAACAATTACATACATAGGAGAACCTAGTGAAAAAGTTTCAAAACATTTGTCAAAATGTGGTTTAAAAATAGCTTTTAGAATTAACAACACAATAGGAAAATATTTACAAAACAATAAAACGAAATGTCCAAAATCCCAAAAATCAGGTGTCTACAGGTTGAAATGCGGATCTTGTCCTACAATTTATATTGGACAAGCAGGTAGATCCTTCGAGAAACGCATTAACGAACATATAAGAGCGTTTAAAAACAATAGTCTAGATTCTAATTATGCTACACACTTATACACAGAAAAACACATTTTTGACGACAATTTTGATATTTTACATGCAGCCACAAAAGGTAGAAAATTAAATTTATTGGAAGCCATGGAGATTAACAAAATGAGACATTCAAATGTATTGTTTGACGATCAATTAGATTTAGATACCTCTCCTTTATTGAACTTAAATTCTCACAACAACATTAATTAATTTATGGTCATTTTTCGGTATATATAGTAGCAGGTACTTTGTAAATATTACATTTGATAAAGACACGGTGTCGTCCAAACAATTGTTATGTCAAAATATAT
Source organism: Cylas formicarius (assembly GCF_029955315.1). NCBI lineage: Eukaryota > Metazoa > Arthropoda > Insecta > Coleoptera > Brentidae > Cylas > Cylas formicarius. The sequence continues at coordinate 8,841,423 of NW_026844347.1, forward strand.
AATTTCGTGGAAATCTGAACTTTTAGTTCTTATTTATTTTGTAAACTTTTATGTATTTATGTTTCTTGACATGACAGTTACGAATTTGAAACTTATTTGGACATTGTTCAGAGAGTGGCACCAGTTTCTCGGTAGTATCTATAGAGCTATCAATGAAATATGGTAAAAAAATCTGCCGTATTTTCTTAAAATATGCCCAGATCCCAATCCAGTTTGTTAAATAAAAATAAATGATATTATTGTAGACATTAATCATTAATCTTAAAGCGTGATACATGTGTTTATAAGATTATTATTTATTATTAATTAAATTAAGTAATTTATCAATTTAATTTCTTTTGCAACATTTTAACACCTTGTTGCAGTTTTTGTAAACACTCTGCAAAATAACATAACTGTTTTTCGCTTCTTTACGTATATTTGCAATTGCACATTTGGGTAGTGCTCTGTGTTCTCTGATTTGATTCATATAATTAGTGACCTTTGGACAATATAAAAATCATTATACTGTAAAAACGTTCTCCATTAATAAGACAATTCGGACAAAAAAATTATCTTTGAATTCCCTCCGAAACATTTGCATGTTGAGCTCAACCATAATATTTTGGGCTCTAATAAATGATCCAGTTTAGAGATTGCTTATTCTATACGAATCACTATATATAAGCTAAACTTATTTTTGCTAATGAACCACCGTGTATATCTTTTCATAGCTTTATTAGTCTTGTTAATAAGCTTTTTAAACATATGAGCTATTTCATATACAAAGGCCATATCTATAATTTTCTTTTTATTATGATATTCATATTCATATGACAGTTGTCACTGTCAAGAGTCAACAGTCGCGGCATCTCATAATAATTATTTTAATTTATGGGTCTTCCTTCTGCTCTAGCTCAACAACCCAAATTTGACTGTCAAAATTAATAAAGACGACTCTTTTTCAAAATAAATTATGGTATTCATGTAAAAAAAAATCTGCACTTTTCCATAGCCTCATAAAAAAAAATTAAAGATGTATTTCAAATAGCATCTTGAAACGATGTAATAGATGCAACAATCGTAATAAAATTAACAAATTACAAAACACAAATTTGTTTTATACGCTAAAATGGCGTAAAAGAGTAAAAATATAAAAATATGTTTTAATGTTGCAATAGAAGAAATAGAAAAATGTCGAATCCCGAACAGAAAAAACAGTTGACAAACACGATTCCAAAATGGCCGTTTTTAGAACGCATTTCCATTTTAAGAGCGCATAACACTTTATACCTTATTAACTCTCGCATGTTTAGATCGCATCTCACTTCATTTTCAGAAAACTATTATCCGAAACGAAGCGTGAGTATGTTAACTATATGGGATCTTTATGCGAGATCTTAGTGCGCATGAAAGCGATTACTACTGATAGGGTTTTACCGCAATAGACGCTCTACTTGTTTCCTCAATTTCCAAGTCCGGATACCGCGAAATTTTAACACGAAACTCAATATGTGCTCTAGATCGAGATTTGCTTACGAAGTGAGCTTGTCTTTGACGTATGGCTCTGCTAAAAACAAAGTTCGAACAATTATAAGCTATAAGTACGGTGGAGTTAATTATTTAAATGGTTTTACAGTTTTGGTTGTTGAGATCTTGCCTTTGAAGTTTTTCGCAGCCAGGAAATCCTAAAAAGAAAAAGATGCAAAGATAGCGTAGTGCGGTAAAGTTTCTGTCCTTAATTAAGATTACTCTGCAGGTACCTTAAGTAACTACCAAGAGGAATGGACGAGATAATGGATTAATTTATTAGGATGTTTGATGATTTTGATAGCCGCTCAAATTTTTATTTGATTTTGGTATTATCGACTAAAGTCTGCGTGATGATATTCAGAAGCTGCTGATGTGGTCAATTGTCGAAGTCTGACTGATCTCTGGTGTTCTGTTTGTCGGGTTAATATTTTTCGATCCATCTGTCCCATATATTTCTTACCACACGTAGATAGATCAGGGAACTAACACAGGCAGAGAATCTATTTTTTTTTGTTTTTGTTTTTTTTTTTCAGAATTTTTTATATGTGTTGGGTGACATTTTGAACACTGGAGTTCTAGTGTATTATTTATGGTTAAGAGAGAGAAAGATGTTCCTCTGCAAACTAAGGAATTAATAACGAATTTAATAATACAGTTTATTTCATTTTGTAAAGGCTCAGGATTGTATGTTGCTGCTGCGCATGACTAAATTATCCTGAAGGTTTGCTCACTGCTAAGTTACCGACCAACAATTACTAGACTCTAAGAAAAGAAATTCAAATTCAAGAAAAAAAGTGCATTTTAAAATGTACAAGGAACCACCTTGTAATAAATAATCTGCTTTCTACAATTGAACTAATCAAAATATAACATTTTAGATACGTTTGAAAATATTTCGATATTGATTTGTTTATAACTTATTACTTTAGTCACTCTAAAATATCAAGCATTTCGTGTTTTTCTATATTTAATATATTGCTCATTTGTTTTAAACGGAATTATGTTCAAAACAGATTAATACTTGTTTATTAAAAAAGGACGTTTTTCCGACATCTTATAATAATAAGATGACTACTAGTAATGAAGTTTGAACGCTTATATTCTATTATATTATATAAGGGCGGCTGGTTGTTAATTCTAAAAGTAAAGAAAGTCTGCTGTCATGTGACTTTTACCACCCAATAGAACAAAGGGATAAAGCCTTCATTAGCGTCTGCGTGCTACTTCTCCGTAGTCCACTTGTTGTATTGTTAGGTAGTGACCGCCGTTACCACTATCAAGCTTTTGTAACCATTTTCTTGTTGGTTTTAACAGTAGTTAATTGTTAAATTGTTGACGAGTGTTCGAAGTGTTTTCGGAGCGCGAGCATTGAAGATGCCAAGTGAGATTTTGGCGAAACGTCTGCAGGATTCCAGTCGGATGCAGGATTCCAGTCGGAGTTCAACGAGCGAACGGATGATATCCCGGAATATAGTGTCATCATATATATATATGTATATATATATATATATATATATATATATATATATATATATATATATATATATATATATATATATATATATATATATATATATATATATATATATATATATATCATATATGGACAACCATGAAGGAAAACTTCCTTTACAATTTTCTTTTGTTTTATTACAAAGACCTAAGTAAAGGCAATTTAGGTATCATTGAAAAAATCTGATATTATCAATTCGCGGAAAATTTAATAATAAAATAATATATTTTATAAGAAAACGTGTAACATTACTTTTGCAGGTGCCTGAAATTAAAAAATAGGGCTTTCCTTATAATTTATAATGATGGCCTCATTGTTTTAAGTCTTTAACATATTTAAATGGTTATTTTATACATTTAAAATATTATTTTGTGATGCTTATTTTATTTTCTGTTAATTGTCATTTGAATGGTTTCCTTTTGAATCCAAATGCAGGCAATATTTCTGTTTTAATAAGAATAAGTAACAAAAATTTCCATGCGCATGCTAGTTCCAAGAAGACGTTATAGAATCGTATAGCGCCTAGCTGATTTATTAAAAAGCACCAATTAAGTAAAATTATACTTAATTTTGATCAAATCATTAGTGTTGTATTTTTTATAATTGGTAGAATCATAAAGAAAGTAAGTGAAAATAATTTGCACATTTTGCCATTTCAACTCTCTTGCATAGATTATTTGCAGTCGATATACCTTGATAACAGCTGCGACAAAATATACCTGTTTTACATAAAATTGATGACGCATTACTTTTTTTATTTATCAATTCTATAAAAGTCCTTTATAAAATTTCAAAAGAGTAAAGCAACATTTAGTTCGAGTTAAGTTATAGCAATAATAAAAAGGAAAAAAGAAATTAAAAATTGAACTTACTCACATAACACCTTGTATAATATCACCTGTGTTACTCAATGGCGCCTAAGTTATAGCTTTCTCTGTGTATGTTTAGTCCGATGAACTGTGTTACTAAAGATGTAATTTATTAAATAATTTGTAATTACTTTCATAACAATGTAAATTCGATTAAAGATTTTGTGTATACCTTAACACACTAATTGACCTTCAGCATCTAATTGATTAGGTTCTTCAGATCAAAATGCTGGAACTCAATTTAGCACAGAACATGTAATAAACTCCTAAGTAAAAGGTTTCCGTTTAGCTGATATAATATAACCCAATAAAAATGTCAAAGACATGCGGAAACGAGATGCGAGAGATGTTGGGATTTCTAAAATTCCGGAAATTTCTAAGCGAATTTATTACTGCGGTCGTTTTATAATTTGAATAAAATTGGAAAGTTGGCTTGCGTTTGAAAATCTCTTCATTCTTTTAGGAAATATGTTCTTGTAAGAAACGCATTGTTGTATTTACTGGACCAAAGATTTCAACTGTGTTATAGATGTGGTGGATTTATCAGATAATCTTGTGAAAAACCAGCTTGCGGCTAAATTTTTATGAGTTCACCCAAAGAGCAGGAACATACTTTTCAAACAAAGTAAATGACAAAGTAAATAGCTTATGCATGTAAAGTGGGTAACTTAAATTGTTACCCTAGTGCTTCGAAACAGGGAATTCTATCTAGGGATCTATACGAAAGTGCGATAAAATAAGGGGTATTTAATGGTATTTAATGGTTGATTCAATGTCGCAATCTATTATCGATTGACTTACTTATTGCCTGGACTACTTATCGAATCTACTGGTTTTTATCCACAATCACTTAAAAAAACTTGAACAAAATTTTGGTATCAACATAAAACTCGGAAACATCAAAGAAATATCTGCCCTATTACTGATAAGTCTTATAAAAATTACCTCATTACGGTTATCATTTTTTTCCAACGGACATAAGAGTATTTTCGGTATTTTCGAACATTTTAGGGAATAAATTAAGGCCTCAAGCACAGTCCACTCCTGTGTCTGTCATCTCTCCATCTAAAATATTCTATACACGTATATATGTGTTCGTCTTTTTTTTTGCCGTAAAAATATTTTCTGTTTGATTATTTATGACTTTTTTTGATCTACTTTGTAGTATCGCTCGAAACTAATTTTAATTTGAATTTGGTGGAATGTTGCCGCTTCTAACAATCACATATGGAAATAACGTTTTCTCAAATGTGCATACTCTATATTATATTATATTTTGCGAAATGCTAATTATTTTCATATTTTTCCTCTAAAGCATAATTATGAAAATGTTAAAGTTGATATTTTTTAGGTTTTTTAATTTTTTACAGGGTTGTTTTCAATTAGGGATTCTGAAAAATAACAAACGTGCTTTCGAAATAGTCTTAATAATTTTTTTAATGACATTATCGAAGACAGTTAGTCATGAAACGTCATTTTGTTTAGCTGAAAGACAGCCGAAATGTAATTCAATAAAATGTATCCGCATTTACAAAAAAAGATTTAAAAAAGTTTGTGCTTTTACGAAATAGTTTTTAACCTCTGTCAAATATTGTACTCGGTAGGTATATAAAAGAACAATAAAAACAATCTAAAGAAAACAAAAACGTAATAAAGTATACGGTATGTTAGAAATGTTTGTGTTATTATTCAAGGCGGAAAAATTTAAAAAAATTCAGTTCTTACTGAATTCTAGTGGATCCGGCAACGCTATTTTTGGGAAAATGTTTATTTTCATTGAAATGAATGAATTGAAAATTGTCGATATTAAAAATTAGCCTTATTATAAATGATAGTTTTGTTTTTAACTACTTTTTCGGAAAAGAAGGGGGAATTCTTATTACAACATGTTCCCAGCTTTTAAATTACACAGTCTTCCATTACGTAACTTTCGCTAGTTATAGTCATTAGCGCAGTATCAAACTTTCTTGACCTGCCTGATCGCTTTCCAAAGTATTCTAATGCGTCACGACCTCCGAACGAGATACTGGGCTTCTTAAGGCTATATTGTTCGATCTTCGACCGAATTTAATTAATTTGCTTTCGGGCCACTTCCCCTGCTCAAAGTTTTTACGTGAACACGATGAGAAAATTCATTAACTTGTCAGTATTTTTTGTTTAATTGATAGTTAAGGTGTTGATCAAAACTGAATAACAATATGTGCAGAACATTATTATAAAAAAATAAATATTAATTTCTATTACCCGAAAATATCAAAAAAAATTATCAAATATAAAATTTTGACAGATTCGTACAGTATACGTTAAAAATTAAACAAAAAAATATAGTATTATTTAATTAACTTTAGCTCTCACACTCACTTAAATATATTTTTATTTAATATATTTTTCTACTCCAAACTCTAAAATTCCTAATTAAGCACGGATGAAGCTTGCTGAAAATGTCACTTTAAGACGTCAGCTTCGCTACCTACGGTGCGCAGCCAGTTTGAATATTTTCCTGTAATTTAGTATAGTTTGGTAATTTAGAGATTTGTATGCAACACGTTCATGAACCTCTTCGGTCACTTGCTTCGTAAGCATTTGCTCGGCTCACATTAAAGTGTTGTTTATCAAAATTGTTGCAATGTTGAAAGGAGACCAAATATACATTATACATAATACTCGTACAAGAATAAATTATGTAGAAATAACATCCTATAGGCTATAACTACTCCATTTGTACAATTGCCTTCCCGAGTCAGTAACTAACTTAGTACCTCATGGTTTATGTTCTGCAATCTCTCAGTAATATACGGAGACCGGGCTTGCTCATCGTGGGAATAGTTTTTCAAGGAGTTTTATTATTGATTTTAAGTTATGGTGGTAAAGTTGCTTTGGTTTTAAAAAACACGGCTACCTACATAAGGTGAGAAAAAATATATATGAGTATCTTTGATCGGATGTTTGGGGACACCGATGATAACTAATATATTTAACGCATGAATTGCAAGTTTAGAAAGCTTAAGTCTGTAGATATACAAAATGGAAAATTAAAACTACATAGTAGCCTCAAATTACCTAAACCTATTCAATCCTAGTAGATCAAAACTGAACTCCTAGTAGGAAACCATTTTTTGATCCAAAGAGTTCGTATCCCCCCTAAGGGAGGCTCATCCTCTTTGGATCAAAAAACATCCCCAAAGGTGATCTCAACTGTTTTCCCGTGTGGGCCTACTCCACTAATATATCTATTTAATCATCTGAATGTCAGACATCATTCACGTCATATTTAAACACTTCCTTCCGTCCATCAGAGGACATAACCTAACTTTCATACAGCTGCATCTCTCTTCAGATCCCTTTTTATATCAGCAGAGTATGAGAGGAAAAACTGAAATTGGAACTGTCGCTTGAGTCATAATCACTGGCATGAAAATTTTGTTCGGTTTAGAGAAATATTATTTCTGTCAACTCATGAATTAGGAATTTCCACTCTAGCTGCTAGCTGCAACAATTATGCTCTCATTAAGAGTCATTTTCCGTTTGACAAAGACATTCGCTCTATGACAGATGCTCAAGCAAATATTAAGTAAAGGACGTATATTTCCAACGACGTATAAAAATTCGACACATTTAAAGAATTACAAAGATAGCATTTTCTTTGCTGATGCGTTTAGTGGCTGCGACGTCACTTCCCCCTTTTTTGGGAAATTCACAGACTTGTGAAGAGGAAGAAGTTTAAAGGCAACTGAATGCGGTTAGAGAAAAATAAAATTTTATCCCCAGTGGTTATGACTCAACTACTAAAAACGGGGAAAAACTCTACCTCAAATGATGTGTGGGAACGAGTTCAAAGTACTGAAGTACATGATTAAAAAACTGCTAACACTTGCTTATAAATATTCTATTTTATATGGGTCTTGTAAAAAAAAGAACTGCCTTTTAATTTCCATCTTGTTCATTTTTTGCTCACTATAATTATTCTCGTGGTAATCGCCGAAAAAAAAAGGAACAGGGCTAATTTTTCCCTTCCCGCTGGGAACTATGTTTATGTTCTAAGGTTAATTGAGAATGTGGGGTAAGAAATATACAAAGACATTGTATCACAACTTCACATAGAATTTAATGGAGAATATAAAAGTTCTATGACATTTTCTTGTGGAATTTGCGGTTTACGAGCAAAACGCGAAAAATCGTCGTGAGGTCACCTTTGAGGGTGTTTATTTTTCTTCTGATCTACTAACTTAACATTCGCTGTTTGGTTTTAAAATGGGCCAGTTGTCCGAATTTTTGATGTCCATCCCGAATGTAATCTAGTTAATAAACACCCAACATTGTCTCTTTTTCCAATTACCTCAGAAAAAAAAAACAAAAGTTACACATAAGTTGTGTGACAGGTACGGTACAGTCTTTTTATTAGTTTCTTCTATAATTGAAACGTTCTTGGAGAAGATACGGCGATAGGTCTAACATCCTTGCCCTAACTCATTTTAAAAAACTCTATTCAATCAAACTCCGAAGTCAAGGTCTGAAAAATAATTATTTGTAATGAGTTGCACGTTTAGCTCGCACAGTCATCATCAGTCATACCAAGACGTCAACTCAAACGCACACAGAGACAAACGAGACGAGACGAATATTGCGTTGAATTTGAATATATTATCAATAGAATTTTACGATTCGGTGCTGGTATTGTGTGCGGCGGAGGATAGCTGCTCATTCGATCAAATCTCGTCCTTTAAACTACGGTCAGCTTTCGAAAGCCACAATCAGCTAAATGGCATCTAATTCCCCCATATCTCATTGACCGCATAATTCCAGTTATACCAGGAAATATGCGACGGGGTCGTGATTGTAGATGGGTTAGGTCTCAGTGGATATTAGCGTCGATGTTAAGTTTACATAATTTATTTCCAAAGATAATAGGGGAGCGGTGATAGTAGAGTTTCCGCGCAGCTGTTACAAGAAATGTTTCCCTCTACCCGTTTTACTATATATTATATATTTTTAAGGGTTATGCAGGAAGCCAGTGAGATGATCCTTTCTAATATCTCCAAACACTTTAAAACTATCACTTAATTTTAGTTATACAAATCGTACATATCGTATTGTTGCTTAACTATGAGTAAGTTATATTAAAAATATTATTTAGCAATCATAAAATTGATTTTTTGGTCGTTATTTTAAAAAGTAACTTTGCAATGACAGGGATCATCACAATCAATTGCAGTTGTAATTTTTGATTCAGTTTTTAAGACTCACCTCGGATGGTTAATAAATAAGACAGATATATACAAAATTTGTTCCCTAATTTGTCCACCTATGATTATTTTGTTTGTTTTTGTTAAAATTATAATCCTGTAAATGATTTTTCACAAAAACAGTATACTGTGATTTCTCAAAACAAATCCAACAATATGTAGTTTGTCTTTATTTGGTTCGCCCTATTTTCAAATAATTCGAGTTTATTACTCAAATTTAATAATCCACATCAACATTGCCTATTGGCTGTACAAAGAAAAGTGTAAAGCATATTTTTCTTAACTTTTCTTAACTTAACTCAAGGAATTCCAAAAATTGCTAAACCAAATACTGAAAACTCTGAGTGAACAGTTAAGTTGTCGATTCGTTTTTTGCATTTGCCGGCTCATTTATTTTTATTGGTACGTTGACAAGATAATAGAAAATAAACACCACACCAAACAACTTCTATATAAAAAGTTATTGCCTATCCCCTTTAATAAACTCAAAGTTCAAGTGGGTGTCAAAATATAAATAACATTCTTGTACAGGGTGCCAAAACAATGCTCCAAACCACATTGAAGCAAAAATTACACACGAAAGAAAGAAAATTAAATGGAAACATTGCCTGGTTTCATCAAGTTTATTTAATTTTTATTTTTTCATATATACAGGGTGTTCCGTTATTGTGAGGTAAATACTAGCTTTTTAATTTTAAATAGAGCACTGTGTATATTATAACATTTTTTAATCCCTCTGGAGATATACTCCATATATAATGTCATATACCTGAGTCTACCTTCAATCGGGGCCCGTACGACATTTTAGAGGGCTGGCCCGGGAATCGCGGGGTCATGGGCATGCCGAGTGACGTCATGATCCCCGAGATGACCGTCTTTGACAAATGGACCTTTCCCTTCCCATCAAGGGAAGAGTGGAGAGAGGGCAGAGTTGGCTCCTGAGATGGACTTGTCTGGTACACGGACGGGTCCGGAATGGGAGATTTGGCCGGAGCTGCAGCGTACTGCGAGACAACGGGATCGAGCTTGTTGGTCCCTCTGTGTCTGTGTCTGTGTCAGGCGGTCAGAGAGGTGCGTCGGCTGAACCACGGAAGCAGGAGGGTCTTCTGCTCGGATAGTAGGGCTGGACTTATGTCGCTAAAGTCAGTGCGTACGAGCTCCTTGTTGATAAAGGAGTGCAAAGGGTACTGAGGAGAGTGGCTGAGGAGAGGAAGGTCACGTTGGTCTGGGTCCCGGATCACACCGGTGTCCGGGGCAATGAAGCAGCGGACGCCTTAGCCAGGGAGGGCTCCTCGCATAGGCATATGGGACCAGAGCCCCGCTTGGGGATCACCCCGTGCGTGAGGCGGGGAGCTCTCGAAGCCTGGGCGAGAGACCGGGTCGCGGTGGGCTGGAGAGTTGCTCCGGGAATAAGGCAGGAGAGGCTTATGATGGATGGGCCCGCCCTCCCTCGGTCCAGAGAACTGCTTAGACTGACCAGAAGGGAGTGTACAGCACTAACAGGAGCCTACACAGGACATTGCAGGCTTGCTTGCTAGGAATTGGAGACGACCCGGAGTGCAGGTGTTGCATGGAAGGGGAGGAGCTCCCGTATCATCTGTTCACCGAGTGCCCTGCTTTGACATGGGCAAGATGGGGAGTCTTCGGAACGGCCCGGATCGATCCGCACTCAGTGCACGGTATTAGCTGACTTTCTACAGGAGGGGCGGCATTCTGGACGCCCTCTAGAGCGGTCTGGGGGCACAACGGGCCCATCTGGTGGCCTAAGTGCTTGGACGCCCGCGAGGGCGCCCCCCTTTAATACCAATAGCAATATCTGAGTCTAATCGTTTTCGACAAATCTTTAATTTGATATCATAAATGACGTTTGCAGAACCTAAAATAATTAACAATTTTTCCTATAAGGGATCCTTAGTTATTTAATTTTGGATGGGTTCGTTGTGGAAGGGATCCTATTATCATATATTGAGTAGATATTTTGGAATATAAATCTATAGACGGTGAGCAAACATTAATAATTAATTTTATTTATTAATTATTAATTTTTTAAAAGAAACACCCCTATTTTTATAATTTTATCGGATTTGAAATTAAAAATGAATGTAACTTTGTATAAGTTTGTTGAAAATGTATAGTCTCCAAAACAATTGACAATTTGACATTTTCCGATTATAATAATGTTTCATACGCCTGTCAAGTTTTGTTATTAGATGGCCAGGATGGCGGAGGTGAGTGAAAAGTCATTCGGGCAATCCAGAAACGTCACTTTTTGATATACAATTCAAGATTTCTCGAAAACCGTTTGATTTAGTTATAGAACATTTTACATGAAATATATATATATATATATATATATATATATATATATATATATATATATATATATATATATATATATATATATATATATATATATATATATATATATATATATATATATATATATATATATATATATATATATATATATATATATATAAAATTTTCAGATGCAATGCAATACATAGGGCGTCCTATTTAAAATAAGAAAGCAGGTACTCACCCCCAAAGAACAAAACGCACCTTATATCTGATTATTTTAAAAAATCTAGCTGAAACTATGCATATTTTCTGTTTAACTTTGTCTTCTGTCGTTTGTAGTTTCTGAATTGAGGGGGCAGGAAGCCTTATTTCACAGGAATCCTTGATTGCTATTAACTGTGAATATATTAGATCTGTTATAGTATATTATGCAACAAGTGTGGTAAACGGCATTTGAGTCACGAATTTATTTGGCACGAGCGGAGACCAGCGGAGCAAGTGTTTAATAAACGACTGACTTGCGTACTATACTTTTTCTACGACCGTTAGATTTTTGGTACAATTTTGCAAAACAACACGAATACGTTCACTGAGATGACTGTCAGAATTGACAAACGTCTAAATTCAAGCCATGCGCTAAAACATCCGCTTTATGCTTTATCCCAGAAATGTTACATGGTAACGTGACGCTTTCCGCACGCTAAATTTGTGTATATATATTAGTGTACAATTTAAATGATATAGGTACTTAATAAATGTCAATAAATCAAATCACTTACGCGATTATCTTTTTATTTTTATTAAATTTCCATGTTTAATTTGCCACTATACACGGGGAACTCGAAAAGGTGGATCAACTTATTAATAATTTGGGAAAATATTTGCACACGCCATTTTTCATTTTCGCGCACTCTTTATATAATACATGGCGTTGTTTTGTTTTCACGCATGAAACCTTCATGTACTATTGAATAACTTTCAGCCCTCTACTAATTCATATAACGCCAAATAATTAATTTGCCGAAATCCGCTGAAGAAATGAACGGGAAATCAAATAATATACAGTGTCCTATTTAAAATATCAAAGAACCGACAACGTCGCATCGCTGAACATATGACGTTCTATAGATCGTCCTCGCGATTAAATTTTCAGAACGATCACCATTAATCGTCTAATCTGTCATTGGTTATCACCCTATACTATTTAGATTTTTTATGTCACTATTGAATTGTTTTTTATATATTGTCCTGTAATTGTTGCATACTATTAAGAAAAAGAAACATCATTTTATTATTATTCTTAGAGTGTTAGAGAAAACTGATATTTTATTCAAGAAAATTTGCTGCTACACATAGGGAAAGTTTGACTCACTAATCAAATATTTCATTAGCTAAAAGGAAACATCTACATATTTAACAGCGTATGTATGTATGTTCTATCGCATGTCCACCAAAATTCCAAAATATTGGGCGAATTCACAGAGAGTACACAATGGAAATTCCGATCTATACATATTAACCATTAGTTTTATTGCTAACCACACATTTCTCATTTCACGTCTAGTTTGCATTGTTGATGACGGTAGGCAAACGCGCACAATAATAATGAAATGGATCTTGCTGAGAATTTAACAAGCACAAACCACAATCGGAAAAATATACATTAAATTACATAAAGAAATAAGGCGATATAGGAGAATGTATACTTCTACTAGTTTTGCTTTTATACTTCTACGAAACATACTAAAGGAAAGTAATCTCTGTATTGATTATACAGGTTTGTCCGTAGTAAATGCGAAAAACAGTAATATTCGATTAAATTCATGAAAATAATGACATTAAGCCAAATACGCCTTACGCCTTATTATGATGACAACAGTTATTTTGAAACAAAGCAATACAAATATGCAAAAGAGTTAGACAACTTAGCATAGCAAGTATTCATTGGAATATAAGGTTTTAACCGTAAAGTATATTTTTTATATTACCTAGCAATATGATCGTTGAATCTTCGTGCACTTAGTGTCCAACAACATACCCAAATTTCATTTTGCCAAAAATTAATGAGTGTCCGCCTACATCAAAATTTAAATATTTTAGTAACCAATTCTCTGCTAAGTCTGAAGTAAAAAGCAATGTCTGGGTATTCGTAACATGTATTTTTAAGTGTGTACACCACAATCATTATAATGAAAAGGACAGAAAACATTCAGAACATTCAGTGTGCCCCATTTTTGATAGTTTTACGGCATCTCGTTTATCATTACAGCAGCATAATACGGCTTTCGTGCGCCAAGGCAGCTTTTTCACAAAATGAAATGTTCCACAAACAGAATTCGCATAGCTATTTTAGATTTTTGGATACATGATAGTTCCGAAAATTTTGCTTATTTAGACGCATTTTATTGATCGGATATACCTGTTGTAGGATCCAGTGGCTTATTGAATTTAGATCAACTAAATTTGTGTGTTTTTTTTATGTAACGCCCTGTATATATTTAAATAATTTATATTTAAATAATTTTATACAAGGTTTTATATTTTAGTTTTTTTTTTAGCTTTCCAAAATTAGATAATATTAAATCTATTTCCAGTACAACGGATGTGCCTTTTTCATTTGTTTACGAATAGGTCAACGCAAATACAAATTTCTGTATATAAATGCCAATCTATTAGAAAAAAATTTTTTGCATTCTAAATACCTCCTATCACATATCTTTCAAAAACTCATGATTAGATTAGCAAAATTATTAGAAAAATTACAGTTCCAATTAAAAAATCACAAGTTTAGTTTGTATATCAAAGTTTGTGAGCTTCAGAAGAATACTATCTGCGAAGCTGGAATCTTACTTAATACACCCTAACCCAACCAACCGAGAGTGGCTCCAAAATTAACTCCTGATGATGCCCGCCCAACTTCTGAAAGATGTTTTAACAATTTGTTTCCAATTTTACAAGTAACTGCGGAAAAAAGAAACAAAAAAGAAAGAAGAAAGAAGGCAAAGGAAAATCTTTTACAACGTTATAGTTTCCCTTATTATTTTTATAATTAATTGGAATATCGTCGAGTAGCAGTGTTTTCTTGCTCTCTCTCTCTCTCTCTCTCTCTCTCTCTCTCTCTCTCTCTCTCTCTCTCTCTCTCTAACTCTTGGCAAATGAAAAAAGTTTGAATTACAATTATGCGGATTACGGAGCAAGTTGCGCTTTACAATTTTTGAGAAAAACCTTTTAAATAAATTGTTGGCAATTTATCTGAGCCCTTTTAATGCCCTAATCTGTACTTTTCTTCCGCGCCCCGAATTAAATCGCTTCGGAATTGTAATTTTTGTTTAGTAAAGTGGAGGGCATCAATTATGCACCTAAACAGGATAAATTTAATGGAATACTTAATTTCAGAATTTAACTTTGGACCCTTATGTGATGTTACCAGATTAGTTCGTCTTAATTTGGGTAAATGCTTTCCCGTTTTGTTAATTTGTCGGATGATTTTCGCGACAAAATGATTTGAGAAAGATAGTGCATTCATATTAAACATAACAGAATAATTTTGAATCTACATATGAAGTAAGCAATTATCACTTATTAAAAGACAAAGTAGAAATTATTTTAAAAATTCAAAATGTTAGATTTGGAATATTTGAAATTATTGAGTAGTTAATCACCAAAATATTCAATTTGAACATTTTTTTATAAAGGAAGGACTATTCCATATAACAAATTCACACAAATATGTTTTTTTAGCGCTGTTATATTCATATTTTAGAATAGTATAATTAAATTGCAATCGCGTCACTCATAACATGACTGATACCCCAAGAAAAACCCTTCTTAACGACACTAAATTCATTAAAAGTCTGTATGAAAATATGGATATATGTTCGAGTATTTTTCTGTTGCCTGTACTTTAGAAAATACTCTCCAGTTTTTTGACATAGACTACAGCTAATGTAGTTTTATAGATGCTACGATTTATATCAATATTAAGTTAATTAAAGTACGACAGCGAATCGGAGTAGCAATCCAAGGGCATAAAAATGGTTTTGTCACTGCTTGGTTAAAATTTTCTTAAGCCATCGAAATAAGAGTATATTGTTTTTTAGTTGGGAATAAAAGAGTAATCTATTTTTCACTCAATAATGTTATACATGATTCCCAAATTTGATATTAGAAGAAAAGGGAGAGCGAAACTAGGTAGGTATTTAAAAATTGAGTTGCGTTCATGGGAGCTTACTTCTGAAACCTGAAGCATTTTGAATAATGAATTATCTAAAAACGAACTAATCGACGAAAATCCAACAATTTCGCGACCCAAGTCTTTTCCAATATGGAAATCAATCATCCAATGTTCATGTCCCGCTCCCGTAGAATGCGATCCAGTTTAAGTTAAGCTCCGACGAAACCAACAGGAGGATTGGCGAAACGTCAGCAATTTCGATTCCTCAACAACCAGGAGATTTATAAATAGTATTGTAAATTGTTGCCAAAATATGCATATAGGAAGCCCTTCCCCTTTCTTTTTGCATCAATACTATTTATATTTCCCTAAATTGTATTATTACTATTTTTTATTCAAAATAGGTTGGTATGGTATATTTTGCCGAAGGTGCATTATTTAATATCACCCCGAATATAACAACTTAATTCCATGTCTCAGTAGCCTATTGGTAAGCCGCTACCAAAATTCCGGTTTTCTAGCTAAAATGTAGTCAATTTTTTAGAAAAATTATTTCTAATATTTAAAATAATTCGAGAATAATGTTTCTCTGTTAAACTAAAATTCTGTCCTTTAAGGGGACGCCGTGGGCAGACTATTTTGAGTGTTGATTAATGGGTAACAATAGGCAAAACCTATAAGTTGGCCCAAACCCAGGTGGTACTACCTTCAATAAAAAAAGAGACTTTCATAATTCAATCAATAGTGAAAGTAATTTAAGTATTCGTTGGATCACTCTTCACATCCATAATGAGATTTCTATTACTCTAAGCCTTTGAAATGAAATAGAATTTATTTGATTAGTTGTTCGACTGTAGAGTTCGAAACTTAAGAGTCAAACGATTATGTCAACAAAATTAGCAAATTGCACTCTTTGAAAATACACTTCACATTTGTAGTTTCGTTTAAAAAATCGAAATATTTTTCCGGTGAAGCGGCAACGTCGCGTCATTAAAAGTTTTATTGAAAGCGATGAAAAATCGTCGCTCATATAAAGGACCAAATATTTATCGTAGACAATTCACTCTGTACGCACTCACACATCAAATTATCGGAATTATTTCTCACTGGAGAATCTCGCCCAGAAATTGAATGACGCTAGACGGAAACACCCGTATTCCTCAGCTACCGAAACGATCGTTCCTTCGGAGTCATTAAAATTCCCGTGCGGCTAGTTGGGTTTTTAACAATTATTTTTTATTTCTATGGATATATCATTAACATCGACAACGGACAGGTTTGTCTTGTTAATGTCATGTAACGACAGTACTCCGAAAGTAACTGGCGATTTTTTACTATTTTTGTGTTGCGCTTACGCGAAAATTGTTTTCGGATATAAAGCGGATTAGGAGAGCAATCACTGGAAGATGGACGACAGCGGAAAGGCGAAGAGATTGCCCCAATTTTTGGCCGCAGTGTTTATTTGCATCGGCGCTATGGGCACGGGCACCGTCATCGGCTGGACCGCGAATATAAACAAAGGTACGTATTTTTGAATACATTATAGGTGATTTTCTAATACCCAGGCGCTAATTATTATTATTATTATTATTATTACTATTATTATTATATTATAATTATAATTTCGAAAATTGCATTATTTTAAACGACTGACGAACTTTTTCTATTTAAACCAGAATATCGTGTATTGAAATTATTGCCCCTACTTATAATGGTAGTGTATAAAGTTTCCCAAATAAGGTTCATTATAAGTTCTTAAATCATTAACTACTAACCACAGAAAAAAATTGAATAACAAAGTTCCATAGTTTCACATAGTTGTTTGATTTTTTTTTTGGATTCGTATGGAAATTCTAGATATATTTTATGTATAATGTCCTAAGTCTTAATTATTTAATTTTGGATAGATTACTTTTGCAAAAAGGGGGGAAAGTGGAAAAGTCATTGTCATATTACGTGGATATTTTGGATATAAATTAATACAAGGTGAGTAAAAATGAAGTACAGAAATAAAATTATAAAAAACGAATAAAACCTCCTATTAAATTGTGGCGACTGTGTATCAGGTGATCCATTCCGGAAATTTATAGTTTCCGAATTAATTAACAATTTAACATTTCCCTATTGTAACAATGTCATAATACGGCTGTTCAATTTTGCAATCAGAGTCAGTCAGTCAGAAAACTAGAAATATTATATACAGCTTGTGTCGCTGAGATGATGGTCATGTGCAACTTGAAGTTTTAAAATTTTATTATTAGTTATGTTGAAATTGGTAATATGAATACAATAGTTACACATGTTGTGGAATAATTTATATTCCTGCTTTTGTAACATCTTGTCCCTCATATATTAAAACAGGTTCAATTCTTCGAAAAATTTGTTTTATCTGATTTCTCTGATACTCTCTTGTGGTTAAAGTGATACTTTTGTATCCAATCTTTCAATTTTTGAATATTTGCTGGTTTCAATGGAAAAAATCAGATTAGTTAATGGTGGTGCTGCCCGATTGTCTACTTTGCCTATAACAAAACTTAACAGCCGTATTATATTACATGGTATCAAACGTTAGCTCAATTGAAAAGGGCATATTCCCTCAAGCATAAAATATTCGAAAAATTAATCAATGAATGTACAACGAGTTTTTTAAATGAAAATAACATTCTCTGTATGTCTCAGCGCGGATTTAGAAGCGGCTATTCGATATATAGTGCTATTGTTGACCTAACACAGCACGTTTTTAATTTTATTGACAAAAACGAATATGCTGTGGTGCTACTTTTTAAACTTACGCCTGACTTCGATACTGTAGATCATAAATTTGTAGCAGTGGCAAGTACAAATTACATTAATCAATAGGAACTCCTCAAAGGACTGTTTTGGCCCCTCTAATATGTACAATATTTAACAACGACTTGTCAGATTTTGTAAAAGCTGCAAGGTTGTTTGTTTATTGCGATAATAGCAGCAGCAGTAATATCAGTATTATGGTGTTGTAATTAAAGATCTACAAATTGTAAAGCTAATAAATAATTTTTGAATCACTTAAAAACACATGTGGTTGAAGTATAAAATAGGTATAGGGGTCCAAACGGATTTGTGTTTGATTTTGAGGGACATTTTCGTGAAACGTTGGATTTTGCTAATTTTCTGCGTGTTAACATTAACAAGAATTTATGCTGGATAGAGCATACCGATAGTCTCTGTAAAAGACTCGTTTCTAATAAGGCCATTAAGGAATTTTGAAAACAAATAATTTTAACTGTTGCTTCAGTTCTTATATAAAAACCACTTTCACTTTTAAAAACGAAAGTTAACTAGAATCAATACGCGATCGTCACTAGAAATCTCCTTTTTATTTTGCTACTTACGTAGTTATCCTACTACCAAATTAATTAAAACTGCGAGAATCAACAAGTAGTTAAATTTGAAGGAATTACTTTTTAGCGATATATTCTACAAACTCGAAGAGTTTGAAGCGTTTATGAAGATTGGTCTTATACGTTTGCATTTTTTATTTGATTTGTTATTTTTGTTTTATTAGTAGTTTCTGTATGTATGTTTGTTCATGTTCTTTGGTACACTCATCTTAATTTTATTTTTTTTAATTATTGATTAGTTTTATCGCTAGATTTTATGCTGTTCTTTTTCATTTTGTACTACACCTTTTCTTTGTCCTTGGTTTTGATGATGCAGCTACTTGCTGATATCTGTATATTAAAAAAATTATATTGTATATCAAACTGACGTTGCAGATACTATCTTCTTTTCGTTAATTGAAGAAAATAGCATTGTATAAACTATTGCGTTAAATTGCCAATTAAACCGCAAACTAAAAAATTCCAGAATACACAACTTTATAGAAACTCACCTTAATTTTTAATCTTTGAAGGTCCTTTAATGCCCATTCCAAAAATATATAACATTTTCCAACGAGACTTCCACAGGCTAGTGTAATATTTTTTATAAAACTTCTGGATTCCTCCTGCGTCGGTTTATGTTGAGTCGAACTAGATAACGTTTCGCCAATCATCCTGTTGACTTTTTTTAGAGCTTGACTGACTAACCAAAACTAACCAAGAACTGACACAGGAAGAATTCAGAAGTCATAAAAAAATAATATATAACATGTTATAGTTATTTTTTACATTAGTGCCAGAATTAGCCAAAAAATAAATCGTCACTTACATTAAGGCATTCCTCGGAGCTTTCTAGACATATTTCATATTTATTATCTTATACCTTACCGTTTCTGAGATATTTTTAATTTTTTGTCAAAAATTCACGTTTGTAGGTTTAAATAAATGTCCACCGCTTTTTTCTAGTGAAAGCCCTTATTGGTTTTCTATATAAGGGCTTCGACTTTATTAGTCTTGTGTTGACATTTCAAAAACTAACAATAGAAATTTAAATATAGAAAATCATATTCTCAATTAGAAACATGCATTTTGATAACTTTTACGTATTTAGCATTAACTTGATTAGGTATCTTGTATAAGGTTTTCTGTTTGAAAATATTGAAGATTTCGAAATATCAGCGACAGCACAAAATGGCAAAAAACAATAAAAAACTCTGAAAAAGTACATTACCATAACAAGATTTGCAGAGGTAAATAGAGAAAAAAAATCTAAAAAACGAAGTACAATTTTTTTGATAACAACAATTTTAATCAGCAAAAAAAACTAAACAACTTCACTAACTTAACCCATCTCGAGGCATCAATAATAAAGAAGTTAGTTAGTTAGCTCGAATTTGTTTACGCTGCATGCTAGTTCCTGATTTACACGGAATTTTAACATTCAGAATTAATTCGAGACCATCTTTGCGAACACATTTAATGAATATTCCATAATGGTCCGCTTAACTTCGAACGCTTGTTGCAGTCCGAAAGCGTACGAGTTTAACTTGGAGGATGATTTTGCAATCTGATACAATTTTTAATAACGAGCGAGATTATGAGAAGAAATATACAAGATACTTTACAAACATACAAAAAGTTTTATAATTCTCATCAATAAAAGTTATAACATTGTAGAATAATTTGGGAAGTTGCAGCGTGATAAGCATTTACAAATTATAGGGTGATTAACGGTGGGTCTAATAAATTTAAATTAACTTGCCAAATGACTGCTTCCTTTTCTCCCACAAAATGACTTTCAGCCGATTAAAAAAAAATGGGCCGTACTTCTTGACGTCAAATAAAAACCCAACATTTTTTGTAATGCGTGAACCAAAATTTTTACGTAGAGGTTTACTTTACTGCAATTCAAAAGTATGCAAAATTTTCTCACCCGATTTTGAACGGATTTTCGGTATCTTGATATCAAGCAATTTTTTTTCTATGATTTTAAATAAATTAAGTATTAGTTACCAACTCATTTTTACCTTATAGTTAAATAAAATAGTTTATATTAGCAGTTTATTTGCAAGATCATTTTTTTTAAGTAAATATTGATAGAACTAAAATATTTCAAAAATCAAGAATAATAAAATTCTTTAATTACTTACATGTAGGATAGCACAAAATATATTTTAGCAATGTTAATTCCTTTAAAAAAATTCTGTATATGGCGCCCTCTACAAAGAAATTAATTCAAAATCTTTAGACAATTTTGAAGTTTGAAATAAAAAATGCGAAATTGAAATAGATATTTTACACCGTATAACTCGTCACTTGTGGACGGAGATATGTATTTCTCAAAAACTATTTATTTTCTATAATCCCATAATTTCCCCATATTGAAATACAAATACACAATATTGCTCCAAAGGCATACTTTCGATTTCTAAAAATTAAAATATTTTTGGTTCACCCTTTAAAAAAAAATGAATTTCACTTTTTTTATATATAGCTTATAAATTGAGCTTAAACTTTGCGATTAATCAAAGATATAAGAGAAAAACAACTGTCAAAAATTGATAAATAAAATTTTAATTGTACTATTCACGTAGTTTAATAAAAATAATACAAAACATTCTAAAATTTCGTCCGCGAAAGAAATAAAATGAACTTTACTACAGAGCCGACACATGTTTCAATTAGGCAATTAGGCAGCTTTACAAGTAAGCTTTTGCGGTGAACTTTTTATTCCATTTACCTCTGGTTACATTAAGGTATGCTGTTGTTTGTTGTGTCGTGATGTTTCACTCAAGATCGGGTTTATAAACAAACCTTGTTGAATTTTTACTAGTTTATTTTCGATATTAAGGATTAAGGATTAACATTTATTATTATTGTAAGTTATATAAAGCGGGAAGAGAAATACAGAAACAAGCTTCAATTTTTAATGATATTTGTGTACGTTACATTTCCCCCACTTTCTACATTTTTTAATTTTTTTAAATTAGTGATATGTATTGAATTCGACTAACCCTATCATTTTTCTTAATTAAATTTTAGGAAAAACTTATGAAATGCCTTAAAAAATACATGTTTTATTTAGAAACTGTTTTCTTCTGCAATAATTCTTTCATAATATTTACTGTTTGCAAATTAACAATTAGAATCTAAAGCAATACTTTTTACAAAACTTCTTGGTTCGTCCTGCGTCTGTCGAACTTGAAGTTTTGTAAAAAGTATTACAGTAGCCTGTGGAAATTTCTTTGAAAAATTAAAATCTAAAGCACTTTGTAAAAAGGTAAAAAAATTTATTAGATGAAATATTGTAGTGGGTTGCTGTCACTCCTTAAGGCGTCTCTTAATAATGCTTTATTTCGCATTTATTATTATATTATAGACTAATGCAGAAATGGCAGATATGCATTTTATATATGACCATGAAAACGGAAATTCCTTGGCAGTTTGTCGTTTTTGTACAAAAAGCGTACCCTAATCGTAGATCTCCTCACCCCAATTTGTTTAGCATAAAAATATGCAGGAAGTGTGCTTTTACAAGAATCATACTTTTTTAATATTCTATGGTTCTTGCTATTTTCGTTTTGAAGATAAAAAAATTAAAAACAGTATTTTTCCGCCGTATTTGTAGCGCGATGTCTCCCTAATGGTTGCCTTGTGACCAATAATTTATAAAACAAACTACCTTTTAATTTAAACAACCAATTACCCCGCACTTGTTTTAGCCTATTAACCAATGTTTTATTATAAATTACTAAATGGATATTTTTGTTAATATTGCGATTACGCAATTAAAAATTATTAAATTTCATAAATCCATTTCTCATCATAAAATTCAGAAGATTTAGAAAACACACTTCAACATTAGTAACATTAGTAAACAAATTTATGACATAAAAAATCTAAAATTTCGTCCACGAAAAAATTACAATGGATTTTGCTGCAGACCCGACACATGTTTCAATTAAGTAATTAGGTAGCTTTACGAATAAGCTCCTGCTATGAGCTCTTTATTCTATTTAGCACTGTTTATATTAAGTATGCTGCTTTTCGCTGTGCCGCTAATTTTATCTGGTTTATAAACAAACCTTGAATTTTCGCTAGTTTATTTTCCGTTAATTTTGTTAATGTAGGTACCATCATTTATTATTATTATGTTACGTAAAGCAGGCATAGAAATAATAGAGATACAAATTTACATTTTCAATGGTATCTGAGTATTTTCATGTCACTATATTCATGTTCTTGGTGTACAGTAAAAATTCTTCGAAAAGGTAGCACCACATTTGATATTTTAAATACTGCATAATATTTCATTTTCCGTTGCAATATCATGTTGTTATTTTTGTATAACACCTGCTTATACATATCTTAAGCTGTTTCCAATTAATTTTATTTCCCTATTATTTTGTTCAAATCAACAGCTATATTTGAATTTTTTGCAGAACTAACTTTCTATAGTTTAAGATGGTCTCATGCAATAGTTTTATGTAGACCACTTTACTGTGTTGAACATCATAGTTCTCAAATTGTGAAAATGTAATATAATAGTCTTTCTGGAAATCTAGCCAAAATAAAATGTTATATTATTTTAAGAACTGGAGGAAGGGGCTCTAAATGATATAACAACAGCGAGCCTGAACTGGATAGGATCGATTATGCCCATTGGTGCCGTAGTGGTATGTATCCCCATTGGTATATTGGCCGACCTGATCGGCAGGAAGTTCACGATTCTTTTGACCACGATACCGTTCGTCTTGGGCTGGGCGTTGATAATATTTTCCGCGAGCGCTGAAATGATTTACGCTGGACGGTTCTTTACCGGTATGGCGGGAGGATCTTTCTGCATCATGGCGCCGTTATACACCAGCGAAATCGCAGAGACGGCGATTCGAGGAACGTTAGGTGGGTAATCTTTTTCTAAAATTTTATATAACATATTTCAAATAACAAATATTTTCGTAACGTGTACCGGGTGGCCCATTTTGCGAAGTTTTCCTATGGAAAACTTCGTTATGATTGAAGATACTATGATGCCGTTTGCTGACTTTAAATAATGTGGTTTTGTAACTACGAGGGTAAATCGAAAAAAATGGCGATTTTATAAACTAGCCTTATCTTCAACGATATGCTAGATCCTCTGATTTAGCAAACACTTTTATAGCCCGTCACTAGAGTCAGAACCTGGAATTTTCTTTTCATAATTTATATAGGAAATATATACTTATGACTTTATTTTATTTATGAACTTTATTTGTCTTAAAGCACAAGAATAATGTCTTTTAGATTTTTAAGAAAAGATTTGAAGGAAATGATGGGTTTTCGAACACTTTCTCATTTCAAATACACTTCGCATAGCAAGTAACGCACTACTAAAATTTGGGTCAGCTTCAAATTTCATTTTAGATGTAAATATTTACTAATTTTAATATTATATAATACAATTTATATTTTATTCATGTGCAGAGTGTTTTAAGAAAAAACAATTTTTATAACCAATGTTTGTCATATTATGTGGGATTTTCCGTCAACAATGCACAACCCAATTCTTTGTCAGCATTGAGTTTTTTTAATCACGTCTTTTCCTCACTTAATATCAAACATAGCAATTCCAGTTCATTATTTAAAAAATCAAAATTATATACATAAAATCAATAAAACGATTGACATTAAATCATGCTTTTAATTTGTGCTTGATGGATATTAGTTCATGTTTCCCTCATAATGTTTGCTACATCATCTAAGCAGACAGGTGCAGGTTGATTCCATAAATGTTCAATTAGGTAAAGGTCTTTACTGCGCAGAGGCTAGTACAGGGTCAATATCCACTTTGTTTAAATAATTGCAGTCATGTGGTCTGACATTATAAAACTCTTCTGTATTCTGATAAACCTATTGTCTTTCTTTTAATAACTGACACGTCAATAAAAAACAAGATGCTGCATATACAATATTGTTGAAGAAAATTCCCACAGAATGTCACTAACATTAAGTATGAAACTGGTTTTTCTTTAAACACTCCGTACCGGGTGTATTTCTCTTATTTGAAAAAATAGAGGGATGCGGTTGTCGCGACATTATGCCGCAAACAGAATTTTTGGAAGCTTTGCAGTTTGGGACACTCCCTATATCTCGGTTAAAACTCTTTGGTTGTTTTGAATATTTAGCCAATGTTTAAGTTTTCAAAAAAATAATCGCTTGTGTTAATTGGTCGTAACAGGTGATTTTGAAAACAAAATAACACAGTCCTGACATATTCAGAAATTCTTGAGTCTGAATCAGAACACTATGGTTTGTGTTTCTGTAATTTGTGTTACAAATTATAATTAAAATATCAGAAGCAGCTATGGCAGTCAAAATTTGGAAACTTTGAACGATCGAAACTAAAATGTAGATGAAGCGTTAGACTTTTTTACAATTAAATTAAAATTCCGAAAATAGTTTTGAAAATTTCTTATATTCGATAATTCAAATTGAAAGAAAAACATGAATAAAAACTTGGGCTTCATTATAGTGGGGTTAACAAAGAATTTCAGCGTCCCAAATCCCTGATCATACTCTACAACTCCTACATGCCGTCCCATCTTGAATTTGCCAGTGTTATATGGAGTCCTCAACATCTTAAGTATGTAAATAGAATTTGAAAAAAGTTTCTTTTTTCATATAACCGCAATCTAGTAGGTGTATGAAGCAAGCATTGACTTTTATCATGCGTTGAAACTATCTTTTAAGCGAATAGTATACAGTGGGATTTTTTTGCATTAATATGTTAGTAACAGAGAGACTCTCCAAAACTGTTGGAAAAATTATCGTTTAATGCTAGGATGGTAATTATAACAGTTACTTTTTGCACATAATAGTGTATTATGCAACAAGTGCGGTAAACGGCATTTGAGCGAGTTTTTAATAAACGAGTGAGTTAAAAAGTTTACCGAACGTGTTGCATACTATACTTTTTCTAGGACCGTTAGTTTTTGGGTACATTTTCGTAAAACAACACGAATACATTCACTGACATGATCGTCAGACTTGACAAACGTCAAAACTCAAAACGTGGGAAATATCTTCAAAACATCCGAGTGCTCCCAAATCCGTACGATAAATCCCGGAAATCTCCGAAGTGGCTCGGATTCATCTGAAACGAAACTGACGTGGTAAAATGACGCTTCCCGCACGCTAGATCGGTGGGTAATTAGGTATTTTACAGACGGGAGTAGAAAAATATTTTTGCCAATTCGTTTAAGAATCAAACAATATGCATTTTTTGCTCAAACTTAATTTACTTTATTTTTGCTTTCTTTCTTTTTTTTGGATTGATAAATATTTTTATTTACTTTTTAGACTTAAAATATATGTAATCAACTATTCTTAGTGTGTCTTTGTAAATTGTGACGTTAGTTCGTCATGGTTGTTTGAAAATATATAAATAAAATTTAAAATTTAAAAAAATTAAAAAGTAGATATTAAAAAAAAAAGTTTGGTTTATTTATCAAAAATAATTGACAATGGAAAAAGTCAATGAATTCTGCCCAAAAAACCTAAGCAAACCCACTTTTAACTTATTTAATAATCTTTGGAATAACAGCGACTCGAGGGATGTCCCAAAATGCAAAACTTTCATAAACATCCCCTACCTCAAAAATCAAAAAGCTACGAAAATTCTGTTTGCGGCGTATTTTGTTTCTCAAAAAGTATATTTGCTAGTAAGCGAAATACCCTGTACAACAATCGAAAAATGAACTCTCGATACAGATGTAGAACTTTAATTTAACCTGAAATTTAAATCAAATCGTTTTTCATTACAATATTTCTGACGATCTAAGGTACTCGATGAAATAAACTATGAAGAAGAAAGAGACACACCTATGATGAAATTGAGATTGTTCATTCTTTTGACTAAGTATACCTTTGTTCAAACAATGTAACCACGAAGCATCTTGAAAATGAATGATAAAATACACACAATAAGAAACGGCGCGAAATAAATAATATCCATATTCGAACTTATGTTCGTTCTCAAATAGCCAAGAGTTTACACGCCTCCGTTTCCTTAACGCCATATCTAGTGGGACAGTCGGTATAACCAACATTTAAAATTCAAAAAGGTCCATTGTCTCAAGACGAGAACTAAGACGAGCTATTGTCGATTTCAGGCACATTCCTTCAGCTGTTTATCACGATAGGGATTCTGTACGCTCAGGTATTCGGCTACGCAGTCAGCGTGAAAGCCTTATGCTACCTGTGCGGAATCGTGCCGATCATATTCGCCGTTCTCTACGCGACCCAGCCCGAAACGCCCGTCTACCTGATGAAGAAAGGCAAACGAGAGAAGGCGATGAAGGTGTTCGAAAAACTGCGCGGCAAACAATACGACCCCAGCGCCGAAATAAATGAGATCCAGGCGGAGATTGACAAGCAGGAAGCGTTGAAGAGTGAATTCTGGACGCAGCTTAAGACGAAACAGGGCAAAAGGGCGTCCCTCATCTGCTTTATGCTGATGTTCTATCAGCAGTTCAGCGGCATCAACGCCGTCATGTTTTATTCGCAGAAAATTTTCATCGCCGCCAAGTCGACCATCGAGCCGAAGATTTGCACGATCATCATCGGCGCAGTCCAAATTTGTGCCACTCTATTTTCCAGCTGGTCGATCGATAAATTAGGAAGGAAAATCCTGCTAATGCTGTCCGACGGTCTAATGGCTCTCGCGACGTTTCTGCTCGCCATTTACTTCTTGGTGAGCGAGAGGGGACTCGCGTCGTCTGAGACGGTCACCAGTTTGGGTTGGTTGCCGTTAATCTCGCTAATCGTGTTCATAATCGCCTTCTCTATCGGCATGGGACCCATACCATGGCTCGCGTCTTCCGAAATCTTCCCTCCCGCCATTAAAGCGAAGATGGGAGCTGCAGCCGGAACCTTCAATTGGTTCCTGGCGTTTTTGGTGACGGTCGGTTATGGCGGTGTCGCGGAGTCGGCCGGAGCCTACACCACCTTTTTCATTTTCACTATCGTGTCGGCGTCCGGTGTGTTCTTCATTCTCTTCGTCATGCCGGAAACGAAGAATAAGTCGTTTGAGGAGATCCAAGAGGAGCTCGGGAAATGAAAGTTTTGAATTTGACGGATTGCAATAAAATTTTTCGTTGGGGATGCGAGATTTCTGTGATTTTGTATTTATTTATTTATATTGTTGTGTGTCATTGTTTCTCGATGTTTAATTGTGTCAAGAACTTCATCGGAAAGATGATTATGCGCGGCGACTAAGATGTAACATATGAAAAAAAAAATTCCATAAAGATTCTAAACTTTCTAACTAAAAGTTGTAATGATAATGGTAATACCTATGACCCGTTTTTTAGTGATTGATCGTACAAAATGAAAATTTCGTGATAGTACTTACTTATTTGTTTATAGTTTTAACTTATAAATGAGTATTATTTGCGATTTGAATCGATATGATGTCGGCCTTAAACGTTTCTACAGGATTTTTGTAACTTTCAAAATTGATACTTCTGGATCATCCAGGAGAATCTATTGAGTACCGATTGTTTTGAAACCCATATCCATTTTTTTTTGTATTAATAAAGCAAATACGTTCAAGAAAGACGTTTGAGGAATATCCCACAAGCCTACAGCCAATTACAGCAACAAACAACTGCAAAAATTTATAGGTATTGAGTCCATCAGAAGTTTTCATTAGAACATCAATGCTTTTCTAAAAAAGGAGTTTTTTTGGTAAGTTTGGTATTTTCGAATTAAAGCCAAACTAAGATTTAAATATCGTATTAATAGTATTATTTAATAACCAGATAACAATATTAACGGGTTCTTTTACATGAAAATCATGCAAAACGCTCGAATATATTGGCTAACGAAATTTTAATACATACTCAACGTATATTGTTTTTAATTTCACAGCGCACATTCTGTAAATAATTTGTTTATCTTCCTAACCTACTTTTCCTGCTGAAATTTGAAAAACTAACATCAACACTAGGAAAACCATCAAACTCTTCTCAACTACCAAACACTGTAATAAATGTATCATCGCAGCAACTTTCGGAAACTGAAAAATTAATTCTTTCAAAAGGTTTCAACTTCGTCCTTACCACACGTATTATCCCAAAAGAGGAAATCATTTCAAGCGTCGAGTCTTTCCTGAACAAACTGCCATCTCCAACATATTCTCTAGCAAAATATCTAGCTTCCTTATTAAAACCCTATACAGCGAAAACTCATACTTTCGTAATTAATTCCTATCACTTCATTGAACAATTAAAAAGCATTACATTAGATACACAAGATATTTTAGTTAGTTTAGACGTAGAATCCCTCTTTACCAAATTTCCTATTCCTGTACCTCTCAACATCATTTTAGATATATTAAAATCCGAGAATCTGGAACCAAACCTTCTCACCTCAATCGAAAAATACTTGTCTGGAACATATTTTTCTTATAACAGTCAAACTTTTGAATAAATGTCGTGAACAGCTATGAGTTCTCCACTATCACCAATCATCGCGAATATATTTATGGAAGCCTTCGAGAGGAAAGCTCTCGACACCTTTCATCTAAAATCAAAATTATGGAAACGCTACGTCGATGATACTTTTGTTATTTGGCCCCATGGTCAAGAAACCCTAGTAGATTTTCTTAGACATTTAAACTCTATACTCACTAAAATACGTTGTACCATTGAGTTGTAAACTAATAATAACCTTCCATTATTATATATTCTTATCAATAGAAATCAGACCTAACATTGGGTCATTGCGTTTACAGAAAACCTACGCACACAGGCCGATACATTAATGCATGGTCCCTTCACCATCCGGCCCAAAAATCATCGGTTATCAACCCTCTCGTTTACAGAGCCGTAAAACTATCTCAGCCAGAGTCACTGAACCCAGAATTAAAGCACCCTATTTCTGCTCTTCTCTCTAATAATTTCCCAAAGCCCAAAGCAATCCTACACTTGCCACTGTGGTCCTTCCTCACATTCAAAACATCACTGACCACATATCAAAAGTTTTAAACAAGTATAAAGTCAACACCAGATCTACCATTTGTCCAAAACTCTCTCAACATTTTCGGTCCGTTAAAGACAAAATTCCATTTGAGATGCCAGGAGTCTACAGCATATGTGACAAAGAATACATTGGAGAGACCGGACAAAAAATATCAACTAGGCTCAAAGAACACGAAAGAGCCTTACGACTAAGACAAATAAACTCATAAGCTGTTGCCGAACACAATCACGAATCCGGACATATTGGATAAAACTAAAATTCTTGCATGTAATGAATTCTTCTACCAACGAAAGATCCGAGAGTCTATAGAATCTATCGACAACCTAACAATCTTAACCGCGACTCAGGTCTTTATCTGTCACCAATATGGGAATCAGTCATCCGAGGCGGTGTTTATGCCCTCATTTAGCACCGCCCCCTCATACAATATATAATCAGGTACAGAGTAAAATACGAGCCAGTTTCAGTCAAGCTCTGAAGAAGCCAACAGGATGATTGGCGAAACGTCAGCAAGTTTGACTCAGTAAAAACCGACGCAGGAGGAATTTTGAGGTTTTGTAAAAATTACTTTAACTACCTTGAGCTCTTGTTAGCATAAAGCTTCGAACTCTTCTGCTGCTGTTATGTAGTTTAGTTTACCGACTATTCCTTTATATAAAAATCATATGATTTGTTACACTAGGTCAAGAACAAATCAAAAAAGTGTTTTTTTTTCACGAACTGATGCTGCACAGACTCAAATTCGACTGGCAACGGTTTTATTACTTTTAGATATATATTATATTGATAAATATTTAATGCATCTTATTTTTTGCGTGGAAATACTTCGGCCATTGCACCTCATTTAATTTTAGGCTATCTTCATAGAAAAGAATTATCGTTTTCATCATCAGCTGAGTCTGGTAGGGTATTGTTTATTGATAAAAATTTTTCGCCTACGAAATTTTAACTACATTGACTCTATAGTTATCGCCATTATCATAATTAATGTAGATCTTTACGATAAGAAAGTGCTTTATAACCCACCCCTGCAATACGTCAAGCAATGACGAAAAAAAAATCGAAAATGGATATGATGAGAAGTTTAACTAAGCTAAGATCCGTCGGAGCTTCAAAATTGTTTATATACATTAATTTTTGCAGCATGCTATTATACTCACAAGTAGTTATAAACTTAATAATAATATCAACAGGTCCGATTTTAAAAGTTAAGTTAATCAAAATTCAATTTCCGGAAAGGTGCAGGATTTATTGGTTAATTTTTCATATAACAACGGCCTTAGTAATGTAAAGCATCGCCCAAGGGACGCGCTTCTTTTAAAAATAGTTCATTTTATGCTCATTATTCGTCAAAGCAAATGTGTTTTTCTAAGTACCTTTGTTTTAGGTAAATCGTTATGTTCGCAAAGCAGTCACCGCAACAGTATCAAAAAATTAAATAAATAGAATTTTCAATAATTGTGCTCTCTTAAAAAATGAGGTAGCCAGTACTGTCAGTAGTACCGGATTGACCATGTTAATCAAATCTCTTGAGTTTAATTTTATTTAATAATTTAAAGAGTCATTTCCCTAATGAAGATTATCTACAATTAATTTTCAATTAACTTTGTGAAAGTTGAGAATGACTACCATAAAAATGATACTTAGCCTTCTACTAAATTTCACTGAGGGTGTTCTTCCGTCGCCTTGGGGCATTGCCCTTTTTGACGTTAGGTTATTAGACCGAGAACAAGATTTACACGACGTACATAGCTCGAATAATACGTTTACAAGGAGGATTTCCGAATAGGATAACCCTTTCCTTGCCTTGCCTTGCCAAATTAGTTAATTTTGTTATTCGGAACTGCCTTTAATTTTATTTAGTTGAACAAAATGTTTATAATCCGGAAGCAAGGAATTCGTGTTCCGCAAAAAAAAAAAACAAATTTCGTCATATCGTCATAAAACGATAAAAATACATTTAATATAACAATATAACGATGAGATCACGAGAACGCCTTATCATACATCATTTAAAAGGCATATTTATGCTCTACCTAACAACGAAAATATTTATTAAAGCGCCCGTAAGAAAATTTAAAAAACCTTGAAACACCTCAAAAACAAATGAAAAAAATGTTTCCATTTATGTCATCATCATTTTCTTTAAAAAGTGTTCTAATTACTAATCCCGAGGTCAAGTTTGGCATATTTTGGACTTTACAAAATACAACTTAAAATTCAATTTTTATGTTTTGTCGAGTTTCTCAGAAACAATTCACGCAGGAATCATTTTGCGTTCATATTTAAGATTCTCATGAAATTATGAAAAATTTGCCTTATTTAACCAAATGGGTTTCCAATATTCGCATGCTATCCGATCCTTATATTGGGCACACAACAAACGAAACCAATATTTTTTGCCTGACTAGTGAAATGCTAGTTTCTGCTTTATTGCTGAGGAGGTTTCTGATAAGTTTTCTACAGCTTTCTTGCTACGCTTGAGGATCAGGAATATAGAAAGTACTTGGTTAGTTTCTATCCCTTACAGTTTTCATTTTGAGTGATCATTACAGAAATTTTCCTCTTTCTAGTACGTATCTCATTGTTTAACAGACGCAAGCTTAGATTTGAATGGGATTAATTTGAAGGACAATTCAGGAAGTTAAAACTGTATTTGCTCCATACAAGGGAGACGAGAAGCTTTTATTGTAATTAACTAACACTTGCTTGGTCATTATGAACACAACACTGACCACACAAATATGTCAACGCAACTTCTTTGCAAGCAAAAATTCAGTCACAATAATTTATCGACTACCAAAAGACCTATTATTTGACCACCATATGGCGTATCAAAATTTTCACGAAATTCTGTATTATGACATGACAATTGTTTCGACAACACCGTGTCTTTATCAAATGTAATATTTACAAACTACCTGTTACCATATATACCGAAAAATGATCATAAAACCTTAATTAATGTTGTTGTGAGAATTTAAGTTAAATAAAGGAGAGGTATTTAAATCTAACTGATCATTAAGCAATACATTTAAATGTCTCATTTTGTTAATCTAAATGGCTTCCAATAAATTTAATTTTCTACTTTTTGTGGCTGTACGTAAAATATCAAAATTGTCGTCAAAAATGTGTTTTTCTGTGTTTAAGTGTGTATCATAATTAGAATCTAAACTATTGTTTTTAAACGCTCTTTTATGTTCGTTAATGCGTTTCTTGAAGGATCTACCTGTTTGTCCAATATAAATTTTAGGACAAGATCCACATTTCAACCTGTAGACACCTGATTTTTGGGATTTTGGACATTTCGTTTTATTGTTTTTTAAATATTCTCCTATTGTGTTGTTAGTTCTGAAAGCTATTTTTAAACCACATTTTAACAAATGTTTTGAAACTTTTTCACTAGGTTCTCCTATGTATGTAATTGTTTACTGTTGTCTGTATTTGTTTTTTATTTATAATTTTATCTGTAACGGACGGATTGTAGCCGTTGTTCAGTGCAATTTGTTTAATGATGTTAAGTTCTTTGATGTAATTTTTGTGTGTATAAGGGTGATTTGAGCTGTTATGTATGACTGTGTCCGTGTGTGAAGGTTTATGATATACTGAAAAATCTAATTTTTGTAATAGTTAATAGAATTTTATACGATTATGTAATGAATTAATGTAATTTAAAAAAGAATTCAAGTGTCTGTCCGTTCTAACGAAGCAAGCAAAGATATCATCCACGTATCTATACGACCATAAAAAACTTTTACTTAAAGGATGTTCTAGTATAATATTTTCCAAATTATCCATAAAAATCTCGGCTAACAAAGGACTAAGTGGGTTTCCCATAATCAAACCTTCTTTAGATATATAAATCTGTCCATTAAATTCAAAATAATTTTGGTCTAAAGATAGTATTAAGCAATCTAATAAATCTTGTTTCACCAGTGGGTTAACCTGTTTCCGAGTTAGAGTAAAATCTAAATAAGTTTTGTACATCAAAAGACAATAGTGTTGCGTTAGAAGGGATTTTTATATCTTTAATTTTGTTGATTAATTGAGAAGAATTTTTTATTCCAAATTGTGGTTTAAAATCTGTGTGGAACTTAAAAATATTTACTAATTTTGTAGTGAGTTTAACTGCTGGAGCTGTTACATAAGACGCGACTGGTCTAATAGGCATATCTTGTTTATGTAATTTAACTAAAGAATATAATTTAGGCGGTTGTGGATTCATAATTGTTAAAAAATATTTGTCTTTGTCACTAAATAGTGTGGAGCTAGTAATTACATCCTTGACTTGCCTTTGATATAACTCTGTAGGATCGTGTTTGATACATTGGAAAAATTCTGGTTTAAGAAAATTGTTGGTTTTTGAAATATATCCTGGAAGATCGATAGCTATGACTGTCTTCCCTTTATCTTCACGTGCAAATATTGTGTTATTTTCAGAAAATCCGTTTTTGATAGTTTTAACTAGTGACATTTGAGAAATTTCTTTGTGTTTGTTGTTATCTATTAATTTAATCTATTATATTCTCTAATACATGTTTATTTAAATTAGAATCTTTAATGTCCTTAATTGCTAATTCACAATCGATCCCTAAACAGTCTAATTCTCTATTAATGTACGAGTGTTGTAAGTTAAAGTTGAAACCTTTTTCAAGAAATTCAACTTCATTTTTAGAAAAAATTGTGTCTGTTAAGTTTATGAATCTGTTGTAAAATTGATGGTCGGTATACTTTGTAATATGGCGTATCCCTTACCTTGAAACTCCAATAGCAACAATACATAGTAACTATGCTGCGAACTAAATTTTGTACAACTTATATCCGTGCAATTATTATAACGTTAAGAGAGGGGCTGACAGTTCCCCAAATAACGAACGATTATAACGTTGTAAAATTTAAATCCTGTACAATGCATTTTTTTATAATGTTTAATAAAACCCCCCGATAAAAAGCAAGTGACTTTAAGTGTTCGTAGAGCCACTTCGTGTCTTGCATACCTCATGAGGTTTTGTTGCTCTATACCTTCCTGAAATAGATTTTTACTATTCGACCTTAATTGTTATTTTCAAAGAAATTAATTTTCAGTATACTTAAGGTTTAAGCGAAGCGTTTTTGTAATTTGACCGTCGACTCTGAAGACCCAAGAAGTTGTTTTCAAAACTTAGCAATATCTATGTTTTTCTGTGAAAGTATCAACTAGGTTAACTATGTCTTAAGCACCAAAGTAATCAGTACTAAAGCAGCAACCGGAGAAATAAACCACGTTTAAAGGTTCTATCAATGCCATTTTTATGATTCGCGTATCTTACGTAATACCTCAAAGGCAAATATTTTTCATTTTCTAAATGGAGCGGTATGTTCGCCTCTCAAACCGAAATACATCTCTTTAAAAAGTATATTTAGGAGTTTTTTTCGATTCTAGGCACATTTTCCTATGCGTTCGGTAAAGTTGTGGCTAGGCATATTTACCGGATTGATTTGAGTGAGTGAGTCGAAATGGTAAAAGTTTTGTGTTTCGGACTAACTAAACTTTTAATGTATTGACATTTCCTGTGTTTTGCTGCCAATTAACAATGTAACTAAATACTTACTTTATCCAAATTTCTGCGAGACGATTCATTCTGCTTTTCCATAATTACTTGTTTTCAATATCACCTTAAACTAACTTTTAGTACATTCCCCAAAAACAATTGAAAACTAACTAAACGCCCTCCGATTAAGAAGTTTTGTTTTGAAGGGATAATTATTGCATTGCACTTCATCTTCTTGTACTTTCTAAATTTTTGTTATCGTTTGTCATTATAAGAAAATAAAATTTTTGTCTTTTTTTGAATAATATACCAAACACGTTGCTTTTCGTATGGGTATTTCGTATAATAGAATTTAATTGCTTCTTGTTGCTGACTTTGCTGTAATATTAAGTCTATGTCATATAACCCATAACTCTATACCTTATTTTTGTAAATGTCGTTGTTTGATTTTTTTCTCCATGTGCATTCCTATTCCTATTCCATCTGCAGTGCGTCCTTGTCCTCTATGGTCTAAATGCTGCATTCAGACTTCAGTACCTATTTCATGAAGAGTGTGGGTAGTTCCTCGGGCTCAATGAATTGAGCTTAATCGGCTACCCCCTAGTGGTGAACAGCTATTTAATATATATATATATATATATATATATATATATATATATATATATATATATATATTATATATATATATATATATATATATATATATATATATATATATATATATATATATATATATATATATATATATATATATATATATATATATATATATGATGGCACTATATTCCGGGATATCATCCGTTCGCTCGTTGAACTCCGACTGGAATCCTGCAAATCCTGCATCCGATTGGAATCCTGCAGACGTTTCACCAAAATCTCACTTGGCATCTTCAATGCTCGCGCTCCGAAAACACTTCGAACACGGAGCGCGAGCATTGAAGATGCCAAGTGAGATTTTGGCGAAACGTTTGCAGGATTCCCAGTCGGAGTTCAACGAGCGAACGGATGATATCCCGGAATATAGTGTCATCACATTTTTCCATCCGTGAATCAATACGTGAGAATATATATATATATATATATATATATTATATATATATATATATTATATATATATATATATATATATATATATATGTGAATCTGAGGTTCACGGTTTTAGACTATTACATATACCTGGCCAGACTTGCCTATTGATTGATTGATATATATATATATATATAATATATATATATATATTATATATATATATATTATATATATAT